>NC_134516.1:10087155-10411700 GCF_027942865.1 Odontesthes bonariensis | reverse complement strand
GTTCCAGCTAAGATATCAATCTTGTCAGTTTTTATCACATTTGAAGATATTCGAGTGGGATTTCAGAAGGAAAACATAACAAAAAATGTAAGGATTACGTCGATGGAGTTATGGGAAAGAAAGTGCACCCTCTAAGGTTTCACATATCAGGACATCATTTAAAGACAAACTCAGGTGAACAACAACACATGACATATTACACCGTGTCTACACCGTGTCAGTACTCAGGTGTGTGGTAACATAATGCTAAGGAGGAAAGACATCAGACAAAAGCTGATTAGCAGCCGGGTGCTTCTAATTAGATGCACCCGATTAACTGATCATCGGCAGGTGTGAGGAAAGACATCGTAAAATAATCTTGGCGGCGCAACAGTCGCCGCCATCAGTCTGGGAAGGGTCATAAGGCCATTTCAAATTATCCATCATTCTACAGAAAGAAAGATTATTCACGAGTGCAATCAAGACCAGTCTTCCAGGAGGGGCCGTCGGCACAGGAAGGAGGTCAGCTAGCAGACAAGTCCGGGATAAACCATAACCACGTATGAAAACCACACGGTTTATTCACAACCCCTTATAACCGTTATAGGATTGATGCTCGTCTGGTGTAGGATTTGAGCCCAAATGAGTGCACGTGACGTATATCAAACCCGCGTGCCTTGAATAAGGCTCCATTCAAAGCTTCAACTGCATCTCCTCGTATCCTGTGAAGAGAGTTAAAATTCTAAAGAATCATCCCGTCACTTGGTTCTGGTAAAATAGGCTTTTAACATGGCGTAGAAAATGTCTCATGTTGTTCATCCGAGGTTGTTGACCTAAGTTTCAGACCCGGTGGGGATCAGATTCTTTTTGCATCATTGTCTGTTATGTTGAAACTTAACCTTAAAGAAGGTGCACTTTGCATTAGCATGCCAATACACCATCTTGCCTTTGTTCTGTCATAAGATGTTGGCCATGCTGCGCCTTTTCGTAGAAACACTGGCTACAAGTAACTGGCCTCTTTGAATATGGTTTCTTTCAATTTCAGAGGGACAAAAATACCAGCTGAGAGTTGCTAAGAAGCTGCTTGGGGAACAGCAGTGTACCGCTCTGACTTTCTGTCTTTGTGTCGCTACCTGGCGGCTGCTCTCTCCCTCAAAGTGCTGCGTTAACTGTACTCTTAAGTGTGTGTTTACAGCAAACATGACAAAGTGTTTAGGTTGCAACTCTGTCTGATGGCGCTGGGATTAGAAAATCCCTCCTATGATTGATAGATTTATTTGTCACTGCTGTCTGGACTCGAGCAGCTTGCAACCCGCCGAAGCCGGGGACCATTAATCAGTGTAAATAACACTCTTCTTATACACACATCAGGAGTCCGTTCATGGAGACATTTGACATGGGGGAACGGCGTCTTAAGCATATTCGCTGCAATAGGCGTGGGCTGGATGATCAAGACGGTGGCGTACGGATGGAGGGCGAGGAGTCTGCCCTTGCTGCTGACACAAACCAAGAGGAAATTGGTGTTTTCTGCTGCTTGCTCAGGTTGTGGAGTTTGGGACAGTAGGGTGTGACTTGATTAATGGCTCCATCGGACGTCCTTGCCTCGAAGGATCCTAAATTCAAAGACATTGAAAGGTTTAATATCTAAATCATGACCGCAGATTGGGGATCACTGTCGGACAATCCCCTCTTTGCATGTTTCGTGATGGCTCTATGATTATTCCCGTGTTAATTATCGTCCCGGATGCATTCGGGGCAAATGCACATTGTAATGATTATCACACCGTGTTTCATGCACTGCACAACAATGGTCAAACACGTCGTGCTGGATGTATTTGTTCTGATCTGCACTGATCTGATTGGGCACCTTCTTCAGGGTACCGTTTCTCCAAGGTTTGGGATTATCTTTGCAGTAACGCACACCTTGTCATTATTATTGCTTAATTAGCACACTGCCTAATTAAATCGCATTAATCACGGAGACAGAGGTGGTGCTTGGGGAGCACTTTGCACATGTTAGTGATACTGTAGTTTATTATCCAAGGAAACATAAATCAAGCGCCCCCTCGCTGGAATGAAGCCGATAACAGTTGGTTGTTTGTGTGAAATAACGGAAACGGAGCCCGAGATCTCCCGCGCTCAGGTGTCACATCAGGTGCTATGGCTGAGTGTATCTGCTTTGAATTTGGAGAACGACGCCCCACAAAAAAAGCTAATGTCGCGCGGATCGCCGGGCTACGAAGGAAACGGTCCTTAATCGAGCTGGCTGCGGCTGTTTCCACGCTCTAAAAAGGAACCGAGGAATTGGAAGAGCAAGCAAGCAACAAAAAAAGCTCCCTGCTTGGGAGTCAGGTTCTCCTCTCCAACCTCATTAAGAAGTCGGTATTAGTTGATGACAAGAAGGCACCATAGAGTGGCATTCCCTGTTTCCCATCACTATTGCTACAGCAGCAGCTGAACAGTTCCCCTTTGTGTTTAAAAACTGATCCAAAGGGTTCTTGATCGAGCACCAGTTCACATGTGACAAGTGGGGAATGATAAACGTGTTTTCTCGTCTTCCAAGTAAAACTCGGCTGGTCTCTGTCTGAAGCACAGTGTCCAACAAACCCCGTCAAACTTTTTTTTAACTTTTTGTTTGAGCCATCACAAGTGTGCTCAAACGAGTCATTTGTATTTTTTCTTCTATGGAAGGGGGGCAAAAAAAAAAACAATCTGCGAAAAAAGACATTTGGAACTGAAAATGGTATTTGCTCCCCGCTGAACGTGTGGAAGTGGTCGACTCTGCAGGCTCCTCTCCCCTCGCTCTCTCAATCTTAATGGAGAGGAGACAAGGAGTGCTCCCCCGTGGAGAGGGAGAGATATGCAGAGGTGCGTGTGTGTGTGTGTGTGTGTGTGTGTGTGTGGGGGGGGGGGGGGGGGGGGGGGGGGGTTTGGAGGAGTCATCTCTGTGTAATTAAAGCTGTTTTAATGGGAGGTGCCAGGCGGTGGAAGGGAGGTCAGTCCCTGCGGAAACGAGCCTCGGATCGACCCCGCCTCCTCTCGCTCCCGTCCCACGAGACAAGGTGGCCCAGGCTCCTCTTTCAGGCTGCTGCCACTAAGAGGATTTCACCGGCGGCCCTCGTGGGGAAGGGGTTCTTCGGGTTGGTGGGGAGAAAAATTGGAACCCCTGCTATGGCACCATGAATGTCCTGATTAACTCTCTCCACCAGTCCAAACCCCGTCATGCAAATGAAGGCAGCCCGACGCTTTCATGGAGGGGAAGCGCTTGTCAGTCAGGCTTGGCCGTCCCTTGATGTGCCTCCATTGTAATTCTAGGTGTGCGGGTTGTACCGTCTTAGATAGGAGCGCAAGGTTGATTCATCCCCACAGGATTGTTAAAAGGTGGATCTGCTAAGTTTTCAAAGTGACTCAATTGGGGGATGGAGGGGGAAGGTTCGCACTCTCTTGTCAGCTCTTTCTTAGCCCATCACAGACATTGGTTTTGAAGATTTCACTGTCTGACTTTGTGATAATACATAATGGGGAGTTCTCTGACAGTTTCCCCTGAGGACGGGAGATATGTTTGCACCCCGACGGTACGGTCTGCATTGTCTGCGCACCGTTCACAGTCAGTTAAGTGCTTTATGGAGTGATGCTTTTTCAGGTTTTATTCAGTGTTTCCAGCTCTTATTTTCAGGCGAACACGCAAGAGGTCACCTGGAACATGCATCTCTCTGTTACAAATGGAATCCAAATCAAACACGAGGGCCTTTAATAAATAAGAGCATGGAACGGGTTGCCGAAGGCGTTTTGGATTCAAATTTTTAATCCGATGTCGTTTAGCTTAACCCTTTGAGGAGCCTGCAAAAGCCAACCAGGAACAGTTCTTGCCTTGAATAAAGACCTTTGAGGTGCGTTGCTTTTTCCAGGGTCACACACACATGCACACAGTTCCTTTTTGTCTGTTTGAATCTGTTTTTCTCTCTCTCTCTGTCACATGTTCTCTCCCATCACCCTATTTCATGAGCTCGTCTTAATGACTGCCAGCTCATTCCGTTTTTTTTCGGCCATCATTAGGAGGGAATCCCGAAGCCAACATTTTGACTCTGTAAATACCCACACATCTCTGTAATTGTGCTGACCTGCTAAGCCTGGCCAGAAAAAAGTTTAAAAAAAAAAAAGCATTACTGTGACTTTTGTTCTACTAAAACTCTGAAGCGTCCACTTTTCAGACTTTCTTTGTCGGTACACTTCCCCCCCCCCCCTGCCAGTTTAATTTGTAAGAGAGAATTGCCTCCGGAAAAAAAAAAAAGCAGCGTGTGTCCGCCTCACCCCTAGCAGAGCGGCCCTCTTAATTTTCGGAGAGGAAAAAGCACCGGCTTGGAATGAATGGATGGCGTCGCTCCCATCTCCCGCATTTGTCATTCGATAACGCACTTGACCTCATAATCAGACTGCCGGCGCAACAAGGCAGCAAACAAGTTGTGTCATGTTATCAATTTATCCGACATGACAAAGTAATAACGGCAATAAATGAACATGTACGGCGGCGTTGCAAATTGAAATGCCGTAGTGTGAGATGCGCTTCTCGCCCAAAAGAAGGAGCAATGAAGATGATGGAAAATCTAATATGAAGGAAGACAAGTGTTTACATTGCAGCTTTGCGCGTTTTACATCCTAAGTACTCTCTGTGTCTTTGTGAGCATCCCCAGGGCTGCTGTTCCAGCTCTCCGTGTGAATGTAGCAAATAAAACCCCTCGCTGTCTGATCTGATGAAACAAAACGGCAAATTCCAAAGCTTTACTCTCATCACTCTGGCTGTACTGGGTCGGTTTTGTCTGCTGGGTGTGGTTCTCCTCCGTCGGGTGGTTTCTCTTGGTTTCAGTTTTTAGAGTCTGAACCAATCCATCAATCATAGAAGAAAAGCCTTTCAAAGATATTTTGACTCAATCTGGAATGCATTTCGATACATATTTCATGCACCTGACCAACCTCTCAAGTCACTCTCATTTGACATCAATTCTCTGTGCAGCCAACACAGGCCTGAGGCAGTTCACCTGCAAGCAGGACGGGCCGGCCCGCTCTCTCACACACACACACACACACCTTTTTTCTCAATACCCCGGGCGCCTCACAGTTCAGCAGCTCGACACGGCAAACGGCACGTCAGCTTGACAAATACACAAGATGGATGAAACATTGTGTCTCTCCGCATGCTGCAAGAGAGCAGCAAACCAGCACGGAGGAGTCGCCTGGAATCATGAAAGGAGGCATCGGTGGAACTTCCATGCGGTTGAAATCTCAGGCACACCTGCAGGCCTGGGTTCAGATCACACCGGAGACCTCTCCCCTTCGCTTTTCCTGTGTTCCTCTGTCAAGAGAAAGCAAGTGGAGGAGACGGCTGGAAACAATCAGTGTTTTACTCGTGTAACTGTGTACATGTGAGCACTGTTTTGAACCCCATGTGTGCCTCTGTATCTAAGTTCACACAGATGTTTATGCCAGTAGATGCATAAACATGGGAGGTGGAGTCGAAACCATTAACACCAGTGGACTTATTTTGTTCTTCTTCATAATACAACAAGCCACATGATCACACCGAACTACCTTGTAGTTGTGCGAACATCCATTCCAGGTCAAAGGGCTCTATGATAATTATGCTAGACCCTCGATCATAGTCTTTTCTCCCCTGAGTCCAAGTAGTTTAAGTCACCAAAACTTGTGTTTTTACTCCACAACCCTCTTTGAAGTAGTGTTCAATAAAAACTTCATGAAAACGTGACACATAGGGATTCAAATTTGTTTCAATCACAATTTCTCAAACAAACTGTACAAACAGCAGGACCTACTAACCAAAATTAAAATGGCATGAAGCACATTTTTTTCCCCAGCTTTGTTAGTCCCTAGCTATCCCTTGGTTAGTGTTAAAAAAAACAACCTTTGTCCGGACTAACATCTTTTTTTATTATGCCAGCTTCACATTTCATGAACATTTTTATATTTAACATGTAGTTGCAATTGCATATTTCATACCAAGGGCGTAAGTTTGGCCTTGGCTTTGGTAGGGACACGTCCCAGCAACCGTCAATCCAACATCTTACAGCAACTCCGCCACACAGCGCGTCTCTTCGCCAGGAGCGGTGACCAGAGGGGCTTTATACCTTCATGTGCTGACCCCTCAGCCAATGAAATGGCAGCATATCTAACCTTGTTGCAATTCAGGTTACACTGAACATTGTGACGAGAGGGCACGTCGAAAAAATAGTTCTCTACAGATGCTTAATACCACCAATGAGTTTGTAAAAAATATTATACTTAAAGGGACACTATGTAATTTCTTCCCCCATCTAGTGGTGCAATTTTATTTTGCAAAGTTGAATGAATTTGCTCTCTAGCGCCTCACGTTTTCAAATGTGCGCTACAACTTCTTGAACTACGGCAAGCGGAATGTGTCAAGATTCAATAAGCTATAGCTTCAGACTCAAGGTCCATACAAACAAAAAGAAATCAAGACACACAGTACAAAGGATTACATAACACACATACAACAACACTATGAATACAGATGACAGATAACATGTCAGATAACATAACATCTCCTTTGGTGTGCAAGCAATGCAATTAGTCATATTCCGGGAGTTACCGGAAGTGACGTCGACGCAGCGTTAGCATTAGCCTGTGTTAGCAATAGGAGCATTAGCAGCGGTAAATAAACTCCCGGTAAACTTACAAACTTTCTAATGCCTCGTTTTGTGAGTTAAGAGCCTATGTGTACTACGGCAGAAGTTTGGTAACAAGCAATGCATTATTAGTGGGATCATTTACGAGATAAAATCTATTTAGCATTTATTTTTATTTTTTTAAACTTTATTAGTAAATCAACAAAATAACAGTTTACAAATGTGAGCATAACGCCAAAAAGAAGATATCCAGGGGGAGCATAGGAATAATAATAAAAAGAAGAAGATGATGCACTTACAAAAAGAAAGCTAATGAACACAAAGACATATGTGCCAAGGAATAAAATCTATTTAGCATTAGCGGCTGTAATAAGCCATTTGGCGGAAATGACGTCACAATGACGTCATTTCTGCTTGTAGGCCTGGTGGGGAAATCGCGATTCGAAGTGCTTTATGTCCCTCTCGGCACTTCGTCATTTTTCATAAACCGGAAGGACATGGCAGCCTCCATAGAGCTTACCTGCTCTATGTAGATACAGACAAGTTATTCTTCACTCAGGAGGATAAGTGAGATTTTTGACAGAGATCATTTTACACCAATGAGGACTAACTTATGAATGAATATGTTGATTTGAGCTAATAAATGACTTAATTTATTACATAGTGTCCCTTTAATGCATTATGTAAACATTTTTTTATTAGAATTTTATGAAATTATTGGTAGGGACAACTCTGTCTCTCCCAGACTTTGGTTTTGACTTGTCCCTATGGTCCCTATGCTTACTTACACCCTGGCTTCATACACAGATGAACTCTTTCTATTCAATCATTTTTACGTCCATCAACCATTTTATTCAAAACAACCATCAAAACGTCACTTTCATTTTTAACTCCTCAGAACGATTTTGACATTGTGAATAAAAAAATCTGACCAGACACAGTGTAATTGCATGTCACGGAAAATGACATTGCGTTAAAGTTATGCAATCGTTTGGTGGGAGGGGCTAGTGACAGAGAGGGAGGAGCTTATGGATGTCGTCTTTATTTTCGATCCCAGATTTTTGTGTACTGCAGTTTTACCACAAAGAACTGATTTTCGATGACATTTTTGCACATAAAGTTCTGCCTGAAGATGGGAAAGCGAAGAGGTGTTGTCAGTTTGCAGTAATTATACGAGTATCTTCAACTCAGTGTGCTATCACTCAGGTTAAATTTGGCTCCGATCGATTGAAAATGCCCTTATTGTTCTTACTTGAATCATGCCTGACATCAGAGAAGTTTTTTTTTTTTATTCCCTCTTTTAAACACCATCTCTAAACGTATTCAGCAGCAACAATAATGGCCGCGACTCAGAAAATGACCAGGTATTTCATTTAACACCTCCTCTCTCCCACACACGATACTGCCAGACCCTGCTGACGCGGTTTCCTTCCAAACTTCCACCCTCAGCCTCAAACGGGAGCTGAAGCCGAAAGTATACCCTGTCATCTTTAGCTTGTAATTGCTCAACTCGCGGCTGCCCCTCCGTTCTCCCGAGCTCCAGCAATTACAGGAATACAATGAGGCTTGGGTTTTTCTCGCAGGGTGTAGAATGTATATACTAATTCGCAAAAAAGTGCTACAGCTGTCAGTGCATTTTCTGCTCGGTTACTTCAATAAATTGGAACTCTGAGAAGGGAAAATGGGAATGTCGTATTATGTGGTTACCACACTAGATGTTGGAGGGGGGGGTGGGGTTGCCTCTTGCAAACACAATTTAAACAATTCCATTTCCAAAGAGAGAAAGTGACTTTTCATTTCAGAGATAGACAAACACACAGATGCCTCGGTAGCTTAATAATGGATTTCATTTTTCAAGAAACAATTACTAAGGGCTAGAAATAAAACAGCCCTGCACTGATATGTTGTCTTTTCAAATTATGCAAACCGACAGGAACAAAAGTGCTTGATTACAGTTGGGGACCTTCTTCTTTGTTTGCTAGATGTGGCTGCTTCATCATTTAGCACATATTGTGGACACTCTTTAGCTGTGGCTTGACCCTCCCCATTGGTGCTTGGAACGGCTTTCTCATTGTGAGGTATCAGTGATGGCTGGGGCCAGCTGGAGGGTCATTCGCTTCCAGATGATTAGTCATTTCTCTCCCCTTGCCTCAATTTCTCAGCGCTGCTGTCACTCACATCTGCTCCCAATGGCTCGCTCGACTCGCCTTGGAATCTCGAGCAGGCCGGTACCCGGAAGCGCCCGGGCCGCAATCCAGAAAAGGCGCCGGAAGCGTTCAAAATCAAGGCTCTAATGATGCCACTGCATAATGCAGAGTCTGCAGGGTGATGATGATGATGCGGGGAGGGGGCAAAGGCGGTGGGGTGAAGGAAAGAGGGAGTACCCAGCAGCCAAATCAAAGCAGGAGGACTGAGAGGGAAGTGGAGCCCCAGTCAGTGTTAGCAGTGTTTTTCTGTAACTGCATGGCGTTAACAGCTGCCCCTGCCATTAACACAATGGGAGAGGGAAAGAGAAAGCTCCTTGTTAGGGATCATTTATTAACTGAGATCATCTTTTCGTTAGCCTTGGGGTAATGACTAATGTCAATGGCAAATTTCACAGTTGTCTAGAGAAATGAATTAGATTTGCAATAAAAGCCCCCTTGGCTTGTTGTACATGCTCATTTGCTGGAATTGGTGAACTTGGAGAACTGTAAAGAAACCAAGAGTGCTGGCATAATATCCCCCCCACCACCCTCCTCCTTACCAGACACTGACCTTTTTCTCTCATTATGAGGGTAAAAAAAGCACAGGGGGGATCTATAAAAAGAAGCCTTACAGTATGTGAGGTTAACATCATTACGTTCAGCAATGCAAATGAGACCTATAGATCGCAGTGTAACCGCCAATGTGAACATTTAGTGAAACATACGCACACAAGCTGCTTGGGACCAGACCTTGACAGACCCAATTCAGCTGCGCTGGCGAGTGTTTGTGCATCTGTGCTGGCGCAGTTCAAAGATTAAGACTCTGGCATACTATTTAATCCACCAATGGAGTGTGGAGACAGAATAGAGTGGGTACAATGACCCCCTGTCGGTGGCGACTCACGCCATCTTTGGCGTTTCTGGTGTGCCACAAAACCTCCCTCTGGTGTGCCCTCACCTCCCTCTCCTCTCTGACCCAAACCTACCCACTTACAAAAGAACCTGTCATGGTGGGACCCCCCTCCCCCCTTCTTGCTTCTTGTTGCACGCACACACAGACAAAAACAAACCCTCTAACCTACGCTGCTGTCAGCGCCCCCGGGGGTACCCTGCTAAGACTAGCTGGACCCCCAAAAAAACGGCATTCTGTGTCTCATTCTGCTTTCTCCCCACTCTTTTCTTCACGGGACAGATGACACAATGCAGCGACTCACACCGGGCTGGGCACTCACATACTGTAGGCAACCTCTATTGGTCCATGTGTGGTTGGCTCGCAGCATGGGGTTAATTGCAAGCTAGGTTAACAAAACAGGAGACAAAAATCATTTTCAGAAGAGGCCTGGGACCCAGGAGGCTGCACTGAGATGAAGTGCAACCTGAAACACAATGTGTTAATGTGTGTGTGTGTGTGTGTGTGTGTGTGTGTGTGCTTGCACAGACCTGGGTCAAACATTTGTTTCCAAATAATAGTCGCTATTTACCACAAGAGCAATGTGAAATTAAATTTTGATACATTTACTTTAAAGGGCTGTAATCATCAGAGCTGGCATTCAGGGGTTTTGTAGTCCATGACTGTTTACAGGCACACAATATTCCTGTCTAAAATAGACAGTATTCCAATTATAGTATGGTATTTATGGTATTTGTTTCAATAGAATTGTAAGAGGAGAGTTGATTGCAATCTGCAAAGTCACCACTAGATGTCAGAAAATCATTCACAGTGCTCCATTGACACATGGAGTTATTTCCTACGTAGCATTTCATACATAAATAGCTGCCTGCTACACCTGCAAAATGAAGCTGTTTTGATTGGTGAGAAAAAACATGGAAATATCAATGGAAAAATGCAAGAAAAAGCTATGAGTGACGGTGCGCCGATGATTCGGTTGAAGGGACTTATTTTACATTAGGGGTGGTTTTATTTTGAAGCAATATTTTCCAGCGTTTTTCCATTATACGTGATTGTGAAAAAAAAAAACACATTTCAGGGGTTTTGGATCAGACAACACAGTTAGTTTAAAGACAAAAGCAAATTGTTCACGGGCATAGTGCACTATTAAGTGAAACTTGATCTCGAAAATGATACAAAAGATTCGTTAGAAACAAAAAAGTTAGTTTTTTTTTTTTATTCCCCCCTGCCTTGACCAAAATGGCAGCACAATCATATCATAGAGAAAATAATCATCTGGCACAAACGAGTTTACGAAGAGGAACGGGAACCCAGTGGCAAGTATTATCAGCACACCATTCTGCATCAGTGGAGGACAGTGCTGCAAAGCCTCAGTTGCACTAACGGGGAGCATTATAGCTGTTAGTCACTTACTGTACAGTTTCTCCACAATCACAGTTTTGAAAATGGATGTAACATTTAGCTGTTAATACCAGCTGCTGGAGTGTTCGTCTTCAGATGATTTAATTGCCCGGCAATTTTCTCCTGTCAAAAAAGCAATGTGCAACTCGGATGAAAACGAGCGAGCACAAGTGGGAGAGTTAATTAGCGACCTCGTTAGGGACCTGGAAGTGTCTGGTGAGGCCTCACTGTGTTTGTGTGTGCCTGCCTCCGACTGCATGTGTGCGTGAGCGTGTGTGTGCGCACGACATCTTTGTGTGTATGCCTGCAAGTGTGTGTGTGTGTGTGTGTGATGGTAGAGAAGGAGGAAATCCAAGAAGGCACGGAGTTACGCCCTAATCTCTCATTGTATGTATACATGACCAGCTTAACCTGTGTGACTGATGGGATGTTCACACGGTGAGCAAAGTTGTTGATATGTGTTTATGCACCGGTGCATTGTGGGTGGTGGAAGGAGGTTTCTGTGGTATTGTGGTGGTGATCTGGAGCTGATTTTTGAAGAATTTTTGACAAGGGATCTGCTTTCGGGGTTTTAATCTTTTAATTGCAAGAACAATCTTAGCGAGTTTGAGGTATTAGAGGTCATTCAGATGTGCCAAATACGGGGAAGTGGTAGAGGCGATGTGTACTGTGTAGTCTTCTGCATACGTAACTAAACAAACAAGCGGAAAAAAGAAAAAAAAAACTTAGAATAAACAAAAACGGAGACTGCAAATATTTAAAGAAAACATAAATGACAACAAGATAGAAAACAATGGGCCTCATGCAAGAACATTTTCGTATTTTTATTCTAAATTTCTCTTACTTTTTCATACGAAGGTCTCGTACGAACACCCCACATCAGATTCAACAAACGCTCTTAACTTCGGAAAAAGTGTGTAAACGACCTGCGTAAATGATGAATCCCACCCGTGCGTATTTAAGTGCACGTGCACGAGGATAGTAGGTTTGCACCCTATGACTGCAACTAAAGCTGTGCAATCAGTTGTTGCCTCATCATGATGGCACTTTGATGGGGTGGTCCATGAGGGGGGTCTTCTGGCACCACACCTTCTGGTCTGCCTGGGCTGGTTCAGGTGGAGACCCTCGTTCATGGCAATATTGTGCAAATCTGGCATGCCTTCTCTGGGCTATAGAGCAGTTTGCCCCCCGCTGTATCGAGACACACCCACCTGGCCTTCAGCTCAGTGCACTCCATGACAGCACCAGTGCTTTGATGCGTATATGTGTCTATTACAGTCCATTGCTACGATTATGTTTGGCAGTCCAGCCACGACATGAAAGTCCCTCTTAATTTGTACTTGTTGGACAGCGGTGTATGGGAATCTGATGTACCATGGGTGATAAACTGATGAGAGTTTTGATGACCAAGGGGAGCGTACGACTCACAGAGGACTGGAACACCCCCGATCTGTCTCTAATCTCCCTCTGAAAGGTTCCAGTGACCAAAGATCCAAGGGTGGTGAGGACCTGGACGTGTGGTGGAATTGGGTTTGATCGGCGTGTTTCTCTCTGGAGTTGTGGCTCTAGCAAGCTGCATATTTGCAGCAGCACAGTCCTTGGCAATCTATATCGCGATGTCAGCCATTCGTCTGTCTCCGCAGGACAACTCTCTTCCATGAGCCTGACGCGCTAAGGCATCCAAAAGTAGAAAGTCAGCCGCTGGTTACACCTCCCATTGGCCTTGTTATATACAGAGTCAAATTAACCTTCAGTTAGTGCATAATTTAAGTCAAACAGAATATTGTCAGCATCATTATGGGGTATAATGTATATTTATTTATGTTTGCTTCAAGGTAATTAAATATACAATCCATTAGTCAAGCAAACTTGGTTCGAATAATACGAAACTCCTACGACAGCTCTGGATCACTCGTAAATTCTGTTCGTACCTGAAAGAAAACGTAAAATACGAAAAGATTGGTGAATGCGCAAATTCTCTTAAATCACTCGTGCGCACGACTTAAAAACAAATCTGTGCGTACAAACCGTTCTTGCATGAGGTCCATTGTTACTCTTATTGTTGATGTAAACAAGTTCACGTGTTATTTGTTTTTCCAGCTTTAGTTTTTTCTTCTGTTTATTGTTTTGCTGTTGTGTGTTTTTTCACGTCCACGTTGTCATTTCTCCCGTGAGAAGTTTTTCTTTCTCTTTTTTTTTTCCCCCGTTGCTGCTCTCTCCTTGGGTGGGCACTTTTGAGGTTTTCATTTGTTGTTTTTGTGAGGCGTTTGCCGGTCGATAAGTAACGGATCCTCCGATCGATCGACCCGACATCGCCTGAGCTGCGCTGTCTCAAGGAAACCAGCCTTTGCCGGATGCTCCACTCACACAATTTCGGTTGTTAGAAGCCCCAGAACGTCTAACAGAATGCGATGAGGAGGTGAAATGATTTGCCATTTGAGCTCTATACATCGGTTGAGATGCTCTTTGGTACTGATCTGCTAAGACGGGGAGGAGTGGGGGGGCAGCACTCTGGCTGAGCAAACCCTGTTGGTTTTGGGAGCAGCACAGTAATTTGTTAAGACTTGGGGCCCCTGAATTATTGAAGGCGTATGAGTGTAAATAATTCACTGATCACTAAACGGCATGACAGGCCATTCATCATCAGCATGTGTCGTGCTGTGTGTGCGTACGTGTTTATGGCGTGTGGGTGGCAGAGAACTGAGGGGTTAACGCTGAGGGTTTGGAGGTGCGTGCTGTAACAGTGAATTTCTGCACCGGCGTGCCGTCAATCCTCTGAAACGGTACTAACAGGAGAGGTGTGAGGAGAGCGCACACGCTCTGCACTTTGCGGAATCATCTGAATGAAAGTGCTTCATCATAAGCTGCTTTAAATTTCCATTCCAACGAATCTAGCCTTGCTCTGTCGGAGTTGAGGAGAGAAAAAAAAAGAAGAAGGAGGGAAAAAAACCTGTGTTCTCAATGGCAAAGCGAGTATGGTGACAAATTGCCATAAACAGGCGGAAAGCATGCAAATGCAGCGAGGAGACAAATGTCCAACCTTGTGTTTAGTCGGAAGCTAAGGTCATCCACCCTCCCATCTATCACTGTTCTAATCAGCTTCACGCAGGCCCGATGCAAAGCTCAGTACCTGCTCCATAGATAACAGGAAAAGGAGGAGGGAGACAAAAACAAAACTGATAAAAGATTCTACAAGTAAACATTCTCATTGCTGCAGAGCAGCTTGGGTTCTGCCCAGAGTTTAGCTCCGCTCCGCTCCATTTTTTTTGTGTATTTGGCAGGCTTATACCGCGGCACTTTGCATTTTCCCTAAACTGTGCCGTGTTTGTTCGGCTCGTCGATTGCAGGTTGCCGCCGAAACGTTTGGTTCAGGAAGGCGAACCCACCCGTCTGCCCCACTTGAAGTTGTCGCTGTCGGTTTTTCCTTTTCCAGACGCAGCATCCGGGCACCCACACGCTCCCATTTCGATCTATCCCTCTTTGTCTGCGCCTCAGTTCATTTTTTTTATAGTATACCATTTGCAACCCAAACAACACTGCTCTACGGTCGTGTGAAAAAGAAAGTACACCCTCCTTCCCATTCTGAGCTTTAAGGGTCAGACCTTGGGTTTTGCCATCAAAATGTCTGTCCATTGTCTTTGTAACTTTATTAACTTTGATGTGAATTAGTGTGTTTTTTTGTTTTTTTTAATGTCAGATTTCGGCATGTTATATCCATTTGTCATGGTGTATTGTCTGTATGTTTTTTATGATACCTGACTTAGGACAATGGATGAAATTTAGCAACTGTGCTAATTCTGGCATATTTACATTGATGCTCTGCTGATATGTCGATTAATGTGCATTGTACTAATTAAATTAGAAAAAAAAAAAAAAAGACAGGCAGCCTCGCCTTTTGACTCAAGATTACTTTGGTCTACAGTAGAGTTTGTGTTCAACTGAATGACTGCGTGGAGTCCAGGTCCTGTGGCTGCAAAAGAAGCCCAAATCATCATCCCTCCTTTACAGTTTGCTTGAGGTGTTGTGCTCATATTCTGTATTTGGTATTCTCCAAACGTGGTGCTGGGCCTTATGACCGAACATCTCCACTTAGGTCTCGCCTGTCCAAAAAACATTTTTCCAGAGGTTTTGTGGTTTGTTCAGCTCGAACTTGGCAAGCCAAAGCTGCGCTGCCATGTTATTTTTAGACAGAGAGGGGGATTTCTCCTGCAACCTTTCCAAGCAAGCCATACTTGTTCAGTCTTTTTCTAATTGCACTGTCACGAACTTTAACACTCGACGCACCGAATGAAGCCTGTAGAGTCTGAGATGCGGCTCTTTGGTTTGTTTGGCAGTTGCTCTGAGCGTTGCATTGCATGGCCTGGCCTTGGGGGGGGGGGGGGGGGGGGGGGGGGGGGGGGGGGGGGTGAACTCGCTGGAACCTCCACTCCCCGAGAAGATTGGCAACTGCGTTGAATGTTTTCCACTTGCGAATGATCTCTCTCACCGTGGAATGATGGACTCCGGATTAGTCTGGAAACGGCCCTTAAAACCTGCAGCAACAGTTGCTCCTCTGAGATTATTGCTGGTGAGGAATCCTTAGCATTGTGTTGACACACTAACAAACTCACCAAACATCTGCTCGTAAAAAGAGGTGCTCACATCTGCTGGTAATCAGTTCATCGAGTGCGTTTGATTAGGATTAGGACCTGGCTGCTACTGACCTCTTTTTTTCTTGTGGAAGCTGTAAGGGTGGACTTAGTTTTGAAGTAATTAAAGAAAGTGTAATTTGTCATGTGTATTTGCTCGTGTAGGGTTGTATTCACCTGATCATAAAGCCTTCGAACAACTGGAGGATGTTTCTATGGTTCTGATATATAAAACCTAAAGAACTGAAAGAGCACGTCCTTTGCTTTTTCCCTATATCTCCCCCTTTCTTTCTTCATTTCCCTCCTTTGCCCCCCAAATGAGTGCTTCATTTGCCCCCGCCAAGCGATCCAGAGATAGTTGAATTAGAGCCTTGCCCCACGCAATTAAATTCATATTATTGCTCGAGTGTGACCTGTCCTAATTTAATTGCTGTACATGCTCAAAAGTGATTAATGGACTCGGTTTGTAAATAGCCCGGGCAATTATGGTAAAACTGAAGATGCGGTAAGTTGAGTGCATTGTTTTTTTTTTTTTTTTTTTACGAAGATAAACATTTGGAAAACTCAACGCTCGGCACGTTGAGATTCTGCGATTGCGACAACTCTAACAAATGAAAGAGAGATCAAAAAGACGCAGCGGCCTCCCCGGGGAGAAAGTTTACACAAACCGTGAGAAAGGGAGAGCTGTCCTGTGCGAGTAGCTCATAAATCATTCAGTTCTTTCCGTCAGTTTTTCCTGACCGACACCGAGATGGATCTTTGTGACAAGAGAGTTTACAAAAGTGTGCCTGCGTGCGCGTGTATAATCTCTGGATGTGATTGTGTGTCTAAGAGTGGATAGGAAGAATTAAACTGTTCCTCTTCTGGCTGTCGATGCTTTGGTTTTGGTTTAAGAACAGTGCTGGGAAAATAATCGCAGTCAACAGAAAAGTCCTCATATAAATCCTGTGTGGGTTTTTTGTCCTGCTCTGTGTGTGTGTGTGCATGCGTTTTGTGTACGCGGTTGTCCGTCGGTACAAGGTAAATGGGTGTGTGCTCATTAATCTCAGAGTGTGTGATGGAGCAGAGTGGTCGGGCATGCTGCTGAATGTTTAAGCAGGGAGCTGTGCATGTGATTTATTGGGAGAAATGTGCATTAGGGCCAATTCGTAGCCATTAGCCCGGACAGCTAAGGACGCCTCCACCTCCTACTACAGGCGCAGACAGTGGGCGGGGCCTCGGGTTTATACCACAGGGCTCGGGACATTTTGTCCAAGAGATGAGTCAGTGTGCAGTGATTGAGCGGAGATTTGCAGCTCGTGATGTCATCGCAACGGTCCTGTTCACTGTGCATTCAGGGCATTGTCGGACAGTCAAAGAGAAAACGTTAAAGCTAATTTCATAAATTTGTACACTCGTGCACTTTGCTTGATAGTAAAAAAAAACATCCTCCATGACACCAGAGAGTCCTGTAGCTCCTGAACTGGCTCAATTCAGCAAAGACGGCTTTGATTAATTGGACAGAAAAATTGACAGTCCACAGAAATCTGCCTGCTCCTTAGCTGTTGTGGTTCTGTAGCTCACTTGGAAGGACTTAACAACACCGCGGTTCATGCTAGACCGGATCGCCAAAGGGACTGACAGTTGTGGGCACAGATTGTATTTAAGAAATGCAACACTTTCCAGCCAGCTGCGCAAACACCTCAATTATCAGCTGCTGGAATAAGAAAAAAGCAGATTCATTTATTTAAAAAAGGACCCGTGACAGTAATGGGTCTGTCAGTGTTTTCAGTTCATACAGCATTTTCTGTAACAAAGTCTCAGAAGATGTCGTAACTCAAATGTTGTGAAGGAACTAGTGTAATATGGTCCAGTGAAATGTATCCACTATTGAAAACGCTCTAGTAAGATGCAGTCAGTTGCGGTTTTGATTGGAGACTCCGCACAGAAGTGCGAAGTCACAGCAGAGGGCCGGTCTGGCAGATCCAAACTGGCACCAACTCAATGCCAATGCCGCGTTTAAAGGTCTGATTTCAAAATAAGTGGACCCATGCTAAAAAGATGAACACGAATCTACCTTAAAGTCAATGCCAACTGCCTAACATTGAGTAGATTGAACCCACCCATAAAGGTATGGACTCTTCGGGTTTTGCTAGGCCTCCGTGGGGTATGTTGTGGTTTCTGCCACCAAGCTGTCAGTTACAGACCCTTTAAAATCCTGCAAGTTTAGAGGAGCCTTCCCGGATCTGAACTTGAGTCCAGCATATTTCACAGCTGCTTCGTCAGATTGAGATGGGATGATGGATTGTTTTCGGTCAGCAGCAGGGTTTAAGCAGGTGGCATGCGTCGTATTGCCATTCACATGAATGGCAGGACTCAAAGTTTCCCAGCAAAACTTTGCCCAAAGTATCATAATGTCTACTGCCAGGTGTCACTGACACAAGATTCACCCGTCGGTTTGACAGGTCACTGACAGGGGGTGTGGCAGATTGGTGTATACAACCACAATGCAATATAGAGAGAATCTACCAAATTTTGTTTAAAAAGAAACTACAGTCATTGTCCCTGGATCCAAACCATATGCTTGGAATTTCATAAGGAAACCATACCACTGCTGACGGGCGGTCTTTTTCAAATGCCAACACGGCTCAGCATCCAACTTTCCAGGTTTGCCGAGTCCAAATCTTCTAGAAATGAAAACGAATCATAGTTCAGTCGGATCTGGACCCAGATCACTTTTTTTTGGCATCGAATTTCGGCTGTCAAGTAGGGACATTCCATGGCTGTTCTTATCTCAGTCCGGAACAAACTGATGAAACTGGAAAGTTTAAAAGTCTGGACAAATTGACACTTTTTTTTCTGGGTTGCCTGCGGGTGGGCCCACAGGTGCCTGCACCTTTCAACGTGGCCACTAGAGGTCAATGATTTTCTAAACCAAACTAAAGGTAGTCGGAGTGCTCGCACAAGAGATCTATGGCGTCACTTTGTCCGTGAGGATAGTCTCCTTGGAAAGGGTTCGATAACAGCAACCTTTTCCCTCCAAATATGTCTAAATATCGTGGCCGTACACACAAAACTTTGTCTTTTCTAATGGCAGTCAAGCAGCTGTTTGCTCTAGAAACTGTATTTAACACCAGATGATCTTGGATGATGTGTGCATATTTCCAATGAGCAGTTTTTCCATTTGTGTCCATTTCTGTGCTTGTGTGTGTTTGGGAGGCTGGTGTGTTATCATCCAATGTCAGTGCGTGTCACTGGAGAATAAGAGAGTTTGGTGGCGGAGGGAGGAGGTGGGTCGTGGTTAGGTAGGGGTGGGGGTGGGGGGGGGGGGCTCGCTCTATTTTGGCTGAGGTAATCCATCCATTGTGCTGAACTTCTTCATCTGTATCAATTCATTGAAAACACACCAGCCCTGTGGAGTGTAACTGAGCCTGCCCGCTCCTTTCTTGACAGGGCAACGAGAGAGTGAGTACGACGGGATAGGGTGGGGGCGGGAGCTGGGGTCTAGGGGTTTGGATGGGGGTCCGTAGGGGAGGGAAGGGAGGGACGGGGTAGCGGACCATGGGAAAAACACAATCCTTGGCCCCTCTATAGCACTTGTTCCACCCCACTTCACCCGCACACCCACCCTGTGTGTGCCACTTGTCACTGACCCTTGCAGCCCCTTTCTCTTTCTCCCCGATCCTTTGAGCCTGTCGCTCTCTCTGAGCTGCAGATGTGTGTCAGCCTCCATCTACCAACCCCCACCCCGCTCACCTATTCCCGAGGACCTCCACGCTCGAAGACCCCTACCTCTGCCTCGCACGCCCGGGGATGGTGAAGCGTGGTGGGGCAGAGGCTGCGCCCGAACCCCTGAATCCAGTCCCAATTCAACGTGGACTATAGAAATAAAGAATAACTCAGAGGATCCCTTTTCTTTGTGTTTGCACAAAGGGGAAGAAGGCTGGGGCATCCGAGGGGAAAACATAGAAAAATATGTGCCACTGAGGGACTTTGAGGTTGTCGTGCACATACACTTACTGTGTATTTCTAGTCTCCAGGCTGTAGAATGAGGGGGAGGATTACTGCTGCAACATGCCCCCTCAGTGACAGTATGGTAATTGGTGTAAGGCATCCACTCCCTTTGCCACCAGTGACAATGTAAGCTTTCATTAAAACACGCAGCAGAAATACTTATGAAAATAAATCATTACCACGGACCATTAGCCCGTCATCTTTCAATAATTGAATTTGTCAGCAGTATCCTTTTCAACCGCAAAAGCCACACTCATATTCTGATGATGAAGGGGATCACTAACAGTTTGCAGGAGTGTCTGTTCGCCTTCATTATTCCCCTCCTTCGTCTTCAGCTTGTCAATCACTGTTGTTGATGAACCTGAGTCAGGTGATTAAGCATCGGCGCTGACATTACAAGATTGAGTTCATCTCTGATGAGGTGTTATCAATATCTTTGATTAATCGCTAACATGTGGCATTTTGCTTAAATCTGAAGTGATTACAGCAGAGAGAACGTGGCCCCCGTGGCAGCCTCAGTGCCACACTGTGAGTATTCAGACGCGCAGGCTATGAAGTGGCTTTTTCTTCTCCATGTAAAATGCAGAAATAATGGTAATTGCAACGGCGCTGAGGGATTTCTGCATTTCCCAAAGTCATGATGCAGCACTTGGCAAAATGTACATTTGCATTAGAAGCATCGCCTGCTTCTATCCTCGTGTTAAGCTCCTTCTGAAGCTTGTAAAGCAAGCCGGAGTCCTCAGAGGGAGAAGGAGGAAGACAGGCAGCCAGCAGGGGGAGGTAAGACAAAAGGAAAAGTGAGAGGAGGGTAGATGGAGGAGAGGGGGCAGAGAGGCGCTCTGCTGGCGCTCCTATCGATCCTATTAGTTTTTTTTTTTTCTTTCTGAGCGTGCATGAAGCACCAGCTGAGCCGGACCCCCCCCCCCCTTTTTGGTGGCCTGGCGGGATAGGCCTTTTCCTGTGCCCAGCTGGGGGCGGTCAGCAGGTAGAGAGCGTCCGACTGTACTTTTACATCTGTGACCTTTTTGAAGGAGAAACGGGAGTCTGAAGGAGGGAGAGAGGAGAGTGTCCGTGTGAACTCGATATCCCATTTATTTACCTCACAGTGTTGCCATTAAAGGATATTAGTACTCCAACTTCTGAGTCATTAATGGGGGGGGGGCTTCACGACATGATGGGTTCATGATGTTTAGGGCATCTTTTTTTCTTTTTTTTGTCTTGTCCCAAATGTGATACAAAGTATGCTACATATCATATAACTTAGTTCATATTCAGTCTCTAAGAGCAGAAGTTCAGTCTATTTTCAGGGTGCGACACCAATAAGGGCTTTGAAATTTTTTTCCGCTCTGCAATAGTCTCGTTCTGGGGGCCGTTGAACTGTCGTGCTGCTCGATCAGAGGAGAGAAACGGGAAAGGAGAGAAGTGTCGTGGAGATGGTATCTTCTGCTTCCTCCCGGCAGCTCAGCCACGACTGCAGGCTTTTCGGTTTCGCTGTCTGCGTGTGCGTCCCAGACAAAGGCCCAGAGTTCGCAGTCGGATTCAAAAGTGGGTTTTAAACTCCATCCACTCAAGAACAGGCTTTTATGTCAAGTTAGATTTCTTGTCTGCACGCTCAGAACAAGACTCTTGTCTTCATTAAAACAGACCCCCGCTCTATTATTTGTTTTGCTCCATCACTCATCTCTGCAGACACACAAACTCTTTGCTTTGGCTTTGTAAAACCCTTTTTTCTTCTTCTGTATCACAATTCCTCCGCCTTCCACATCAGCTGGAGTATTGCTTTACATTCTGCTTGCTGTCAATCAGCTGACAGCCACTGGAAGAAACTGAAGTCTCCTCCAGGAAATAATCCTTCAGAAACATGCTGCTTTAACAAACTGTACTGTCACATCCAGGTCCTTTTTATTTCGAAAGTCTTTGTTTGCCGGGACAGCAGCTAGATTTCAAGCGAGATTTGTGCGGCTTACAAAAATGGTACGTGTGGAGGTGAGTCACGCTTGGTTGCTTGAGTGAAAGGTGCGAGTGGTGATGGTGGAGGACAGATCTGGGAAAGTGACCAAGGGCCCTCCAGTTTGTCTCAGGCGCCCCGAGGTGCCTCTGTGCATGCGTGAGTCTTATTTGTCAGAATGGAGAGGGAGAAAGGGGAGGCGGTGGTAATTAAAATAGATAAATAAATAAGGAAGGTTCGAGAGTGGGCTCTGCTTTAGCCGCTCGGCGAGGTCTGCTCACGGCCGACTCCCCTTCGCGACGGCTCCTCCGGTGAAAAGGGCCCTGAGTGGCGAGCGGATCCATTTCAGCGTGGAAACCCCACACACACAAAGCTCTGAAAGCTGCTCTTGTGCCACGTCTCGGTATCTCTTACCTGTTAGCCCGATTAATTATTCCCCCAAGTACAGGAGCCAGGGAAAGGAGACACCGCGGATGGGTCAGCAAGATAGGACTGCACTCTCAACCGAACGAGAGAAGCCAGGTTTAAAAAAAAAAAGCGGGTGAAGGGGAGGAGGAAGAAGGGGAGAGCTGTATTGTCTCTCCCCTATTTTCCCCTCTCAGCCTACAGTAGCCTTCAGTCTTCAATGGCTAATGTACTTGAAAGTTGCTCTCACAATGCACCCACACTTTCTTAGTCACAGCAGAGGGAGTCGAAATAGCCAGCAGTGTCCCTGCTTCTTGTATTTTTGTCTTTTCCTTTTCCCCCTCCACCTTCATATGGGAGCGTGCAGAGCGAGCGAAATACCCTTTAGTCCCTTCTGAATGTTGTGTTGTTTCAGCTTTAAGGGTTGAAGAGCGTGGTGTGGCGTTCTTTTTTTTTGTTTTTGTTTTTTTTTGTGTGGCGCGGCGACCAGGATGTCCTCTTTCACGCCATCCTCGTTGAGATGGCGTTCCCGGCAGCGCTCGTTTTCATTGGCGGAATTCAAAAGTTCAAAGGCAGAACAGTGCCTAGGCCTGATAAATCCAGTTGCTTTTCATGAACAAGCCCTTCCTGGTTATGTAGAGCAGGCGTTTCCATGGATATCAATCAGCCAATAGCGGGGCAGAGTGCTGAAGCAGAGTGTTGAGAGCGAGGGTCTCTGGGGCAGCCTGTCTTTTTAAACAAGGCCAGACACTTCACAGACAGGGAGAGGGCCAATTAATTCTGCCGGGGGCAACGCTCCTAGGTTAGCATTTGCTTATAGTGATAAATTGGTGCTTTGTATCCACCGTAAACTACCTGTGCTCCCCCTGTTTTGGCCAGCTTGGCAGGTCCAGGAGTGATGTCATGGGGCTCAGGCTGATTAGTCGGGTGTGCCTCGTCCTTTTTCACGGGGTCAGTGTTCTACTGTCTGTGTAAAATTAATTAAAAGCTGGCTGGGGTCCGTGTCTGTGCTAATTCCAGCTAGTCACTAACATCTGCTGAGGAGGAAACTGAGCAAATCCCTGCATCGGGATGGTTGCATTGTGGAAAATGACTGTGGAATTTGACTCAAATAGGCAAATGTGAGTCATTTCTTTTTTGTGTGAGGAAAAAAAAAATCAAGCAAAAAGTCAAAGCTCATTTTGGCGAATGAGCAAAGGGGCTTGTTTAAATCTTTGGGGTCTGTGTTGGACAGTTCGACAGCTGTCCATCATGTTGGTATTCTCTGTTGTATTTTTTGACATGTACGAATAAAACAGCATCACTTTGAGAAAATAAATCAACACGAACAAACAAATAATGGGAGAGAAAAAAAACAGAACTAGGCGACAATGGGAGTAAAGTGCCGGTTATCATACAGATCATAAAAATTCTGTTTTAATTCCTCTTGCCAGCACGTTATTCATTGTTTCCAGGACTGAATATGTTGGGGGGAAAAAAATCTGGAAACATCTTTCAGCAAATATTAAAGATCTAATTTGTTCCTTAATTCCTTACATTTGACTCATTCGAGAGGTTCTTTGATTCAGACTTTTTCGACAGTAATTGAATTACAAATTAGAAGTAATTGAAGCTTTACATGAAGCCCATAAGCTGTTAATATATAAGGATATATTTTTGCAGGGTATTATGAATAGTTCTAAGTTCCCCAAATGTTTTGGATGATCCCATCCTGACACCTAAAAACAAATTTGGATTTGTTTAATTCCCCTCTCTGCTACAGTTTCAACCCACCATCTGATCTGCCTGCCGCAAAGTGATTATTACCCGAGATCAGGCTGGACTTTAAGTGAGAAATTTCCTTTTTCGTAAAGATATTTTTCGGCTTTATACCAAATGGATAAGGGGTTTGTCGTTTTCTCGACACGGTTTTGAAACTTGTCTGAATAAGATTATTCAGGTAAAAGTAGAGTCCCGATTCCGCAGCTTACCAGTGAAAAGTAAAATCTATGTCATGTAACTTCATCGTCGTTATTTACGTTGTTGTTGGCGGTCTTGGTGGAATTTTAGATGTGCTCGTTTCCAAATTTTGTACGAACTGAAACACTCTTTTTCGAATCTGTTCAGAAATGGGCCCGAGTCATGTCCTGAGTCTGCGTCATGTGAATATTCCAGATATACATACAAGACATGTTCAAACATTCACATGTTTAAATCATTCCCACTCAAGAGATTTGAAGTCGATACAATAAGGCATGGCTTCTTAAATAAAAGATATTGGTTTCAAATTTCAGATGAGCTTTTGCAAACCAGTGTTGTTTTTGACAAACATCTTAGATTTAGTCTTAGTCTTAGTCTTTTGGACTAAAATGCTTATTAGTTTTAGTCACATTTTAGTCACTTCTATATGTGATAGTTTTAGTCCAGTTTTAGTCGACGAAAACTCAAAAGGGTTTTAGTCTAGTTTTAGTAAAAAAAAAAAAGAAAAAATAAGTTTAGTCTACCGTGTTAAGAAAATAGTATGGTCTTAACTATCAAACAAGCAGAACAAAAATACATAGCTTATTAACTGACCCTGTACTAAAGCTTTCTGATTTTTCATTCTGTACTGTGCGTGTGTCCCAACTTTACTGTAAGCGCACTAAATGCACAGGTCCTGGTTAGGGCTGCACAACGTCACTTGTGGCTTTTAGGCTAAAGCTAGCAGACTGTACGTATAACAGTAACTCGACCTGTTCAACATATCAAGTTACGTGCTGACAGAACGTACACACAAAGAGATAACCACACCGTCACTGAATGTAAACATGGCTATACATGCTGCTAAAGTAACACACACATAATGACTTGACGTTAGCGTAACAAAAGCTAACTTTAGCCTGAAGTTAGCAGCCCATTTGCGCCAGGAGTATGTGGAAAACGTACTAATGTATTAGCTTACTATGAAATTTATCGATTATGTTAACAGCATTTGTAACTTACCTTCGAAAAAATATCCCTGTGGCGAGCCTTAAGGTGCCGCAGCAGATACTTTTTAGATTTTAATTGACACACACAATAAGCAGAAATGTCATGCATTTTAAACGTCTGACAGATCACCCACTAACATTTTCATCCATTCTCGTCTCGTCAACGAAAACTCACACACGTCTCGTCATGTTTTCGTCATCAGAGAGCTATGTTTATCTCGTCACCGTCTCGTTATCGTCATGAAAAAAAGTGGCGTCAACGAAATGATTTCGTCATCGTTGACGAAAACAACACTGCTGCAAACATTTCAGGCCACTGGAGTTGACCAATCAGAGCAGAATGCCCTTTTAGGGAGAAGCATATCCTTCTTAACTTTAGATTTTATTGAAAATTGGTACATCCCAGAGGTAAATAGCGCTATGCTAGCTGTTTCATGAAGACTTTCAAAGTAAAGTAAATCCACAGAGCATCATGGGAGGGGCCATAGAGTGCAAGAAAATATCAATTTGACTATATTTAGCAAAATCCAAATCTGAGACCATGGTCCTCGGCCGGAAAAGGGTGGAATGCCCTCTCCGGGTCGGGAATGAGATCCTTCCCCAAGTGGAGGAGTTCAAGTATCTCGGGGTCTTGTTCACGAGTGAGGGACGAATGGAGCAGGAGATTGACAGACGGATCGGTGCGGCGTCTGCAGTGATGCGGGCTCTGCACCGGCCCGTCGTGGTGAAGAAGGAGCTGAGCCAGAAGGCGAAGCTCTCGATTTACCGGTCAATCTATGTTCCTATCCTCACCTATGGTCACGAGCTGTGGGTAGTGACCGAAAGAACGAGATCGCGAATACAAGCGGCCGAAATGAGTTTCCTCCGCAGGGTGTCTGGGCTCTCCCTTAGAGATAGGGTGAGAAGCTCGGTCATCCGGGAGGGGCTCGGAGTAGAACCGCTGCTCCTCCGCATCGAGAGGAGTCAGATGAGGTGGCTCGGGCATCTAGTGAGAATGCCTCCTGGACGCCTCCCCGGTGAGGTGTTCCGGGCCTGTCCCACTGGGAGGAGGCCCCGGGGAAGACCCAGGACACGTTGGAGAGACTATGTCTCTCGGCTGGCCTGGGAACGCCTCGGGGTCCCCCCAGAAGAGCTGGAGGAAGTGGCCGGGGACAGGGACGTCTGGGTCTCTTTGCTCAAGCTGCTGCCCCCGCGACCCGATCCCCGGACCAGCGGAAGATGATGGATGGATGGATGGATGGATGGATAGCAAAATAGATACAATTAGTTTGCACGTTTTAGCTAGTTTATGGGCATGGATTGAGCATATAAAGAATCAGCAGCCTTAGTGAAGTTTTTGAAAGTCTTGAAATATCAACAGTTTACTCTTTGAACAAATTCTTAAAGCAGTTTGTGAAATCGTCACAAAACACAAGTTTCTACATATGGGAAAGCAGTTTTACAGCATTCTGTGGAGCCGTCATTACAGGAGGGATCATCAGTTTAAAAGCTCGTGCTCGGAGGCTGGCGAATGTGTTGAATTTCTACTCATGGCTGAAACTTTAAAATATACCCTGTCTTGTGACCATTTCGTGGTTTTCCATGGGAACCAGTTGGCCATCTTTCCCAATGATTGCTATTTTTCCCACATCACGTGTTAAAATAAGCAATGAAGTCTCTGTTGAACCAAAACACCTGAATAAACCGTATCTTCTGGGCTCAATGTAGTAAAAAATTGTCTCCAAAGTACATACTGATTAAATGTATGTGTCATTCATCTTCATCCCTGTACCCCTCCTCTGTGTCTTCCCAGTTACGTAAAGCTACCGTGACTAGAAGTAGCCCCTGGTGACTCCATTTGTTCAACCATGTGGTCTGAATTTAGCCACCCTTTATCTCCCTCTCCCATCCGGCTTCCTTTCCTTACTCTGTGTTTGCTAAGTGGTTGCATGCATACATGTGTCTTGAGAGTCCAGTGGGTATCAAAGCAGCAAAACTGCCGAGCAAAGGGAGGAAGACAGAGAGGGCATCTCGGATATTTTATTTACTTATTTAAAAACTCCTTCCTCGTTATTTCTGTAGCTACGGTGTAGCATGTCAAACATCCTTCCGGCGTTCCCCTTTAAAATCTCCCCCGAGGTATAAAGGGGTTGATCATTTTTCCTTCTTTTATCTAAGCGGCGAGAATGAAAGTCACGGCCAATTTCCCTTTTAACATGGACACGGTGAAAAACAACAAGTAGAGCAACAAAACAGCCTTCAGTTGCTGAAGCGGGATCTTTGATTTGGCATATCAAAGGGGAGCGAGATCCAGGGGTTGCCTTGGCTCCCAAGGTCGGAACATGCAGACCTACTTCGCCTGAATCTGATTGGCTGGCTTTTCAGTGCTGCTGTTTATTCACCTAAGTGAAAAGGGGCTACAATTGCATGTTACCCTAATAAAAAAAAAAAAAAAAGGGGGCCGATGAAACTTTCATCAGGGACTCTCATGAAATCAGGAAAAGTACACGAATGTAGATGAAACTGATGCTATTCTTTTTTTTTTTTTCCATAAACAAACACTGTAAGAAGAACTGCGAAAGATGAATAAAGACAATTTTTTTTTTTCTCAAGCTCGACTGCCCAAAAACACAGGCAGTATCGGTAACAAAAAAATGCCGCACGCATACAGTTTGTGTCGTTAACTGAGAGCTCACATTACTTTCAGCTGGCCGCTTTATCAGAGCTGCTCAGTCTCATCTGGATGAGAGCCGTGCAGGCGGAGGGAGGGAGGGAGGGAGCCGCTGATTCTCCGGCTGACTAAAAGAAAGGGAAAGTTGATATCATTCCCACTGGCTGCTGGAGCAGTGACCACGAGTTTCCCCCTCATGGGGGGTCCTGAGAATGTCACTCTCGTACTGGAAACCCCTTCTTCGCCTCCACTTCCACCTCCCTCTGCTATTATAGTCACCTACATTATCTCCAAATGTCACTGAGAGTAAAACCAATAGGAGAGGGGGGTTTATCAAGGAGGTGTTCTACTCCTTTGGGTCCCAGTTGCTTTAATGAAGCACGTTCACCCAGACAAGTGCTTTTTAGCTCCAGGATTTTTTCCGAAGATTTGGTCGCAGTTACGGCTAAATGTGTTTTCAGGAATTTTTTTTAAGACACTGTCTGCTTAAACTTATTTCCAAACTTTTCCCGAGCCATTTCTTTGGCTCCATCCATCCATCCATCCATCTATCCATCCATCCATCCATCCATCATCTACCGCTTCTCCGGGGAGCTTGAGCAGAGAAACCCAGACGTCCCTGTCCCCGGCCGCTTCCTCCATCTCCACTTCACTGGAAAAAATGCCCCTCCAAAAATAAGTTAAAAAAAACAACAAATAAAAGACGCTTTTGCTTGAAGTAAGCAAAAAAATATGCCAATGGAACTAGTGAAAATTGGCTTGTCCAGATTTCTTGAAATAAGATGTGATATTTAGGACTTTTGAGATAAAAGTGATCTTGAAATTAGCTTAAAAACCTCTTCAAATGTAAAAAAAAAAAAAGCTTGTTTCATATGATATGTGACTCAAAACAATTTGTTTTCAAGACTTTTGCATTAATCAAGATATTCCAGATGTATTGTCTTCAAACAAGTCCCTATATCTGGCTGAAATGGTACTTGTTAGGCAGTTGTGTCTGATATTAAGTGTAATGAGATATTTGGACTAGAAATGAGACAAATATACTTGGTAAGACTTTGATTTTTTCCAGTGTTCTTCTCATATTCTAAATGTTAATGCTATAGTCACTCTGATAATATAGTTACACTGAGCGTTCACCTTTATAAACTGATTCTTATCGGCTTAAAAAAATTCACCTGGTGCTATATTTTTCCTACGCTGGACGAGGCCCATTTAACTATAAGGCTAAACATTAAATATCCATCGATCAGAGATCGCTGTCACACTCTCTGGGATGCATTCGCTTTACTCAGTGCAGGGAAACAGCTGCATCTCTTTCTAAACCAACATGACAACGAAACGAATCAAAACCTACAATACAAAACAAACTTCAGCTACATCAACAGAAAACACGCCACGTGTTACGCAAGACGCAACAAACGCACACAAAAAAACAAAAACAAACGCTTTTCGTGACACGGGAGAATCTGCAACACATCAAAGCAGATTACAGGAGACAAAACAGTTCATGAAAGCTGAAAAAAAGTCCAAACCCAAACAATCATTACAAAAACGAGCACGAGTGTTGACAAAAAAACGCGACACCGCAAACAACACTTCACAAAACATTACTTCAGATCACAAAAAAAAAAACGTTCTTTTTGCTGTGTTACTTTGTGGCATGTTATTTGTTGTTGTTTTTTGAGGCTTTTTCACTACATTTTTATATATTCATTTATTTGTCTGTTTGTTTGTTTTTTAATATATGTCCTGTTTTTTTTGGTCCGTGTTTTGTAGAATTTCTTCTCGGTTTGTTTTCGTATTCCTATTTTTGTTTTTATTCTGTGTTGATCAAACGTTTCTCACCACAGGACCACCATATTTTACTAACTCTCATACTGATGAACGTTAACAGAGTACTTTTTCCATCTCTCTGACTCTTTGAAAGTTATCTGTTAGTTGTTCGGGTCCGTTTCGTCTGTTAAACACAGGATATGTGCTCATTTGAAGGGTCTCTGTACCGGCACAGACTGTCAGTGTACTTCCTCCGTTTGCTTGGCTCATTATAGCTGCAGCTTTATAAAACGTGACACAGTGAATGGTAGAAGGGGGGGGAAAAAGTTTTTTTCTTTTGTTGCATGAGCTGCAAGTTGAGTTGGAACAGTTGGATATGACAGATCTTTCCTCAAAGGCTACAAACACCTGGTGGTTATGGGTTTCGACAGCAGACATGTCATTTTTGACGGCTTCCCCCACTTCAGCAGCACCCCAAGCGGCTTTTGTGGACATTTTAAACACTCTGAAATTGTCAATCGAGTCAGTGGCCTGGACAAGCTCTTTCTTTGTGACGGTGGAGCTTTAAAATGGTGCCAACCAAGCAGCATGGACGAAGGATTTGAAATGGGAACAATGAACTGGAAAAAAAAAATCCTAGCTACCTGGGAAACAAAACCGGGGGCAGGCGAGAAAATGTCGAAGAAAGAGAAAAGGGAGGAGAGGGGGGAAAAAAGTGTCACAGAGTGAACCCTCCCTCCTCTCTTTGCTCCCCAGCCAATTCTGAGTCCTCGGGGTGAGCGGCAGGCATTTCTGGTCTTGAGAGCACTGAAAGGGAGAAAGGCAGGGACAAAAAAAAAAAAGGAGACAGAAAGAAAGTGAGAGGCTGTCCGAAAGTGGGGGAGAATGAGAGAGAGAGGAGAGTGGCAAGGGGGAGGGATGAAGGGAGAGCAACTTGAATCGTTGTCATCATCTCCGTCACGTTGAATAGGCCTAATGAATGCAAGTGAGTGTTGAGGAGCCACGGCCAGCTCTATCAAGGCAGGTAATACCGCCCAGATTTAATTGGGAGCAGGTACTGGAAGGGCTGTATTACTTTAATTGGGTAGGGGTTCTCTAAATGGAAAAGACAAAGTATAATGGCCAAATTGTAGTGCACAATAGCACTTATCCTGGGATTGTATGCATTCGCTAATCTGCCCTGGAATGAGGCAATTCAGAACAATTTTCTCTGTGAAACCAGCTGCAGAAAGCTTGTGTCCCCCCCTTTTTTTTTTTTGTTCTCTCTTGGGAAAATGTAAGATTGAAACAGAAAATACCTTCACCGGGGCAATCATTTGCCACGTGTGGAAAGCGGATACAGCAGTGAGTGGCGGAGGGAGGGGGGGAATCTTTGTGGCAGGGAGAATGGACTGCAAAGGAGATAAAGCGGGGCTCAAAGTGGGGCCTGTCATGGTCGCCAACGAGAGAATAAAGTGATGACATTTACAGTGACAGATGAGACTGCGAGGGAGAACTGCCCACTATTTAGAGGGAGGAATCTGATATTCAACAGACATGGCCTCTGGTAATTAACGGCGGACATGTATTTAGTGGTGGGCCTTGTCATCGTTAATGACAGGCCGGGATCCTGATATCTGCCTGATCTTAATGAAACACAGCCAGCTGTGCATGCCTGGGTTATGGAGTCTTCTTGTTATTTTTATTGCGAACACACTGCTCGGGAGTTGTCCTTAAAGAGCCGAAGGAAGCTATCTCGATCGCAGGGAAAGCGCCGCGGCGCCGCGGCAGGAAGTTCCCCGGCAGCACGTGGCCACATCATCCCAGCACGCACGGCGCTAGCAGGCTCGGCCTCATGTATCTGATCACTGAGGGAAATGGAGGCAAGAGGAGCAAGAAATTAGGCCTAAAAAACATTCTTGTGAAGCTCATAGGATCTAAGTTGTACAGTAGAATGTTCGATTTCAGTCAGAATGATTGCTTTTTGTTGTCCATTGTCCCACGCAGGTTAGAGTGTGGAATCCCATCTCTTCAGGAAACACTACCCTGATCCGCCCTCTTAGGACATCACCTGTTTCGTCCTAGCTCCTTACGCACTTATTTGTTTCCTAAATTGTCTTTGTTTTCTAAATTCTCTTCCCATCTGTCTAGGTACCTAACTTATCGCACTTACTCTAGCACTAGTTTTGCTCTTAGCTGTTTGGCTTTGGAAGGAAATGCACTTATGATTTCTTGTGACCTGAAGTTCTTTTGCCTACCGATGTGGAACACACTTATTGTAGGTCGCTTTGGATAAAAGCGTCTGCAAAATGACCGCAATGTAATGTAATGTAATGTAATGGAAGGTATTGTGCATCCTCGCATTGAAGAGGGAGGCTTGCAGTGACAGGGGGCCTTCTCCTTTAGCCCAGGTGGGTTTAGCCTGAAAGCTGGCAGAGATGGGAAAAACCTGCTGGACGTTCCGCTTACTAAAGGGAAACCCTGCTGGGTTATCGCTGCTCTGCGCTTCCCTCCACTCGGTGCTCATGTTCTTACCTTTACAAACTCAAAGTAGCGCGGGGCGGCAGCAAGCAATTCACCCCTTCTCTTTTCATTCTGCCGTCATTAAGTCTAAACTGCAACGACTATATCTCCAGCTCGGCACTGTAACAACCCAACAGCCGTATTGTCCCAAGAAGGCAAACCTTGGCATATTGTTTGAAGGCTAAATTGCTTTCTACGAAATGCACCCTCCAGTTTATTGCAGGCATCTCTCCGTTAAATGTGTGGGTATTGTGTATGGATTACAGTGGCTAAGAGGAACCCAGGGACAGCTTAACCGTTAAGAGAGGAGTCTATAAAAAGCTCTGAGAGTGGCGGAGGTTTTGCCGGGAACGCATGCCTGCTTTTCCACCTGGTGAGGAGAGGAGAGAGATTTTTGGGGAAGAGCTGGATGTCATGAATATTGCATGTGGAGCAGAGGAGGCAAGAGGGAAGTAGCCAACTCCAGAATAGAACATTCCTGTATATTAGATTACAGCACAATGATTCCTTCGAGAGAAACCTTTTGATTAACTTGTACCAAGTGTGTCTAGCAATTAGTTACACTCTACAGTGGGTAATCCGCTGGTATCAGTATGTCTCAGTTAATGATATGTAATTGAAAGATGAATGAATATGTTGCTCACATGTAATACAAATTGGATCCAGAGTGCACTTTGAAAATACAGAGGACTCGGATGTATTATTCATACTTATTGCATTAATACTATCATCCATCATATAGCCTTCACTGCTTTTGTTGAGCAACTTGAAACAGCTTTTGTGCAGTTCAGTTTGCTGGGGTCTCTGCAGCAGAGATGAAGGAGATGACTTTTTTTTAGGTAACAGTTTGTTACCTAAAAGCGATCTGCGGGATCTCTCAGTGCCTTTAAGTTTTCCTTAACTACAGTCGCTTGTCTGTTAAAGGTTAACTTCGGCGAGCTCTTGAGGTTGGCCGGGCATCTGTGTGTCAGTACGGTAAAACAAAGGATTATGCAGACATTCACAGTACTCCTTCAGCTACTCAGAATGGGGCCGTCTGAAATAGTGTGTTCATGTCCAACTAAAACACCCCTGACCTCCAAAATAATTTTAGCAGTTTGAGCAAATGTTATATTGCGGGGTTTTTTCCGCCGCTTCATTTTTGCAGCAAAGTTATTCGCTTCGTCACTACATCCATGTCGCAGCAAAGGGCACAAAACAGTCCAACAAACTGATCCAAAAGTGTAAAAATCGTCAAAGCCGCTCGTGTTCCTGAACCATCTGGTATCCGAAACAAAAGGTGAAATAGTAATGAAATGTAAGTGGACTAAATGTTTTCAGTGGCTGGCCCAAAAAAAATGTGGCCCACTGACATGGAGTGGATGTTGTGAGAGGATACTGCTCGAAAACAACAGGGGCTGCAGCCAATGGAAGGAACGGGGATTAGGCCTAAGTGTTTGCGCGACCATCTGGCATCATAAAAGAGGGTTTGCTGTTGGGTGTTCAGACGCCGACCTGCTTGGTTAGAGTTGGGAAATGAAATCCACCTTTCACAACCTGGCACACTGAAAAATGACATCAAAACGTGGCCAGTGCGTTACTGCTCGGATCTCCAGTGTGGCAATACCACTCTGAGAGCATATAGCAATTTGCCACATTTTGGCTCAAAACTTAAAAGCAAAGCCTCCTTTTCTTGCAATCTTACACTAAGTGTGCAGATGTGGGAACAAATCGGTGTGATATCTTTCTCTCACTTGACGTCTTGCATTTCTAAACAAAGCTTGATGCCTTCTTTACAAATCAGGTATTTGTCACTTTTAATGAACGTTATTTCACACTTGGCACAATTACAATCTGCCGTGCAGATGCGCGTTGTTTCGGCGCGACGGCGGCTTCTGTTTAGACAGAAGATTCACAAAGGTGTTATTTTGTCGGGAGGATATATTTTTAACGCCATCTGACCATAAAAAAGCTGAAGATGTAAGAGGATGGAAGAAAACGGTTATTGTATCAGATTCATCGGGTGGAAATGTAATTAACTGCAAATGAACCGGCACGTGATACTTCAAAATGCAACCAAAGCGACACTTTGAAAGTCCTTCTTTGTTATCTGCCGTTTAAAAGAGAAAAAAAAAGAGGCTTTCTTTTTTGTTGATTATCAAGTTTAAAGAAAAAAAAACAACAATTTATTCAATTCATCTTTAAAAAGACAAAACATTTGCCTTTTAAAACATATTTTTAACTGATGAAAACATCTGATTGAAGCAACAGAAAAACATGTCAACAACAGCTGAACAGTCTTCACTTGTCCTACTTTATGGCTCTTTTTTTTTCACCAATTTAGGAACATTTATTTTTCTGTTTTTATTTTTTAAAGTTTGAACTATGGATGTTTTTGTTTTTTTTAAACTCTTACTTTTAGGGCTTTTCAGAAGGCATCCTCATCTGGCTGGTGAGTCGACAGTGTCGCGGCAATCGGCCCCCCAAATGCAAGATGCTCGAGTTGCACAATGAACACCGTAAAGCTGAAAGAGCTTCAGGGGTGAGACTCCTGGAAATCTAGGAAAAGAAGTATCGGGTCTACTAACTAACTACTTTTTCCACAGCCCAGCAATTTGTGAACTTGTAAGGTAAGAAACTGTGCAAATTGACATGTGTTCCCTTTTTTCTTTTTTCCCTTACACCCACTACGGCTTTGAAATGAATGTAATTAAATTTGAAATTTCTTTTATGGCTTCACCACGCTTTGTATCGTTCCAGATTTGAGCAGAGTCACTCATCCGGTAACAATGACAATAGACTTGTCGTCAAGTAAATGAGCAAAAAAGTAAATATACTGGTTGTAAACCTCAGTCTGCAGGGTGAAAATCCTGTATTTGACTCGCACCACCGTCGCCTTCAAGGCAGAGTTTGGGGCTTTCTATACAAAGGTTAAAGTAACTTGTCAGTTGTGCAAGTTATGAATCAGAAATAACTGTTTTGTGCATTCTCAAGAGATTGTAGGCTGAAATCAGCTGGAAATATCAAAGGTTCCCCCTCCAACCAAGGCGCATCAGTTGCTAAAAGGCCGACATCCTACACAAATGACACGTTTTGAACATTTTTGCTAGTCGTTAATCTATAACTCCACTTACAAAAAGATAGAACACCACAATGATTTGCCAATCTCATGCTTTATTCCAAAAAATATTCTGTATTAGTCTCTTGCAGGTAATATAACCTATGCCCGTCTTCACTTCTGAAAGACGCTGCCTCTCTAAGGTGCTCTTTTCTGTTACCAGTTAAACTAATTGGTCGTGTTCCTCCAGCTCTGCCTCTTCAGTGCTACTTTTACAGCCCTTTTTTTGGACATTATTTTAAGTGTTGCTGCTATCGAAGTTACGATTAGCTGTATTTCAGTAAAATATTTGACTGTCGACATAAATCATTCCATAAAGGTATCAGATAGGAATGCTAGAATGGCTGAAAAAAATTGTCCACACCTCGTGCTGTTCAGCCATCTCAATTTGTTAATCTTCATGATAAAATTAGAGTTAAGCAGCACCACTGGGCTTATTTTACTCAGTACAAATAAATGATTCCTCCATATTTTTTTTGACAACGTGGCTTTAGATTAGCTAGATTTAGATTTGCCATACCTAGCAAACGGTCAAACCTTTGCTCAGAGCACCAGCAGTGTGCTTTGGTGCTCAAAGCCCGCTCTGTTTTGGGTTTGGGAGTTTCCTCCTCTGGAAACCAGAGGCTAAATTTCAACAGCCTTCATCCATCCATCAGCGTAAAACAGATGAATTGGTCTGTTTCTGTTAAAGAGTTTTAGGTCTAGGAGTTAGCACGAGTTAGGCCTTAGATTAAATGATAAAATATGGCTGGCAGATGAAAACAAATAGAAAACCAAGTGAGTAATCAGGCTCTTTGCTTCCCCCTAAACATCTATTACAACAGAAGAACCATTGCTCTGAGAGTGGATGCAGACACTACAGCCTGGTTGAGAGGTAATGCGAGCCTGTTTGACGGATGGGGTGGTGCTGGGTGGGGGTGCTGGCAGTGTAATTTGTTCTGTCTGGCGGAGGCGTGTTGTGTTGATGAGGATCGGGGGGGCCTCTGTACACTTGCTCCCAGTACGATTCCAGTGTGAGGTTGCGTAGCCCCATGTGGCTGTAACATACCCACATCCCTCTGCTATACGAGCCCACAGAGGGCCTCCACCGGTAGTCCCGACTGCAAGATGCATAGATAACACACACACACTCCTGGCAAACAATGTTTCCTTCACTCAGAGTTAAACACTTTCTGTGACAAGTCCGAGAGACATTTTTGTTCTCTTCCCCTGTCTCTGCAAGCTGGGTTATTTTCTCAAACAGCCTCTCTGCAGATGGCCTCAGCCGGGGCCGGTGTCAGTTATCTCATGGTGACAGGTATAGTTAGGTAGACATGTGTTAGAACCCAGCCCTCCCTGCAGACGAGAATGTCCGGGCTGCGGCTGATGAGAACAGACAGCCAGGTAGATCCACGGGCTCGATAGAAGTCAACGGAGGATTTCTAGGCTTTGTGAAGGGTTTCATCAGTGGAGGATTTCTGGGTCCTTCAAAGTCTTACATCACTCCCACTGCACTGATACGCGGTAATAGATAGTCTTGCCTGTGTGCAGGTATCAGCCCTGAAATTCTGAAGTTTTTCATCCAGATTAGATTATTTTACAGACGCAGACAGAGAACTCTTTGTTTATTTGCGCTACCATTTTTGACTGAATGGGTTGAATGGAGAGGAACCTTGTGACCGAGCGGGGTTATGTGCTGAGTTGGGAATGAAATGCCCTTCTATTGCTGTTGGGCCTTATTAGCCACCAATGGAAGTGTCGAAGTGCACCAAACAGAAGAAATAATTGAAGCGGACAAACCTTGGTCTTGTTCAGTGTAACCTCAAACCATCAGCACAACAGCTGAAACAGAGCAATGACCCCAAACGCGCATCAAAACTGATGGGTGAGTTCATTCTTTTGATACTTTTTGATGGCTATGAAACTTTGTCGAGAACAAACCCGCTTGGGAACATTCAGCCAAACCTAAGCTTGATTTTGTGGATGTTTTTAACTTGTAGGACTAATATTGACCCTGTTTTGAATCAAGCTAAACACTAAATATTGGGTATTGTTCACTGTCACTATCAAAAGCTAGATCTTGTGATGGCATTCTGGCTTAAGTAAAGTCCAAACCAGAACCAGTTACTGAGGCCACAACTTTCTCCACCTCCGGTGGTAGTTAGCTGCCCTCCTCATGCTCCTGTTGAACATGTTTATTTGCTCTCTGTGTGCCCTCCTTCCATTTTAGCAGGGAATGAGATCATCTGTCCGCAGAGAATAATCAAACCCATGTTTGTATACCTTTCCCGAAGCGCGTCTGGCTGTGCATGTTTCATAGCTCGACGGCTTTCCTTCCTCGTGTCGTCATGAGCCTCTTCTGTTCTGCTGGATGGTGCGACGAGCTGTTGGCTCCGAACCTGTAGAGTTCAGTTTGACTTTCTCTGGGTAAATAAAGGTGAAAAAGAACCTGGAGTGCAAAGCATGTGTGTAGAAGTGGCGGTGTGTGCCTATTTGAAGCACAGGACCTTTGAAGGCGGCTTTGCCTGTGAGCTGTCAGTGGGTCCTGGAATGGAAGGCGGCGTCGGGGATGAGGTCAAGTGCAGCTTTTTGCACGCACACAGCGAGCAGGAGGAAGAGGGCAGCGGTGGCGCTCTTCTCCCCGGGATGAACCGACGCCAGAGTGAATGTGTTTGTGTAGAGGTGGGGGTGGGGGTGAGGGCTGCTGCCAGCAGCAAGGTCAAGCCGGTGATCCCCTCACACACAGAGCCGACGTGCTCTCCCTTTGTCGCTCTGTCTCAAAGAAGTAGATGCAAAGACACGCAGACACATACAGGCACACACCGGTTCAAAGCTGGAGCTTTTACTTGAAGTGAAGGGGAAGTTCTGGACTTTATTATGCCGGACATTCAGTGTGCAGCCTTTGTTGCTTCAAAACCTCCCTCTCATTGATGATATGGAGCACATTTTGTCACATATATTGTCAAAGAAATCACTCAGAAGAAGCCTTTCATGCCGATTACCTTGTCCACACCTCGCTTTGCATTGCCACGCACTTCCGTGGCAGATGATCAAAACAGTCTGTCTCGGAGCATTTCATCCCTCCGCGTGTTATGTTACATGACAGAAATCATACTTATGAGTACATCTCATCAGCCGTCAACATTTTGTCAGTTATCAGCAGGAGAAAATGCTCTCTTATGGTGTACAACACGAAATGATTTCCATCGTCCCCTCTTGGCGGTAACGACACTGCCTTGATTGAGTCCCTGCGAATCGCGATGTCATCGCCCTCACTGTCTTGTTCGCCACTTCTTTTCTTTTTCTCACTTTGTTTTTGGGTCTTTTAAATGGGCTCTGAAAGAAAATCGCAGTTGGACCCATTTCTTATATTTGTGGCTAGCTGGTTGCTCCTCTAGTAGAGGTTTCCAGTCTCATGTTGCAATGATAGTTGCGTAAGTTGGCTTCGTGACGAGCTGAAGTTTTCGATTTCCATCAAGATTTTCCAAAACAGTTCATATGACAGTACTTATATGTGAACTAAATTGAGCCTCCCCGGGATTTTCGGGCCTGGCTCTGCCCCGGATAGTTCTCCTTTGTTGGACATGCTCAAAACCTTGAGGATGCCAGGGAAGGATCTTCCATCCACGCAAATGAAGGTACATTCACGAAAACAAGCTCATTGAATTATGTTCTTGCTTCCAGAAACAACGTTTTACGACCAAAGCTGGAGTAATGTCCAAAAACTACCGCTAACTTTCAGGAGACAAGCCTGTAAGCTGCAACAACCCGATGGGATGGATTACTCTGTGTGTCCTGCAGCCTATGATTGACCTCAAATGGTGCCAGCTACCTTACAGACATGCAGGTCAAATCCGCCGATCTACTCCTTTTTGTCCACAAATTGGTGCTGTCAGTTTCCATGTCTGTTGTAACAGTCTGTAAATATATGTCTGAGTAAGAAAAAGTAAGTGAATCTGTCAATGGGGCGAGAGGGAGGGTTGCGCCCTGGACGGGTCGCCACTTGTGCACATGTGTACCTCGATGCTGTGTTCCTGTCGATGCCAATGACCACCTCAGGCTCATTTGACACGGGACTGAATGTTGATTAAACACTAATTCGTTGCAATCAAAAGTCAGATGTTTAACTTTTTCACCAGTGTGAATAGGGGCTCCAGACAGATTCCCACACCACCCTGAACTGTCTCTTTTTGGTGTTTTTTGTGGATTCATTTTTTCTTTATTATCAGTCCTAACTAATCACACGTATGTCCATTCCCATTCCTGTGAGCCAACTGTTCGGAGCGCGACCTTTGGTACTTAAAGAGTAATTAATGTCATGGTGTGTTAAGGGAGGACCCAGGTGCAGACACGGACGGGAGGCAAAAAGTGATGTTAAAGGATTTATTTTACAAATATAAACAAAAGGCACAGCAAAGCGAGAGAGTGAATGAGAGCAGAGGGCAGGAGACAGACTGAGGAGAGAGAGAGATGGCAGAACACAGGGGGCGAGGGGGAGCACACCAACTTGAAACAAAGAATACACAAGGATAAATTAACTAAATGCCAGGAGAAACAGAACCAAAATGAAACAATGACAGATCTAATAAAGGAAACACAAAGTACTGAATAAAAACACCAATAACTAAGTCAAAAACATAACCAAAAATCCAGGTCCTGACAAAAATGGCAGCCAACGCTCCTATGCACTGCAAACAGTGGACGATTTTAATTTGAATCCCTTCCTCTTACTACCTCCAGTAGGGGTCCTTAGGCAAGACCCCCATTAGCCTACCTGCCTACCTGTAAGTCGCTTTGGATAAAAGCGTCTGCCAAATGCATAAAAACATTAAAAAAATATAAACATAATGGTAATGTTAAAGGTTTTAAGTGATGATTGTTGGATTCAATATTATTTGTACAAGATGATGAGTTTTTACAGTGTTCAATTTGTTGGTTTGTTGATATATTTATACTGTATATATATTTTAGTTAGCGTAGTCATTTTATTATTCATTATTAGTTCATTCATTATTTGTGGATCATTATCATTAATTTGTTATTATTGTGATTTCCTTGTTTCAGCATTGCTTTTGCTACATATATATATTCCCTTTTGCAATACTTCCATTTATTCAGTATATTCCATTTCATTCCATTTATGGGTAGATATGTTTCAATACATGCCCAGTAATATTGTTGTAATGTTTTAAATACTTGAACGCAGTTTTTCTAAAGAAGATAATTGTTTTGTATTTGGGAGTATCGTCCATTGACTCTTTTGGGCTTTCACATGCGCGCGCATACCGACAAGAGGTAAGTGACATGCTGTTTATAAAGTTGTTTTGTAACGTCCCCATGCCAGTAATGTGAGAACCATGCATATGGTTTTGATGGTAAGGCTTGTGACTTTATAGTCGGATGGTTTATAAAGTGGTGTGACGTTTCTGCAGTGTGCAAGTTGTTGTTTTACGTGGAAGGTTTAGCGCCTGCCCCTAGCCACCACGTATTTGGTTAGCATGACAGGCTGCGCAAACAGCGCAATCGCCGCACAGGGAGCGCCGATTTGCACCGGTCTGTGTCCTACCGTCAGTATTTGACAACCTCTAGCAATGGAAATGCGCTTCAAATGCCCCGGAGTTCCCCTTTAAGTTATTAGATGGACTGATAAGCCGACCATTTTGGATGTTGACTTGGCTGTTTGTCTCGGCCGTGATGGATTCAAACAGCTTTCAAACCTGAGAGATTCATTTGGTCCATCAGTTGATCCATCTATGAGTCACTCAGTGGTCTCAGTGGAAAGGGGGGCTGTCAAGAGGCCAGTGATGGTTATTTGGAATGAGTTCTTTAGCACTCTGTATCTAATGCTGCTTAGCTTGCAGTGCACACTCTGAGTTAAAGTGCTGCCTGGTTCGTGGGAGTAATCTCTATAGTAAGTCACCAAATGTCAAACAGATTTTTACCCTCCAATTCCTCTTTGATATGTCACAGTGAAGTTGTCTGACATGTTCAGCTTCTCTTTCTTCAGAGTTAGGAAATACAATATGTTTTACCAACATCATCACCACCTCCCAAGCTTAACATCTGGCTTCTTTCTAGGTAAATGCTAATGTAAGACACAACATTAACGGATGTTTTTTTTTTTAAATTTCACTCACTTCTCCCACATTCCCAAGGTACCTCATAAAAGAAAATCAAAAGACTCTGTCTCTGAGAGAAGATAGTTGCGAATGTGGAATTCACCAGAGATTGTGGTAGTTGTTGACAAGTAACGTGGGTATTCCTATACATATGTGTGTTGCATCGTTTTGGCCTGTCTTCATCCTAATTAAACAGACGGGGTGTAAACTGCTGACAGCAGTTCTCAGTTAGTAACACTGGTCTCCTCAACAATTTTAGTCAGGAAAAAGGGTGTCAGTTTTCACCCCTAATAATGAACTTGAGCTGGTTTCACCAGTGTGTGTATCTTCCGTGTGAGGCATCAGGAATAAGAAACAACAAGTGGAATAAACAGCCCCGACTTGGTGAGAAAAGTTTCACAGCTGCTGTACGTTCACTGTGCGTCCTCGGCCTTTGTGTGTCTTGTTTGGACGGTGCTTTTAGCATGATTTGTGCCCTTTATGAATGTTCTTTTCAAGGAGATCAATCTCCCACCCGAAGCCCTCTATTAACTATTCGCTCGGGCTATGAAAAATGTATTAATTAGAATAAGAGCCTTCTGGGTGGCGTCATGTCACTGAAACAGAATATTTATTGGTGGTGGTTGTACAAAAAAAAGAGCTTTTCTCATAAGATGGAGTTGATCTGCCGTAACCCTGGCTGCTGACAAAACTTCTGACTAACGGCTAAAGTTTGTGAGTAATGATGGTGCCGATGGCATCTATAAACAACTGAACAATGATGCTTTTTGTCACTGGCTGGATAGCGGGTGAAACAGCCATTTATTGAATTGATGACATGTTGGCTCTAAGGGGGTCCTTCTGCACGGATTTGGCTGACCTAATGGCGAATGCTGCTCAGACTGATGTCTTTAAGGTCTGCAGCTCCGTTTACAGCACATCCTTAGTCCGTCCGAGTCTCAGATGCCAGGCAAGGAGCTCTTGGCTGGTGCTTCTGCTCTGTCATTTCATTAACATGAGGTATTCAGAGACTGGAGATGTGGTGGAAGACTAATTCCCGGAACTTTGGGCTAGGAGATTTGAGTTTGCACCCCGTTTTCGATCATTGTTGTCAGATTTAGGCATACAGTGCGCGTAGCGCTGTTGGAACAAACCGGAATGTCGCTCGGCCGCTTTGTGATGTGCGAGTCATGTTGCTTCTTTGATGGCTAATGATCTACTGATATGATTGCGTGGATGATTAGACTGTCCTCTTCACCAAGACAGAAAAGAGTAAGTGCCCTCTAATGGTCGTGAGAGCAACTGCATTTTTTTCATTCAAAGCCATAACCGTTTTTAACCTGACAAAAGTAGTTTAAATCTTTAACCTAAACCAAGTGATGTTATTTTCGAAACCCAACCAGAAATTGACAACGTTTCATTGAAACATAACATGTTGTGTTTACATGTGAGTAAGGCTATGAAGTTGATGGCCATGTTGTTATAAGAGTGTATATTATTCAAGTTGTTAGAAATTTGGCCAGCTCAGACACTGTGGGGACATAAACGGTGCATGCGCACGAACCTTGAGTTTTTAGGTGATTTGCAATGCTTTTACAAAGAAGCATTCCACCCCTAGGTTTAGGAAAACACAACCCAGATAAATCCTGTAATTTGTTATCTTGAGAAACTTTGGATGCGTAAAATGTCAGCATTTGTCAAGTTGCTGATTTCTGTTTCTTGAATCTCCTGTGGCGATATGCACGTGTACATGGTTCATTAACCCCCGAATGCACATATGTTAGGGGGCCTTGCAGGATTTCAAATGTACTCCTGAGTGGACTTTGTCCTTAAAGTTACTGGAGTCTTGCGATTGAGAGATGCTCCCACTGAACACATCCATGGCTGAGAAATGTGGCGATGCAGTTCAGTCTCACCAGAAAACATTTTTCGACTTGTCCATTAAGTAGTAGTGTCACAATGTCACAGTTGCACATTGTGAAATTGTATCCCTTGGCTGTTTTCTGTTGGGCAGCATTCGTGTTACGTGAATATCAGAATGTGTCAGCTATAACCAGGTACATGTTTCGCAACTCTCCAACCGCGAATTTGCAAAATGTAGACCCATTCATGTGCCTTCGCTCTCTAACCCTAAGCATGTCATTTCAACATCTGATCCGAACCATTTGCTGTGGGTGAGTGCGAAGTGGAGAAGTGAAGAATTGCAAGTAGGAGGGGAGTAGAAGAGTACAGTTACTGTGAAAGATAATGGGCCTCATGAAAGAACATTTTCGTATTTTTATTCTAAATTTCTCTCACTTTTTTCGAACGAAGGTCTCATACGAAGAAGGAAAAGAAAGAACAACTTTAGGGGCTCTGAGATTGAAGTTATGTTTTCAGAGATCCAAAAACAAAAATCTGTCATTTTTAGCAGTGTCAGCAGTGGAATTACCGGGACCTACTAAAGCAAAGAAATGGGAAGCAATTACGAGTGCTGTTAAGTCACCTGTAGTTCGTAATGTAACCGAAATAAATAAGAAATGGTTTGGTATGAAAATGGCTTAAAAAATAAAAAAAAATAAAAAATCTCGCCATTGCCAGGGGCTCGATGACTACAACTAAAGCCGTGCAATCAGCGCACGACTCACAGAGGATTGGGACGCAACCGATCTGTCTCCAATCTCGTGGCCAAAAATCCAAGGGTGGTGAGGACCTGGACGTGTGGTGGAATTGGGTTTGATCGGCGTGTTTCTCTCTGGAGTTGTGGCTCTAGTAAGTTGTACAGTTCTTGGCAATCTAAATCGCGATGTCAGCCATTCGTCTGTTTCCTAACCCAAGGATATCTACACGGTCTCAGAACACGCGCTTTCTTCCAAGAGCCTGACGTGCTAAGGCATCCAAAGTTAGCAAGTCAGCCACTGGTTACACTTCCCATTGACCTTGTTATATACAGTCAAATTAACCTTCAATTAGTGCATAATTTAAGTTAAACAGAATAATGTCAGCATCATTATGGGGTATAATGTAATGTATATATTTATTTATTTTATTTGCCTGAAAGAAAACGTAACATTCGAAAAAATTGGTGAATGCGCAAATTCTCTTAAATCACTCATACGCATGACTTGAGAACAAATCTGTTCGTAGGAACGGTTGTTGCACGAGGCCCATTGTGTTGGAAGAGTTTCTTATATGAAAGTGTTCCGCGTCACAAAGTGCTGACATATATCTACCTTCTTCCTCCTCCCTTATAAGCGCATGTGGCAAGGTAAACACTGACGAGCGATGTAAAGTGGACATCATCACTTCGGAACACAGGAGACATAGGTTGACGTGCTGATTAAAAAAAAAAAAATGCATTCACATTTAGCTGTATTTATGTAGTAAGTTGTTTTTGAGCCTCATTGCGAATCCGTGGACCAATGTGGCTGTTTCGAGATCTCTCGCAATATCAAATGAGGAAACCATACTTTATCCCCGGTGTCTAGTAATGTAAAATATAAAATTGCAACAGTCTTCTCTAACTACAGAGCTGGAAAAGCATCGAGTTCTGGGTTAAAAGAAACCCGCCTCCCTTCTGCGGCACACTCCATTTTTCTCGGCGATGAGCTTTACAGTGACGACACCGGCGTGGTTGATGGCGAAGATGAAAACCTTGAACACAAACTTCAACATAAACCTTGAAAACAGGCAGCCCAACCTAACAACCATTTCCGTTCCATATCAAAAAGGCCGCATCCTCCAAATCGAATTTACTCAGATTGTTGACGAGCCCTCGCCTCATTTGCAATGATTGATTAATATTACAATTACAATCCCTGGCTGAGATTGGTTTGATTAATATTCCCTTCCTGTCTTGAGGTTCCAAACCACCCATGATGGCACGGAAATAAATAAACACGCGCCGGAGCACTGGCAGAAACCTCAGAGAGACGAACAACATCCACCCAGGGTCTTTGGTGGGAGAGTCAGAGAGAGAGAAGGGGGGAGAGAAAGCAAGCGAGAGGGAGCACTTCCCATATTTCTGCTGCTGATTGACAAGGCTGACATATGGAATAGTTCACCTATTCCCCAGTGACAGGAAGATGGGGGAGAGTGCGGGAGAGGTGGGTAAACTTGCCTGCGAGGCTGAGTGCAATTTTTTTCTTATTTTTTTTTTTTTTCTCTTGGATTCAGCGCCTCTGATCAAAAGGACTCATATCTCCCTTACTAAATTTAGCACCAGTGGCAATTAGTGATGGAGTCACACAGCCACTCCAGGAGCAGCTGACAAATAGTACCTTAACAAGTCGAAGATGTGCGCCACAGCTTGATGGATTTGTGTGTGCACAGCTGAGGGGAACTTACTGGAGTGTTTTGCTTTTTTGTGTGCGTGATATATGGCACACATACTGCGCGCGCGCGCGTGTGTGTGTGTGTGTGTGTTTTGGCAGCATGCTGATCCTCCTAAGCTTGCGTTGGTTAGTCAGCCTAAGACAGGTTGTGCATCCACGTTGGCAGCTGTAACACATTTGTAAACTTGGGAGAGTTTGTAGTAGAGCTCAGTTAATTGGGCTGATTTATAAAAAATATATATATATATAACGGTATTAATTCTGCGTTTTAAGTGGGTGATGATTACAATTAGATTTTCTGCTCGTATTATTCATAATCGCTTTGTGGCTAATAAAAGCACCGTAATTAGCAATGACAATACCCTGTTTAGATTGGGTTGGAATTTTAATAAGGCGGTGAAGTCATGGTGTGTGTTGTCATTATGCTTATATGCCTCCCGCATGTAATTGAATGCCGTAAAGCCCTTTGTAACGACGCCCCTGCACGTTTACCTCAACCTTCACCACTCAGCATACGATTTAATGAATTTTTATTGCATTCAACGGTTAAAAGCATCAAAATCCCTCAAGAAAGCAAGAAGCCCTCCTTGCCAAACAGGAGAATAACTGAGCCCATCTCTCCACATGATGTCTGCTTCAGATGGCTTTCAAATGTGCCACGGAATTGACTCAGTATTTTTACCTTTGTAAACACCACATCTAACGTCTCACAGCTGTTCATAGCCAGCGCATTTCCACACACAGATAGTCAAGATGTGGTTGTAGCTCAACAAGGACGTTTAATTGGACTTTCTCCAAGTATTCAAGCAAGGACGGAGATTTATTGAACAAAACATTTCGACTTTTGTTGGGATACCTGGCTTTATGCCTGGCTTTATTACAGCTTGTTATTAATGGCTTTTTTTCAGGGTTGATCTATGGCCCAAAACCATTTGGACTTTGTTTTTATAAATACAAATGAGACATACATTACCCCTTACGGTTTTTCTCCCGCTTCTTCTGTGACAGGGGGGGGGGGGGGGGAATTGTGGAGTATGGAGTCCCACTGAACATAGACCACCTTCTTCTGTTATTCCAACTTTGAGCAATTGTGTTGAGTACGAATTCAAATGGACTGAGGCAGCGGTTCCCAAACTTGTTTAGCCGTGCACCCCCTTCTGACGCACCCCTAAACCCCCACACCTTCAAAGAAATATATAAATGCAACAAGCTTTTTTTATAGCCATATTAAAGGCGGCATGTTTAATCATGCTCAAATGACCAGAACACACACATGATAAAATAATCACGATCACAACAATGCGCTCTCGCATTCGAATTGATCTGAAACACTGTAACACAGTTTCGGCTTTGGGCAGTCTGTATCACCAATCCAAGTGAAGTCCAGACCCAGATGATTTTATTTCCTTCTTTTTTTCCCCGTCTGGCATTCACCCTCATCACCTCTTTTGACTTGTTGCCATCTCCTCCCCTCCATTGCGGTTTCCTCCGGCTCCACTTTTTTTTGACTCCAGCTCGTTTTCTCCTCCCGGATCCGCTGCAATCCTCTCCTCTGTTGCCTCCGATTCCTCACTCTCTCTTGGTTCCTCTCCTCCTTCATCACCAACTTTGACTTTAGATGTCTCACCTGACAGTTTCCCTGATTTCAGCCAATCGAGCGTATTTGCGAGAATGAATAACGTAGAGGCCACATGCTAGGTGCGCATATACAGTCATAACTTCTTCTACGCTTCGTTTTAAGATGAATTGCATTTTGAATAGCCTAAATTTATTTATAAATGAAAATGACAGTTTTTGATTTTAAATTTTTACAAAGGAAATGTTTATTTACACGTCTTTATTGTGGGGGGGGAAAACACCGCTCGATTACATTTTTTATCTCGCGCACCCCCTAGCGGCACCACATACATGCTATTTACATGGATTTTTAAAAAGTCCAGTTTTAGTCAGCCTAACGCAGTCATTCCAAATTTGTCGTCAAACACGCAGCTTTTTTTGCGCGCGTATGTGGGTGCGACAAGTCGTTTCGCGGCATTTCGTGGAGCTCTCTGTTTACCACTTTTCAAACAGGAAAACAATAAACGAGCCGTGTCCGTCTGCACAAATAAATAGATTTTGATTGTTTTTTGCCTGTCACACAACCACCAATGGGAAATGTTCTTTATTCGTGTATCTAGAGAAAGCTAATGTCCACAGAAGTACGTCCTGATTAGATTTAAACTTACGCTGCACCAAAAAGCAGAGCTGATAGACAACAAGGCAGTTCGGAAAGAAAATACTGTTTTCATACAACTATGTTCAAAATACGGTTACATGCCGCCATTCCATTCATGGGCCTCAAATTGTTGGAATGGTGACACTTAATTTTCTATCAAACGTCCTGTCATTCCAACACTTTTTTCCTCCTACGGTCAGAATGGCGGTATGTTTTATTTTTTTTTAAAAATCCACAACTCCACAACCTATCAAACCAACTTTAGTACATTTCAAATATCAAAATACAGGTATTAATGTAAATCGGGCGAGTCTGAAACATGTTAGATTAAGCAGAAATACAGTGTCAGTGACCTGTCACCGCAGCCGGCTGGAGCTCTTTTGCACATTGGCACCATATGCAACATTAATAATTGCAATTACAGACATCAATGATAGCTCACCTGTGTCGGACGTCCCGGTGCTGCAAATAAAACCAATTTCATATATTAAGCTACCCAAAACGTGTTATTATTTTTTTTTATTAGTTTTAAATCAATAAGTGAACAGTGTTTGTCCATGTTTGTCGCCTCTTTTTGTGTAATAAACTATTTGAATGTCATTAATTTGCTTTTGGAGTGCGTTTTGAAAATTATCACTGACTCATGACATTGTCAGGATCTGACGGTATCTGACACACCTACATGACAGCTGTTACACACACTCACCAGATTTCAAATAGTATGAAATAGTAGAAATGAAATAGTAACAACACAGCCCTTATGGATGGATCCTGAGCGCCATAATCTTTTATTTTTATTTTTAAAATCCGAAATAAGCCCACATCCGTAGATTTGACCCTTAAATCATCATTCAGTATCGATTTAATAGCATTCAAACATCACAAGCTTTGAAGAATAACAGGCAGATAGAGAGGGGAAGAGGCTTTAATTACGCTTTTTAAGAATGTATCACATCTGTACATATGTCTTAAAACATGTAACATGCATGAACAGAAAGAAAGGACTGTTATCTGTTGAGTAACGCACATTTCCTTATATGGAAAGCCTTGTTGGAATGGCGGAGCAGAGACGCGATGACGTCAACAAAAAAACAGCATTTCCCTGTAAATTACCTAAACAACCACGTCGGTGCGCGGAAAGCGTTAAAGGGGTGGGCTGTGCTCCAGGAACGCGTGTGGTCCTTAGATTCACAGCGCGTAAGAAATTTGAAAATGAGATGTAGGAGCCATCGCTCTTGCTTTATTTACCTGTAAGGGCTGCTGTTCTGTGCAGCTGCTGCAGGAAGCAAAGTCGATGAACTGCCCTTACATCATCCCGTCTTACCCAGGAGAGACTCTGTTGTCTGTTCGATTCACACATTCGCACACTCTTCACATGGCTAAGCCAACCTCCTGAGAGGGAAGTCAGCTAACCGTCTCAGCAGAGGAAATGAGCTATCTGCTCCACTTCTCTCTGACAGACACACACACACACACAGCTCCCCCTGATATTTTTTAGACTCTGTGCTCCTTGCAGAATTTGTGTTTGTTTGTGCCTCTTTTGTGAATGCACGCACGCACATCTGGTTGTGTGCCTGTGCGCTTTTTTTTTGGTGGGTGTGCTGTGCACGCGAAACATCCCGAGCACTGAGTGAGTTTGACCTCAAGCTTCTCCTCCTCCTTTACAGCGCCAGCTCTCGGGTGCGCTTCCGAGGCCTCCTAGATATGAGAGGGGAAAATATCTGCCGACAGCCCATCATAGTTCACGGCTCTTTGTTTATCCATTAATAATTGAGCATAGCTGAAGACAGTACAAGGTGTGTGCTTGTGAAAGCGTGTGTGTTTATGAGCCTCGGCGTAGCTGAGGGGTTGGAGGTGGGATGGAGAGGGTTGTCACTGTGGGAATTTATGCTTTGCTCCGCAGTTTGGGATAAACTGCAGATATTCTCTCTGAACCATGTCCATAAGATGGAGGGGAGTGCGTTTGGATGTGTGTTGCTGCCGTTTGCCATAACTTCAAGGCGATGTGAAATAAATCCAGACATTTAGATCTAAATGATCCCTTCCAGGAAAACACTTCAGATGCCTTATTCTGCTTTTGAGGGCAGACACATAAATAAATGCACTTGAATGGAATTTATTGGTCCAACTGGGAGCTTATATTTTCCCTGGTCCCTACCTTCCCAAGGGCTTCTGTTTCCCAGTTCAGCGTCTACATTAAGGCACATCAGCGCTCATATTTTGTTCTGTTAAAATGTGAAGCTATAGATTCATGTCAACCATTACTTTTCTTAAAATTTATTCCTGTGAATGTTGACTCTCATTACCACAGTATGCCACTTCCTGTTTATATCTATTCAAGGAATAATTCCATCATATTAAAATGTACTGTTTATAATGCTCTTTCGGCTCTGTTTACCCCAGTAAACCGTTCCTCTGAGACGTCCATTGGTAGGGCAGCGATACTATAAAAGCATTTGCTTGACACGGTTTAAATTTTTTGCGAGCTTGACAAAAACACAGGAGACCAAACCCTTTGGGAGACAATTAAAAGGTATTTATTTTCCTTTCCTCTCGACCGTTTTCCCACATGTCCCGTTCACACCCCAGGGGTCTTTATATGTCAGCCGAGTGGCATCTCAGTAGGTGCTATCATCAGTGGCATTAGACAAAACAAGCCAGAGCTGATTCACTGTTTTCACTTCACATATAAACCAGAGTGAGCGTGTGTGTGGTTGTTTGTCTCGGTGTGGCCCTGTGATGGACTGGCGACCTGTCCAGGGTGCACCCTGCCTCTCGCACAATGACAGCTGGGATAGGCTCCAGCCCCTCCGCGATCATGAGTTGAATTCGGCGGTTACAGAAAATGGATGGATGGATGTGAACCAGAATTGGTCTTTTCTCTCCTCTAATTATGTAGACCAGTGATACTCACTATTTTTTTCACAAGAGCCACATTGGCAGAGCAAAATCAAGAGAAGAGCCACTTTTACGCCAACATACTAAGTCCCCTTTGGAAAATATGCATTTCTACATATAAAAGAAACAACACAGCCAATACATGTTAGATTAAGACCATATTTACCTTAATACTGGGCTGAGCGGAAGCTGGCATGCATGTCCTTGACTTTCTTCATGTTGTATTAGTAGTTTGTTGTTGTAATCATAGTGAGACATTCAGGATGAGCATGGTTTTTGTTCTGGTTTTTGCCCTTTTTTAATTAAAAACCGATTCATTGTGCCTGCATCTTGCGGTACACCCGACGTTTGTCTGCTCGTCCCCTCTCTTGCGTCTTCATGCTGATTTTTGTTTGTTTTTTGTGCTGGTTTTTGCCCTTTTTTAATTAAAAACCGATCCATTGTGCCTGCAGCTTGCGCTGGCTAAAGGAGCTAGCGTGCTCTGCGGTCAAGTGTGAGGTGGTTTAAGCGGGCTGCGTTGCCAGGTTTAACATTCCCCCCTTTAGGAAACACCATTAAGCCTGAATTAATACTTAATAAAAATACTTAATACTACAAAAACGCAAACTTAATAAAAATACTTAATACTGTCCAGTATTGGCTGTGTGTTATTTAAAAAAAAAAATATTGTTATTGTTACCATTTTGTTACAAGCTACTATGCGAGTGCGAGCCACCAATTAAAGCTTGAGGAGCCGCATGTGGCTCACGAGCTGCGCAATGAGTATCTCCGATGTAGACCTTTAAGACACTTTTTTGCCACCAAAAACTTGCCGCTGGAGTAGAAATTGTCTCCACCTTGGAGTACGTCAGTGCCTCTGCTCACACAAGCAGTAGAACAGTTAAATGGAGAGGCACGGACTGAACAGATAAATAAATTTGCCTCACCTGAAAACAAGCTACATTGAGGGAGAGCACTGCTGGATTTCAAAAGGCCATATTGGAGCGACCAGAGGAATGTGTTTTGCTGAGGTTTAGATGGAAGTAGCATGCCTAATTTTCTATAGGGATAGGAAACTTCACCTTCGGCCTGTGCTATGAAGCAGAAATAGTGACGTTTCAAGTAAGCTGTTAGACTGTTTTCGCAATTTGCTTCACAGTATGTAGGTGTACCTTTGAATGCTGAAGCCACGCAGGTTATGAAATATCTTTAAAACAATTCCAACAACACATTGAATCCAGTGAAGTCAAACCATTGTCTGCACTGTACTGTATATGTTGGACTCGACAGAACACACGACTTTGATCTCAAGTCGATTTTGTTAGTGAGCTAGTATTCACTGTCACGTGGCTTTGGCTGCAGAAACGTTGCTTCTGGATTGGCTTTTTTTCGGTTGAATAACCGAATAACCAACTGTTTTTAGACTGGTTGTTATAGTTATCGACAGTCCAGTTTCGCAAGAACATGTGTAACAACTAGATTTGACCTCGCGTCTTTACACGTAACAGTGCCACAAAAAAGGCTGCAGACATTGTGAGATTTGGGGTTTTTCATAGCCTATTGTTCAGTAGCCAAAACAGTAGCCATGTAAGTCTTAAAATGTCATATCTTTATTCATATACAACCCTAACCATGTAATTTTTATGCCAAGAAAATACATTTATGTCCTTTGATATTAAGTTTTTTTTAATTTCATTCTTTAATAATGGAAAGCTGCCTTCGATGGCCCATGTTGGCTACTTTGGTGACTGGTTGGGATGAGGAAGTGTGGTCACAGTATTTTCGCGCCGCCGTATTTGTGTCACAGGTCACAGCGTTGCCATGTTAACAGAACAAGTGGAGTAGGAGGAAAATATATAATATATCAGCGAGAGAGTGAAAATTGACGTTATTTGAAAGATGCCAGGAATATGTTGTTCAGTTGGCTGTGATAGCAGTCCACAAAGAAACCCCGGACTGCAGTTTTTTTCCATCCCAAAAGATGTAGACCGGCGGAATAAATGGTTGGCTGCCATAAGAAGAGACCGCTGGTATGATCCGAGTTAACCACAAACAGCCTAGTTTACATGAAAAGTCGCGCATACGTGTCCCTTCATGGATGATAAAGCATGGATGTCAACTGGCAGCGAGCTAAAGTGGGAATGTAAACAAACTGGCGAGTTGTTAGCGCCGGAGCTAACAACTCGCCAGCTAACACAATCAGGGTAACGTTAACGGTAAACTACTACCAAAACAACACGTTTAAAATTTAATTTCTTTGGCTCCAGGTGCCATATGCATGATTCCTTCACCCATCCAGCAACAGCATAGGCTACAGGCTGTCTCGGCTGTAGGTGGAGGGACTGTGGATCAAATAGATAAATGTCCGGGAACATGAGTTGGGGCAGGCGTTTTGCAGAGGTTAGCGGACAAAATACTGTTGAGGGTAATAAATATGGGTCGCAACCAATAATGTTAAATTTTAACAAATATCGTTGTCTCTCCGTCTCGTTGAAGTGTGAGGTGTGTGTACCGCCATAGCGAAACTGAGGAGAACTGTCAAATTGGACACAAATATGGCGGCAGTGGTGTCGTTGACGTGACGTCACTGTTACCCATGAATTGAGGCAAGGCAAGTTTATTTGTATAGCACAATTGAACAACAAGGTGATTCAAAGTGCTTTACAGATGCATTAAAACAGTAGGAAAAAAAACACAATTTAAATTTTAAACAAAAAAGAAAGAAATAAGAACAATAGATACAATCCGATAAAATCAGTAGTTAATATATGATTAAGTTTTGAAACTCAAGCTTCAGATTTGGAGCTTTATTCAAATGCAGCTGAAAATAGGTGTGTCTTCAGCCTGGACTTAAACACACTGAGTGTTTCAGCTGATCTGAGGCTTTCTGGGAGTTTGTTCCAGACATGTGGAGCATAGAAGCTGAATGCAGCTTCTCCATGTCTGGTTCTGACTCTGGGAACCGATAGAAGACCGGATCCAGATGACCTGAGGGGTCTGGAAGGTTCATACTGGGTCAGGAGGTCACTGATGTATTTTGGTCCTAGACCATTCAGAGCTTTATAGACCAGCATCAGAACTTTAAAGTCTATCCTCTGATGGACAGGCAGCCAGTGTAAAGACCTCAGAGCTGGACTGATGTGCTCCACTTTTTTGGTCTTAGTGAGGACTCGAGCAGCAGAGTTCTGAATGAGCTGCAGTTTTCTAACTGACTTTTTAGGTAGACCTGTAAAGATGCTGTTACAGTAATCAAGCCTACTACAGATGAAAGGCTTGTACGTAACAAATTGTAATCCTTTCTTTTGTGCTCATTAAAAACACAATTTATGTAAAAGAAATAAAAAGCCAACCATGTACTTATGCCTAAATTTTATAACTCCCCCGTGAGTCTTGACGAGTTGGTTCTGGCCAATTGACTCAACTGTGGTAAATGGGGCTGTCCCCCCCCCCCCCCCGGCTTGTGTGTCCTCCAACCAACAATGTGTTGGAGTTTGAAAACGGGCAGAGGAGACGCCTGCTAATCGTGACACGTTAGTAGCTTCAGTGTGTACAGTCCTCAAACAATGAGTGAATCTGCACAGAGGAGAAAAGCCTGAGCTCAGATGTGTAATTTAGGACAGCAAGGTGTTCAACCTGCCACTGTGGAGCTGCTTCTTCTGTTAGCGTCGGTCATCAGTGTGTGTGTGTGTGCGTGTGTGTGTGCACGGAACTGTCACTGTCACTAAGATGGATGGAGAAGTTGAAATTAGTTTCCAGACTATCCACAAGCATTTGCTTAAGCCTCTCCTGTATGCTTGCATTTATTACGATGCACTCATGTTGTCTGTTTTTGAATCACTGTTTGTTTGTTCATATCTTGTGTATTCAGTCCCCAATTCATTATTTATCTCCTTTTCACTTAGGCACCGTCTCTCTCTGTGTCCATCGCGAGCGCATCTCACCCATCAACATGCCAACAGACAGCTGCTCGATCCGTGGATGCCACTTTATTTGATTTGGGTAAAGCAATATTGTACTTCATCTCTTTTTATTTGCGGATGAGATGCCATTAGCGGTGCATTATGCTTTCCTCTGGCAAGGAGAAAAAAAGAAAAAAGAAATCTCTAAAAGGGAAAGTCGGCGGCTGCCCGTGTCCTGCAACGCCTCATTAGTGCATCGCCTTCGAACAAACGTATCAACAATGTTCTGAACTAATAAGCTTTTATATTCCCGGGCCAGATGAAGTAGGAAAGAGGCAGAGCTGAAGGTCACGAGTGCGTTTGAACGCAGCAAGTGGCTCAGTGAGGGAATGATTTATCTGGAATTATTTCTTTGCTTTGCTCCAGAGAGTTGGCTATTGATGTGTGTGGTTGAAATGGCTTCTTCAAGAGGGGAGATAGGAGCTTCAGTGGAGACACTCGTATCTTAACCGTCGTCAGACGGACACAGACGCACGCACACATTCTCTCTGCACACGTTTTATTCGGCTGGCATGCAGAGGCGTTATGGGGGGTAGATTTTCTTTAACAAATGACACGTACATTTTCTGTTATGTCCTCATAAATCTACAAAAGAATATACCAAAAGGGAGAGAATAAGCAAGTTGTCGGAGTGCTTTATTGATTCAGTTAGTCTTTTTGGGTGGCGTGATTAATCTTGAGCTCTCCGTATGAATTTTTTTTTGCCCCGAAACATCCAAACTCAACCGTTGTCGCGCTGAGAGTAGAGCGCACGCAGACATTTTCACGTCTCTGTGGAGATGCTTCTCTTCCGGGAGCCTTCGTGATGCTTTGCTTTGGGCCGTAGAAGCGTAAGCCCTTAATTCCAGCTGGAAACCCAACCCTATTAAAGGTTTGTTTAATGTGCATCTGCCTTTCCCTATGTCCTGACTGGTGCTTCAGCCGCTGTTTCAGTGCAGCGGGGTGCCAACTAGTGCTGGGCGATATGGACAAAACAAAAAATATCCCGATATAGGTGATTCTATACCCCGATAATGATATACGTCCCGATATAGGTAATTCTATACCCCGATAATGATATACGTCCCGATATAGGTAATTCTATACTCCGATAACGATATACATCCCGATATAGGTAATTTTATACCCCGAAAACGATATATATCCCGATATAGGTAATTCTATACCCTGATAACAATATATATCTTTGGTCAACGATTCGTTCAGGCTCGTTTGGTGTGTTTTTTTGTCTTCATTTGTGGTTTTGTGGTAGTTTGTCGCATCTTCACGCAGTCTCTGTACTGTTCTTCATGTCGTGTCTTTAAGTGACAGAACAGATTAGACGTGATCGAGTCGCCAGTAACGACTTGTTGGCGGCCCGTTTTGCAAATTACCGTTGTCTGGTCAGTGTCTGACTTTTTAATCCAAACCAAAACCACACGATGGAATTCCGGCTCCATCTTTTTTGGCACTAATTCCTCCCTGGGTACTGTCTTCATTGTGTTTTCCATCGTGCTCTCCGCCTCAGCCATGTTGTTTTTTGTATCTATGCATGCTCCCCCAGCACTGCCGTAAATCAGGTGACGTAAAAATGCTACCGCAAAGTGGTAGCGTTGCTGCAGTTACATTTCGCCTTCAATCATTGTACATACAACGTGTAGCTGCGTGTAATTTTACTTGAAAAACAAAAACAAATTATATAAACAATAGAGGGCTATATCATACGGTAGACATTTTTCTATCGCACTATGACATATATCGTAATATCGCACAGCAGTAGTGCCAACATTACTGTGTAGTGGTGAATTTGTGTCCAAACAGTAAAATCTCCCGTGCCTCTCGTGGTCTGCTTTTTGACAAATGAGAAAAGGCTTCTCTGCTCATTCTGCCATGAAGCCCTGATTAGTTAAGAGCTCCTCTGATGGTTGTACTTCAACTATGGATTTCAGTCATCTTAACCATTTCCTCGTGGGCCACATGTCTTACTGAGACTCTTCATCTCTCCTCACTAACTGGCGGCCAGATTGATGAAGTCTAATGGCAGGTTTTTGGACCCTTAAAATGCTACACAAGAATTCTCATATCCAGACCTTTGGTGCCTTTGACATAATTATGTTTCGTAGATCTATGGATATTTCCCTTCACCTCATGGCAACATTTTCCCTGTACAGTTGATTAGTTGACGAGGTTTCGGAAGTGCTTCTGTGTGCACTCGGGTGTTCTCGTTCGAGGTTGGCAGAGTAAGCTTTTAGATATTTTTGTTTCCCATCACCACAGTTATGTTGTTCGTATTATAAAGAGTTCCCTCAAAGAACAGGTGATTATAAATGAGCAGTTTGAATGGATGTTTGGTAGCCAGCTACCACCTAAAAGCCATATCAGTGTCTCAGCTTCTGGTGTGTGTAAGGAGCACTGAAGGTGGGACTTTGGTTATGATCAACGTCCCAAGGACACATCTTTGACTTTGAGAGGCACTTTCAGACAAGTGTGTGCCTTATTGGTGTTATCCTATGAACTCGTGTGGACTTCAAACTGTGAGAGCTTCTTCAGGAACTCTGGTCGAGGAAGGATGCACCAGAGCTGAAAAGAGTGCCTGAATTCTCATTGGATTAAAAAAAAAAAAATCCAAAGACTTGCATTTGCTTCATCATGACGGGCATTTGTGTATCGTTTGTCGAGGGGGAAAAAAAATTCCATGCTAAGATGAGTCTGAAACACAAGAAAACGTGGAAAACTATAGAAACGGTCTGACAACTTTAAATCTGCAGTGTTGCCTTCCAAACAGCGAGTGTCGAACCAATGGAGCCGAGGAAAAATCTCGGCCTTTAAGTACTTGAAATGCCCAACCCCAACCCAACAATTTGACTCTTTAAAAAGGCTAACTGCTCTGCGAAGTAACTCTTGGAAAAGCGTTCCACACACTCCCTAATGAATTGCTTTTAATGAGGGTAATATTTTGTATGGGGTTTGTTTTTCCCACACGCTATCTTGTATGCAACGCAAATAGGTTAATATAATACTCACCTGCTAACTGTGGACACACGTTGGAGCTAATTGCCTAGCATATAGATGTCTTTATGCATGCAGCCCATGTGCACAGACATGGATACGTGGGAACATACAGAACACGGAGCATCTCATTCCTACCCTCCCTATCATTGGAATCCGCATTAAAATCCAATAATGAGTGAGGTAACAAATTAATTATCTCAATTAGCTCACTGTTCATGCAAGCAAGCTCAAATGTATTTGGTATTCTATTCGGGAGGCATCCTCTGGGGACCGCAGATTGCATGTGCACCCCCCGACACACAGTCATAACGACTTTTTCTACACGACATCTGGTCACGCACGACGGGACGATGAGATTTTTCTTTTTCCTTGCCTGTCTTTATAGTTTTTTGAGATGTTTTTTTTTTACCTCGGTATTTGCTGGAGCGCTCGTTTTTCCTGAAGTTGTGTCGGTTTTCAGGCATTCTTCCCTCCCCCGAGTGTTTGTTTGAGTGTTTGAACGTGCAGTCCTAGCGGGATTGTGGGAGTCGGAGTACTGTCAGGTCTAATTGCCGTGTGGTGTTTGGTAGGGAGACGGGCCTGATTAGGGAGGAGGTGAAGGAAAACATCATGTCCCCGCTCTCTTCTCTCCCTGGCTCACCTGTTTTCTGTCTCTCCTGCTCTGTTTTTTTTTTTTTTTCCCTCTCCTCTCTCTGACTCTCTACATGACTACACAGAATGATGGCAGCCCTGCATGGCTCATTAACTGGCAGGGAGAGACGGACAGACACAAAAGGATGGGGAAAGGAGAGTGGATATTGAGAGGGCAGGCCACAAACTTCTCTCACACTGGTTACCAGGGTGATCACCGACTGTCTTTTGACTACATCAAAGCTCTTTAGATGTCAGTCGAGGGGCAACATGAGCTGCCAAATGAGTTAGTATTGTAGAAGAACTGCAGGCATTTGGATGAAGAAGTAGCAAAGACTAAATGTAATATGATTTTACAGCTTTTTTTGGTCAGATTTGATTTGTTTTGCCAGCTCTTTTTTATTCTTATCCCATATTACTGAAAACTTAATTTCAAATCAGTAAATATCCAGTCGCGCTATGCGTTTCGAAACTTGTCGAGGTTCTACAAAGAAACTTCCAATGTTTCTCTCCTTCACCTGTTCAAACAGACGCTGATAAAGTGCTTATTATGTATATGTAGTCTTTATATTGTATGTAAGGCTTTTATTTTTCTCACAGTCATTTACCGATTAACATGTCAGGGACAATTGTCCTGCCCAAGGACCTCAGCACGTCGACACGCTGGGAATTAACAGCTGACATTCCAATTAAAGGACAACTGCTCATGTACTCAGCCACGGTCCTCTTCATTTTGAAATTTTAGTCTCTCCAGAAATAATCTTAGTGGTTAATTTGATATTTAGACCATTTTCATGAGAGAGCATCTCGGTTTTAAAAAGTTTGAAACATCAAGAATTCCCCAGGAGATTGGTAATACCTGTGGCAATGACTGTGTTTGCAGTTGAGATGTGCAACTCGGATCCTTTGGGGGTGGACCATGTGTTACTGAAATGCCACTTTGGGCCACGAGATGGGAAGTGAGTTACTCTAGTGTCTAATCTCCCCAGAGCAAACAGAAGAAGAAGGGAAAGCCATAGCTGGCTCTGTAGTAGCATACAAAAACACTGTCAGTGAACCGGAACTATGGCTGATTAGTCATTTGTTAAAAGCCAGTGTAACTCTAACAGTGCTGAAAGCTCCTGACAAGCCATCAGCCCCCTTCCATGAGGAAGACACAAAAGAATGCCCAAAACAAGAAACCACATTCAGCATCTATAATACAAAAAAAAAAAAAGTAAATGTTGGTGTTGCTTTTCTTCACAGGAGATGGCTTTACAGCAGCAAAGGACTGACATCTGATGCAGAATTTGCAAGTTTTCTTCTGAACTGGTAAGTAAAAACTTGTTGTTCCAAGTAGTGGATGTAGCTTAAGTTTTAGTTTTGTAGTCTTAGCTATCTTCTTGCTGTGTGTATTGATGCGGTGCTGAGTCTCCTCTGTTTGATATGTATGAATTACCAAAGAGGAACAGGGCTTAATGAGGCTTAATGTCTTTTTTTGTGCGCCAGTAAGGCACAACTCAATTACAGAATTATAGGGCGACAATGTTGATATGTTTGCTAGCATGTTTGTGCTAAAAACCAAGCTAATCTTGCGTTATGCTCCTACATAACTTTTACAATGGCAAAGGTAAGTCGTCATAACGGAGAATTAAAGTGTCAAAAGTACTAGTAGAAATCTTTCCAGCGACACGGCATCCAGTTTTAAAAATGTTTAAAAAGGTCAAAATGGTCACAGAAAACCTGAAGCTACGTTAGCTAGTACTGCGATCAGGTATGACTAGCAGGCTGTGATGCAGAACTCCAAAACAATTATGTCAATGAACACCACGGACATGATCTGTTGGAAAAAGAAGAAAAAAAAGGTGCACGTTGTTGAATTTGAGTATTGAATTTGCACAATAACAATAGAAGTGGGTTTTCCACAACAGAAGAGGAACCACAGAGTCGCATATCATTATATCACTTGAATGAAATTCAGTAAACCTCTTTCTAATGTATTCTGAACCTCTGCAGAGGATCACTGTTTTTCATGTTCCCCGCTGACCGGTCTTTATATCAGTCGTCTGGTTTACAAACGCTGTTGTAATCAACAGTTGGTGCACGCTCTTCATAACATCAGCCAGTGTTTTCAAATGCTGACTGGTATCTATGAATGCCACTTAAAAGGGTATTTCTACACACAACTTCCCACTGACTGAATTGGCGAAAAGAACTGACTGGAACAAAACAGAATGACTACAACCTGCAGCAGATGAAATTCATTGCCCCCTGATCAATATAGTGAAGTCATGTGATCACCTGAAAGTAAAACGTAACTCAGAGACGAAAACAGCACAAACGCCAGTTTTAACGGCACAAACCAGCACACACGGCGCACTAAAGAAGTAGACTACTTTGTTTGTTTTTTTGGAGCAAGATGGGGGGATGGTGACCTTTGGATGACCTAAAAAATAATCTTTAATATCTCAGAAATCAAAGCAGCTCAAACCAAAATTTTAACGGCACAAACGGAGCACTAACCGATCAATCTGTTTGCTTGAATTTTTCACGTGGGTGGGGTGTCAGCTTCACTCAGCTATGAGAGAGCCGTACATAACATAAAACCTGTGCCTTCCCCGGGTGCACTCCAAGTATTCTGAAGTATCCACTAGGCCAGCTAATACGCAGCTATAATGTGTCCTACCACCACTGTGCAGATGACACTCAGATCTACGTGTCACTGACGGCAGGAGAACACGGGCCTGTAGATACATTGTGTCACTGCATGGAACAGATCAGTGTGTGGATGCAAAACTATTTTCTCCGGCTAAACTCAGACAAAACTTAAATTATTGTCTGTGGCCCACAGAAACAAAGAGAAAGTGTTATCAGTCACCTTGAGACTCTCTCTCTTAAACCTAATAATCAGGTTACAAATCTAGGGACAAAATTGGACTCAGACCTGAACTTTAACAGCCACATTAAATCAGTAACATCAGCAGCTTTTTACCATCTAAAAAACATTGCCAGTATCAAAGGAATAGTGTCTAAACCAGACTTAGAGAGACTGATCCATGCGTTTGTCTCCAGCAGGTTAGACTGCTGTAACGGCCTGCTCACTGGGCTCTCTAAACGGGCTGTAAGACAGCTGCAGTACATCCAGAACGCTGCTGCTCGAGTCCTGACTAGAACCAGGAAATACGACCATATTAGTCCAGTGCTCAGGTCTCTGCACTGGCTTCCTGTTGCTCAGAGAATAGACTTTAAAACAGCTCTGCTTATGTACAAGTCTCTTCATGGTCAAGCACCAAAGTACATCTCTGACATGTTAGAGCTATATGAACCAACTCGGGCTCTGAAAACCTCAGGGAGGGGTCTCCTGCTGGGGCCCAGAGTCAGGACTAAACAAGGTGAGGCTGCGTTTCAGTTTTATGCTCCTAAACTCTGGAACAGTCTTCCAGAAGATGTGAGACTCTGACAATGTTTAAATCCAGGCTGAAAACAGTTCTATTTAGCTGTGCATATGACACCTGAAAGTATTTTATCTGCACTCTTTGCTTTTAAATTAATGAATTAATGATTATTTTTTATGTTTTTTTTTTTTTTTTTAAATGATTTTATTGCCTTCTTGTGATTTTATGTAGCTGTAAAGCACTTTGAATTGCCTTGTGTACGAATTGTTCTCTACAAATAACCTTGCCTTGCCTTGCCTATTCTATGCAGATACTGCACTGTTTTGTTTCTTTGCTATTGAGTATGATCCATATTGAATGTCTGCTAATGGTTCTTCAATAGGCTTCGAGGTAGGAGTGTTATGCAGCTCTGTGTTGAGTGATTTGCAAACTTCTTTCTAGATGAGAAGGGGCGGGAGAAAGGAAAAAAAAACCTCCAAAGATGATATCAGCATGCTTGTGAAATAATCATCACAAGATCTCTTTCTGTTCTGAGTCATGGGGTGAAGGATAACGAGAGACAGAGATGGAGAGGGGAGCAGGAGAGGAATGGAAAAAAAGATGGAGAGAGCAAGGCTTCAGAGACCAAGGGGGAAAGTCTAAATCTTTCATCCTCTCACTGGGTTCAGAACGAGAGGAGAATTGAGGGTTGGATTATCAGCCCTAAGCCTCAGAAAGCGCTCAGCTGTAGCTCTTCTCCTACGTCCTGAACACTCCCTGCCTCAATGGCAGCCAGAAAGCTCTGCACCCATGACTCACCGGCCTCTGAATGGAGTTTCTCTGGACCTGCGGGTCATTTAATTTGCCATTTAATTTCCTTCTTGTATACGTGAACCTGTCTCGGTCTCATCTAATCATCAGCCGCGCCAGCGCCATCCTCATTCTCATCATCGCCGGGCAATGGTGACCTCAGTCAGACTTTTTTTTCAGCCAAATCTATCGATCTCCTGTTATTTGGACGGCCGGGATAGCTGGATTCAAACCGGCTGCTGTCTCCACTTCTTTCAGGCCCCTCATGTTGATGCTGGCATGTTATTCAGTCGGGAGATTCGACACGAGTCCAGGAGAAAACACTTGAAATGCTATTAAGCTTGTAGTGGGTCTTGTGTGTGCCAGTCATAAGCCTCTTCTTGTCAATACGACTGTAGGATGCACACAAGTGCAGTGACTGGATGGAGAGGAAGATGCACTGCAAGAAATGTCAGTCCTAGTGAGGTCTTTCGTCAAAGGAAATTTGGATTTTATAGCTTCATGGCTTTATTTATTGCTGCAGTTCTTCTTTTTTTTTTAAAGAATTGAAGGTTTAAGGGATTTTTGGCAACAAAACATATTGAAATAATGCCAATTTGATTTGAAACCTGCCCCAAAAACACAACTCGGACGCCCGGTTTTGGATCGAAGAACTCGTGCCGGCAGGCACTTCTTGCAGTGGTTGGACAGATCCAGTCGGAGAACAGATTGCTTGTCAGGGCCCTGATTTCTGCGTTCTCCGCTGATGACGATAATAATAACCATTCGCAGGAGTGCCGGTGAATGGGGAGGAGAGAGCGCAGACGTCTCTTTAAAGAGGCGTGCGTGCAGCTACCTTCGGCAATCAAAACACAGATTTCTGAAGACGAGCTGGAGCTGAAACGAGCGCACACACTCGGGCTGCAGATTGCGGCGCGCACATCCTGTTGTTTGCCTTTGACGGAGGATATTAGCCGGGCGTTTGTGTACGGTAATCAGCGGGCCCTTGATAGTCTAGTTTTCTTGACAGAGACATCTCAGGAAGAAAAAAATAAATTGTTTGGTAATCAGGCTGTGTGGTTCAAGGGGGCGGAGGGGGCGCTTTGGGGAAGTAAAAACCTAATAACTCTGATTATTGCGGTTTCTGGGTCATAATGTTACGAGAGCAAGTCTTCTCAGATATAAACACCCTGACTGCAGTCGAAAGGCAATATGTAATAAGTGTAAAAAAAATGTTAACGCAGTATTATGCAGGTACCTGTTTTGCATTTGAACGTCGGGTCCATATGTCGGCGCTCTTGTTGTCTAAGGGGGAAATAAGCTCCTGTTATTATCTGTCCAGCAGCAGAGCGTTAGCTTATACCCGTGTGTGCGCTCACAATTCATGTCTGGGTTTGTGTTTCCACATCCAGGATCTGCATCTGTGCATTTGTAGGCCACAAGCTGCATTTCCCTCTTATGCGGTTGCCCCTAGATACCTCTCTTCCTTCCAGCCCCCCAATCGTCTCCTGATTTATTTTTTAAATTTTTCTTTTCCTTCTACCATCTTGTCATGTGCGCGATCACTCCCTCCCTCCCTCCCTCCCTCTCTCCCTCTCTCCCTCTCTCCCTCTCTCCCTCTCTCCCTCCCTCCCTCCCTCCTCACTCCACATCCTTCTCCTCCCACTATTCCCCCTCGACTCTTTTAATCTCGGGTTGATGATACTTAGTGGAGGCACTTAAGTTTCTGTGCCAGGTGTCTCCCAGTGCTCAACATCGTGGGCTCGGCTCCTCATTTCTGCAGCTCCTTCGCTTCCCGCAAAGGGCTCCCGAACACAAGCGCGCGCACGTTTGCGTGCACGTAAAGCTGACCGTTGGCACAAGCACTCGATATACAGAGTTTGCGTGCGCACAGTCCAATTCTTCAGGTATCCGCAACCAGCCTGCAAAACATTTCTTTCTGCAAAATTACACAACATTTGGACTTAAGGCCTCAGTATGCTTCTCCGTCGCTATCCGTCAATGCGTCTCCGTAGTCCGTCCTTTCGAAGTTCTCTGTTGGACTGGCGGATACGCAAGGCAATTCACCTCCCGATCAGTAGGCGTCGCTAACGACCCAATCTCGCGACGTCTATCGTGATTGATTGATTGAAGTCGTTGATTGATTGTTTACCTTCCGGCTCCGTTCCACTCCTCACAGTGAACGATGGCGACCGAGAGAGAAAGACTGTTGTTGGAGTTGTTGAAATGTTCAAGATGGCTTGAAATGTTGACCGGCACACAGTAAATTCTTTCAGCTCAGACTTTTAGAGATACCCGTTCTTCAAACAAATGAGCCTATTGTCGCTAAAAGCAAAGAAGACTTCCGATGACCTGGGAGTAAAGTTGCTCATCAAGGTGGACGTCAACGTCACAAACCGTTTCTTGAGAATTTGATCCCAAACAATCCAGAGTCGGACAGGTTGTGTACAAGTGGGAGGAAACTCAAGGGCGTTATCCCCCTCAGAGGGACCAACGCATGTCCCTCCAGTATGGAGGTATGGTTGTCTGTGAAGTCGCAGTGGACCCCAGTGTTAAATCTAGACGTCTCGAGGCTTCGTCCCAGCCATTGTTAACCCCTCGTAAGTGTTCCATGAGCAGAACGCTGAGCAACAAGTGTTCATGGCGGGCTGCAAGGAGGAAATCCCTGCTCTTCAGTGAGAACATTGCTGCCCATCTTAAGCTTGTTAAAGATCATGTACACTTGTCAGAAAAAAATAAATTTTGTTGACAGGTGAGATAGAAACACATTTTTTTTTGGTTTAAAAGAAAAAAAATTAAGATTTTTCACTAAAACAAAGGAATGGTAGTATCGTGGTTTGGGACAGTTTTTACTGCATCTAGGCCAGGACGGCTTTTGACATCCTTGACGGGATGACTCACTGCATGAAAAGAGGGATTTGCGGATGTATGTGGCCCCTTACATGTCCGCATACGTTGAGCCCCTGCATTTGCGGTGGTAAAAGTGAAAACTTGGCCCAAATTGTCGCAAATTGACCTGGCAACTGCTCCCCCATGCCCCCCTCCCCTCCCCTACTTAGGAGAGCCTTTAATATGTAAATGCCAGTGATCAGGTCAGGAGCTGCCACAGTCATTTTCAAGTGGGGTGGGGTGAGGTGAGGTGGGGGGTGGGCAGGCCTGTTTCTACACGTTCCTGACCATCACCTCCAACTCCAGCCAAGTTTGTTGCTGTGTTGTCTTGAAAAAGAAGAGGTGCACGCTGTCTGCTGGTGACAGGTGATGCATATCTGTTTTTTTTTCCAAACACCTCTTTTGTAACCGCTTTTTGTGGGCAAAATTCAAGGATTCAAGGTTTCAAAGGTTTATTGTCATGTGTGCAGTTAGAAACGTGTTTCCCTGAACAATGAAATTATTTTCTTTGTTGCCCGCACTGGATGTCCAAATGTATAATAATAAAGATAAGATAAAGATAAAATAAGCATGCAACAGCAATATTCTAAAAGGTTTCTTAAATAAAATAGAAATATAGAAATAAAAATATAGAAATCTGGCCTGTATACATAATGTGCAGTAGTGCGCTCAGTGTTTTATTGTGTATGGCTTAATTCGGTGTCACAATGGTCACAATATCGCCGAGGTCTTTTCTTTGTCCTTGCAGAGTCCATTTTTGTGTCAAAACAGTGCAAATTGCCAGCTGTGGTCAGACAACATTAAATAGCAAAAGGACGGGAGGTTGTCTCGCGAGTATTCCGTGTAATGACGTATACGCATATGATTGGTGGAGCTTAACGGCTCGCATAAGCTCTCGTTCAATCACGTATGAGAAACATTGTGTCGTGCAGTGTAAACAAAAAGTTTAAGGAGCAGATCTGGCGGCAGAAAGACAGACAGAGTCCCGTACTGTGAAAACTGCCCTGGTTTGTGGCTGGAAGACGACTAGCTTTCAACTCCCCAGCAACTCTCTGCGGGTCTACAGGTTTGTGTGTTTTTTTCTACTTGCACATGACCATTTGATTGTTTAATTTTAGTCTTGTTGACACTGTACAGCACTTGGGACAGTTCTCGCTGATTTTAAATGTGCTGTATATAAAACTTACTTACTCACTTGCTTACAGGCAGATAAAATGAAAGTCCTGTTGAATGCTATGACCGGGATGTCTCGTATGGTGGCCAGCACTGTGGATACGGTCGTGGAGAGGGTGCTGGATGGAATCGACCAGAGATTCGCTAGGTTGGAGGTAAGATGGCCGTCGAGAACGGACTGGAGTTACATTCCAGAGAAGTTGAAGAGCGCACCCCCAAGAGAAGGCGGATACAGAATCCGAAAATCGCGGTAAGAGTAGGTTATTGACTGTGGCTTTAGGCTAAACTCAACTTAATTGTGTCCATCACGTGAAAACCAGTGTGAGTTGCTTTATTTAAAAAATGAATTTCGTGTTTTCAATTTATAGGAAGCAGTTCGCCGCCTGCATAACTCACCGTGGCATTATAATCCAGGTCAAGGGTAAGAATAAGTGAATGTTCTCCCAATATCTAGTTGAGTTGGACCCGATGTTACGTTAATGCAGTTTTTTTTATTAACCATAGGCCTGTTGTTTTTACAGGCTACGGTCACCTCACAATATGGATGTAACGAGTCGCTTGAAGGAGGCGGTGGCAAACAGTCCGAACTTCAGAGAGGCAGACGGGGACACTATCGAGGGTGAGCGGCGCTGGCTTTTACCACGGCTGGCACTGATACTTTTAAGCACTGGTCATTTTATTCATTCCTCTTGTTGTTTTTTTTAGCTGCGTGGCGGACCTGTGTGCTGTGCTACAGGCGCGTCTTGAAGCCAACCCGAAATACTCACAGTCTCACCACAGAAGAGTGAAAGGGAGTAAGAACATATACGCTGTCAATATGACTTTCGTTACTTTATAGACAAGTTGTCAATATGCTGTGCATGGATTATTTATTGGTTATTCCAACAGCTCCCAGAAGCCAGCTTCTGATCCAGGATGAGGACGTCTGACAACTCCGCAGACTCTGCAGGGACCGGAGGAATGCGAAGAATGCGGATTCCAAACGGCGGCGTTTAGACTTATTGTGTATATCGTAGGCTACAGCAGTGTGTGTGTATATAGTTTTCAATTCTTTATTATCAACATGGTTCTTATTACAATGTAAGCTATGTACATTGTGTGGTGTGGCAATAAAAGCGCTTTAAAAAAAAAAAAAGTTTTCTTTTTCATTCTCAATAGAATCACGTCATTCATGCCTGCATTAGCCTAGTCATAGTGCAGCTTATAAGAATGGCGTGAATATATGAAGTACACAAACATCCCAGAAATATTAGTAATCATAATCACAATTATTAATCATAATTGCTGAATGATATGCCCATATAAAGTATGCATATATTAACCTTATTGGCCAATGGGCGGACAGCTTTACAGGAGCTTTTTTATGTAATCACGTGCCTTTTTCGTCCAATACCAGCGAGGCCAGTGAGAGATCCAGGCACTCTCACAGCGGGGTGCTAATCGCTGGGCCATTAGCACCCCGCTGTGAGAGCCCGCCGCGAGTCGGGTTCGTTTCCGACGATTTTCTCGCTCAACAAACTTAAAGTTTGTCTGCCTGCAAGCGCCCAGGTGCGTCCGAAAATTAGGCAAATTCGCGGAAGTTCACTGCCGTCCACAGTGACACAAATCCCTCTTTTCGTGCAGTGACTAATGTGATATTCATTCATCAAATTCTGAAGGGAAAACATCCAAGATTATTGTCCATGAACGCACTCTCAGCACGATGTGGGTCATGCAGTGAGACGATAAGATGAAACGCACAAGTTGTTAAACCGAAGAATAGTTGGAATAGTTTGTGACAAATGCTGTGGACGGACCCTTAAATCCTTTTAACGCATTTCTTCTTTTATTTTACGAGGGGAGACGCTTCATAAATGCCTCGAAAGGCGCTCTTTGCAGATAACATTAAGAACACGTTCCGCCCCGGAAACGCTTCGAGATGTACAAGTCGAATCCCGCAGCTACTGTAACACTGGCCGAGTCATAAAAGGTATTGATTTGCATCGACTGTCCAAAATGGCTGTTTACGGCTAACGTGCCGTCGCAAAGAGATTGCGGCGAGGTCTGGCGAATTTGGGAGACTTTGCTCTCTGCTGCTTTGTTCTTCAAAGACGGAAGGCACAAGCGAGGAGGAAGGAGACGGAGGAATGAAAATGAAAGCGATGGAGAGGGCAGAAAGATGGAGAGATAGCTCTCATGTGTTTATGATATGTTTGTTTGTCTTGCCGCGGGGACCCCCTGCCCCCCCGTGGTATTCTTTCTCTTCTGCTTTCTTAGTCACTGTCTGAGCTTTTCTTTTTTTTTTTTTCCCCCTCTTTCCATCATGTATCTGCCGCCTGTCCAGGCAGCGCTCTGTTTCATTCTCGTCTGATGTCTCAATTAAAATTAATGGGTTCAGTCTGCTCAGATAGAGAAGAAAGAGGAGGAAAAAGCCTTCCCAGGAACAATGGCAGCTTCTTGCATATCGGTAACCAATCCTTCCGTGTCTGGGCCCACGCTAATGCTTCACAATATTGACAGCTCTAATGGCACAGTTCCTCCAAAGGGGTATTTTTTTTTCTTTTCAAATCCTGAGGCCAAAACGAACCACCACATCGGAATACTGATTTCGCCTGGCTATTGTTTTTGGAAGGCTCGCCTGGCGTTTTTTCATTTTTGTCAAGTTTTATCGAGGAGTGATGCTATCAGCCCCATCAGTGTGGCGTAGGCAGAGGGAGCTTCTGCGTGTGGTCATCCTCAGGTGGTGGATGTACCAACTAGCACACACACACACAAACCTAATGCTTCCTCTTTTCCCATGTTCCCTTGTCCTTGAGACGTCTTCATCCCCAGGCTTGGCGGTGGCGCCCCTCTGCCCCTTCATCGGGACAGAATGCTGGTGTCAGCACTGCCGTTCTCCCCCTCCCGCCCCGCCCTCGTCCACCTTTGCCTTTATCTGTCGCTTCTCCTAAAGATGCTCTTCCCATCTCCTGTACCCCAGGGGTCAAGCTGGTGGAACAGCAAGAGGGAGGGGAAAAGAGGGGGAGTCGAAGGATAGGTGGAAAGTGAGGTAGGGGAGGGAGGAAAGCCGGGGAGGAGGGAGAGAAGCTCCTGACTCGAAGGCAGAAAGATAATTTCGGCCAGGCGGCTCTGTTTAAGGTTAAAGCCTGATTTGCATTTCAAAAGCAGCGGCCGGTCGTGTTGCCACCTCAGGGACGCCATCGACCAACCGGCGTGTCATTTAATGTCAGCAGGCACCGGGGCCTTGATGAAATTAATAGAGCAACCTGTGATTGATAACGGCACCACTCGTCAGCATCGCTGTCATGACCATCAGCCTGTCTCATCCTCCTCCTCCTCCTCCCCCCTCAAGCTCAGGTGTCCACCACAGCAGTTTAAGATCCCCCTCGGTCGCGACGTTTCACTCAAATATCAATCTTATCTGTGGAAGAGATCTTCTGTTCGCAGAGCAGTGTGTGGAAAAAAAAAAAAAAAAGATCTCAGTGGTTTAAGGTGATCCCGGTAAACTGCTTCCATTGTTGGATTAACGGCTGCGGATAAAGCACATGTCCTTTTTAAGGCGCAAGGTGACCACAATCATTTAAAGCTCCCTGTTTTGCACGAGAAGCATTGTGCACCATGTCAGTATTCGAGGGACTAGTGAGTATCATGCCAAGAGATCTGAATAGGCGGCAGGGAATACCGTCCACGATGGACATCTATGAGAGGAAAATACAGAGAGCTTTTCTTCAAGAAATACTGGAATATCTGTGATGTTATGTCTGTTGATGGCCCAGCAATAGACCTCTGAGTTATATCCCGCCTCTTGCCCGATGGCAGCTGGGATAGACTCTTGAAATCGGTGAGTCGTACAGTTTCACAACCCAGTTTTCTTTTCCCTTAATGCATATTGAGCTTAATTCCAAACGGGCAAAAACCAGCTCATATTACAGATTTTTTTTCCCCCTCTATTTGATATCCGATTACACACGAGAACATGCTTTATGTAGGGTTGATCGAAAAGGTTTAAAACAAACGGGAAAAAAAATTCTTGTTCCTTTCTTAATAAAGAGAGGGAGCTGACGTCTCACTGCATGACGGGATGCTGTTTTGGCATCGCTTTTTTAGCTACAAACGCACACCAGGAGCACTGAGGGGTGGACGGGGGTTTTAGGCTGCTGATTCCCACGCCACAGACAGGGGTTGGGGGGTCCGATGCTGCCCTACACAAAATCGTAACTCATGATTTCTAAATGTGGAATAGTTTGTGACTAAATTGTATATTGGAGACGTGTACAAGTGTACCCATTACATTAATCCCAGTGGTTGTTGAGTGCATTGATCTGCTGTGGCGGCTAACATGAATTGGGAACAACTTGGGAGTCCCATTAAAGACCAGTCGGGTATAATTCCTGGACATTAAAGTTTGTTAAACTACACCGAGACGTTGTTTTATTGCTTTGAGGTCGCCTGCTCTGTGATATGTTGATTTTACCCTTTCTTGAGCGATTTGCTGAAGGGTGTCGCTCGGGAGACGAATCTCCAAGTGAAGCGTCCCATGGACCACTGCACCCCAAATCTGTAGGTTCATGACAAGTTGTGAGACTCTACCGAAGTTTTTGGATTTAGAGGTTTAGAAAACTTCCTCTGTTATCGTGATGCGATGATGTCGCACAACGGTTATGATTCCTAAATCTTGAAAAGATCTCATTTATACATCGTTTGTCTTGTTGGAATGCACCAATAAATTGATTTGGATGTTAAAGCACCATTTTGAATTCCCCAAAAACCCCCATATCCCTATTTCAAAATAGAATTTGTGTCATATATACTGTCTATGGTTCAAATGTGTCGACTTGCTTCGGGAAAACACCACATGGGCACGTTGGCAAGGTTAAAAACTTGGATTTTTCACCGGAGATGCCTTTCATTGAAAATAAGCTGGCGTAGATTGTGAAGAACGGTTTTGGTTTGATCAGACGTGTCACGCCGGAAAAGCGAGAATCACTTGAACCCTTAATTGTGGATGTCAGCCGGAACATGGTTTGCTGCACCTGATGTTCTCCGCCTGAGTGTTTTGGCAGCGATTTAGAAAAACCTAAAGCCCGGAAAGGAGTGCGATCGTGAGGAGGAGGTGAGTCGGAGATGGAGAGGCCCAGCGGGAGGTGTCAGTGCTGGGCTGGGATGAAGCCGTTAGCCCCCGCTAATGGGTATCCTGATCCTGTAGGTTAGTGGTGGTCAGCGGGGTCAGACTCTGCACACATTTACACCTCCAAGACAAACCTCCCAGGCTTCCGAGTGTAGACAGAAGGCGCACAAATGAAGAAGAAGAGTGGGTGTGATGACGGAAAAGAATGGTAAGAAGGCATAAAGAGCCAAAGGAGAGTGTTTTCCAAAGAAAGGCCCAGGGAAAGGAGATGAGAGCGAGAGATCCACTTGTCCTGAAATGACTTGATATGTTGTTGTCAGTCTTAATCTCTGGGTGCTGTGGAGGAGAGGCGAGGGAGGCAGGAGATGAGGCGCGCAGTAATCTCCCTCGCAAGCAACGGACACAGCTCACCGTTTCCCGGCCTCCATTCAATTCCACAGTCGTCTCAAATCCACTTCATAAGAATGTGTTGTTCTGCACACATCTCTCCTCGAAATCAGCAGCCTGAAAAGGCGAAACAAAAGGTAGAGGAAGGTGATTCACGTCCTCCTTTCTCTCCCATTCACTCGCTTACATCAGCCATTATCTGTGTATATTGGAAGCGGTGAGATAAAGAGAGATGGGGGGGGGGGGGGGGCAAGTGCCAGGGTTGGAGGAGAAAAAATAACAGAACAATAAAAGGAGGCAGGGGAGGCGCAGCCACGTTTGAATCAATTACATCCTAAAGAATCTTTCATTTGCATCCGTATCTGTTCAGAACCTGAACAAATGCCAGATGCCTTTGTGTGTCCAGTTATTTATAGTGGGTGTTTTTTCCCTTTCGTAATTGTGCAGGAAATATCAAATTTGCATAGAGTGATTATTGTTGATTGTTTATCTAGCCGTCGGAACGTTTCAATATTCGAAGGCTGACAGGTTGTCAAGTACTTAAAACTCATTTATTTGGGGGGAAATTTGCATGTAATTTGGCGGTAATGAGGGGGATGTCTGTGGTCATGGATTAGATGCCGGAGATGCTGCAGGGAGAAGAAGAAGGGGATTCGGGCTGACTGGCATTCCTCCACTTGAAACTCATGTTTTTATCCTCTGCTCGGCTGCTAACACTACCTAGTGCCACACACCCAAACAACAGAGGACTGTGCACAAAACGCTTTGGCAGGGCTGCGAAGTTAATAACAGACGCAGGAGCGAGCCAGCACCGCTACACGGGAAGAAACGTGCTCGGCACCGTTGAGTTGCTCTGCAGGCTCTCTCAGGCAACCAAAATATGCTTGTAAACAAAGAAGTTACAGTATCTCTCAGTGTGTTTGTTGATCATTTCTCTCCCTTGGTGAAAAATGAATATACATGAAGGGAGGATGGCTAAAAAATTCCAGCCGCCGAGGAATTATTTATCGGGTTACCACTGCGTTCGCAGAGCCTTGGTCAGATTTACACTTCCCTAAATTATTGAGCCATTTTAGGGGTTCAAAAAGGCTAGCCATAAATATTATATACCTATCAATTTGCCGATCCAGAGATGTATATATTATTACTACAAGGCTCTGGTCAGTTTGAATCATTTAATCAAGATTTCGCCCCAAAAAATCCAAAAGAAAATCCAATGAAAATTTGAGTTTTCTTAAAAAAAAATAAAAATGAAGCAGTCAACTGCTCGGACAGTTTAAGATAGCCAGTCGATGTTTGTTCCTTTAATCTGTAAGATGCTTAATGTGGATACGTTTGGAGTTTCAAGGCCACAGGTGGTTCAATCTGCGAGAAGTCCTCTGATCAAAACCGGTTGTTTACTTGTGGCGCCTAACTGCAGTCCTGGTGCCGTCCTCTGATCCAGCGCCCCTGTAGGTGCCAGGAAAGAAATCCGACTCGTGAGCGTTTGCATATTTTGGTAAAAGTCTCTCTCGTGTCCTCTTCGAATCCTCTTAATTGGGAAACAGTGTATCATTGCAAAGCTGCTGGATTGATTGTGGGAAGAAAAAAGTAATCATTGTTAAAGGAGAAGTTTTTTTATTTTTTTTCAGTTCCATCCGTGATAAAAGACAGCGCATAATGTTCAATCTGGAGCATCTTTAACAGCCAGATTCTGTCAATTGGAAACCACGTCTGGCCGTCTCTCTCCCCAAAGAGTTTTAGAAAGTGAGCGGACACATTTATGTTTTATTTTTTGCATTACCGTGCAGAACAAGAATCCAACAGAACGCACCAGATCTATCAAAGCCGTGTAGATCAAGCGCAATACAGCATTTATTCCTAAGCAACCCAAAAAAAACACAAATTGCTTTTTTTTTTTTCATCATGTCATTTTAGCTCCCGGTCTCTTCCAGCACGGACGGATAGCTCACCCTAAACTGACACCAAAGCTTTATTAGAAGCATTTTTATCTCTCTGCACTCACCCACCAAGTTCCATTTAAAGGTCTGATTAAATGTGCTTTAATAAGAAACCAGAGAGCAGATACCACTCCCCCCACAATCCCCCACTGCGGACCAGACGAGCCGGCTCCCAGCGGGGTGTCCCGGGAACTGTTTGTTGCTGTTAACTGCATTGTCTTTCATTATCAGTCCTTGGCTTCATCTTTCATCTAGCCAGACACTGGACGTGGCGAGCTAATGAGTAAACATAGCTGGGGGGGGGGCCGCACACAAACAAACAAATGCAACTTTGATGAGTCGCTCGTTTGTTCGTCTCCGTGAGGGAATTTGAAACGCCGACCATCTATTTCACCTGTCACAGTTCAAACCTGGAAGAGGGCCGGGCTGGAGAGGCCAGGCGGTGTCTGGCTGGGATGAGATATGAGCTGGGGGCTTCGCACCACACCAGCAGAGCATCAAACTTTGAGCACCTGCTAAAACATTCAGTGTGTTTTACCTTGAGCGCAAGGTCATCTTCAAAAAGAAGAGCCGGCAAAGCCAAAGCCCCCCCCCTCATCCCCCCCGCTCACAGTTCTGAGTGAATCGCTCACTTGCTGAGAACACGAGAGAAAGAATACCCACCGACTCCGACACCTCTGTGACTCGCTCAAAGTCACCCCAACTCCGGGGTTAAACGTTAAATCCCTCTTAATAGAGGCCTGTCCCCGAGTCCACGCCATAAACTCAGCCAATACAAGCCACTTGGTGGATTTTTCTACTGTATCCGTGCGAGTGTGTGTGTGCGCGCACCACTCTTCTTCCATAAGAGCATTTCTATGTGTGCATAGGACTTTGTTTAAAAGGGTGAGTGTGGATAATCAGCCCTGAGCACACCGGACTAAAAGGCCGGGTCATAGTTTTAAAGAGACGCCATGTATTCCCTATCCCTCCATAACGGCGCTGAAGTGGGCCCTTATGACTCAACCTGAGAGCATGAAAAGGGCCTCAGAGGGGACAAGCCAACGCCGGCCCTCTCTTTATTGTCCTAACCGCTGCCTGTGCTCCTCTTCCCCAACTGTGGCGAAGCGAGGAGAGTGAAAGGAGTGGAGTGCTAGAGAGCTCTCAGTGCTTTACCTCCCCGGCAGCCACTCACCAGCATGAAAGCCCAGGTAATGCCCCCCCCCCCCCCCCCCTGATCAGCACGATAACGTTTCAAAGAAGCTGGATGTATGCGCGCCAGTTAGGCTGTGTGTCGTGCGCATGGATGTCCGCTGCCACAGATGCGGTGCATTTATTGACTCTGGTTTAAGGTTTGCTGCCAGCACCATCAGCCATCTTAACTCGAGACTCAATCACCATTACAGTCTTGTTTTCTTTTCTTTTTTTTTTCTCCCAAAGAAGCTACACACTGCTTTACACAAGCTGGCTTTGATGCTCTGCAGCTTGCTGGAAAGGTGCTGCAGTTACATTTAATTAAAGAAGCCTTCCCCCAGTTTCACACTTCCAGGTAGCTTTGCCCCTAATGGGGAGTGCTGCTGTGCCTGCGCGAAAAAAACGGTTGTATGATGTCAGGTGTTGCCACTGTTTGGGCTCTGAGATGAGCACAAAGCTGGTTTCGAGTTGCATTAATACGATAAAGACAGCAACCTGGAACCTGGGTGCTCCGGGCTTTTCCTCTGATCTAATCTACTCTGAATTTGGCGGGTCTATAGCTGTGGACTCTGAGTTATTTATAGGGGTGGGACGATATGCTTTGGTCACGATTCGATTGTGTCACGATTCTTGATAATTGCATTTTCTACAAGTATTGCGATTCGATATAATCAGTACTTTCAATTTTCTTCCTCCTTAAAAAAACAAACAAGTTGAATCATACACTTCGAGAATGAATGTCGTTCCCATAAACAATGCACATCAGTCTGTGTCAGTCAGTCCAGCAGCTGACATTTATTTCAACTGAGACAAAAAGAGGTACTTAACATGTACAGCATTTTTTAAAGTTACAAAATGAATTGAAATGTCCACACAGCACAAATGTGGGCTAGTCTTAACATAACTTAATGTAATGAATTGATGAAGTTTTTTTCTGGACATGGATATGACGTAATATAATCGATTCAGGGGAGAAAAATTGATTTTTAAAATCATCCCATAAAAAAATCTCGATATGTACATGAATCAATTTTTTTCGCCCACCCCTAGTTATTCACGTTAACTTTCGCAGGACCCCGGAACTTAAATGGGTGCTTTTGTTTAGGGTACACGACGGCCTCCCTTTGGCCTTACCACTTGGCCTTGTGTTTTGCATTCTGCTGAAAATGGAGTCCTTGGAAATCAGGGGTTACAGGATCTTCTACCAATCCAAACGGTCCCCCAACTCCCCAGATGAAGGGCTTGACGACCACTGTTCCTTCGTTCCTAAAATTTACCTCAGCAAAAAACACAAAGTTAGGACCAGAAGAGGGTATCCAGGCTGGGGCCTCGGTTTTTTAGCCGAAACATTGCTCCTTATTGGAGTGTCAGGGCTTTTGTGATGGTCACAGCGACCCGCAGAGCAGTCCAACCTGGAATTCCTCTTCATTCCTGCACTCGTATTTAAACAGTTGTAGGTGCCTTTTTATTATCGTGCCTTGGAACCTCCCATCTGGAACAATCTGAAGTTGATGTGTCATTGCCCTGTTTTTTTGTCTCTTAGTAGGGGGGGTCATCTTCCCCTGGACTCTAGGGTCGGCAGATGAGATGCGGAAAGCAAAAAATCTTTTCATGACCTTTGGATCTTTTCCAATATGGAAAAGATGCAAAGGGAATGGTGCAAAAAGTGAGAATATCTTCAACTTCACATATCATTTAAACTCATTTTCACGTTTCATTTAAATCGGCTCTACTGAGATGTTCTCAATGCGTTGTCTTTGCTTTGCGACCTATACCAGCAATCGGTAATATCGAGGTTGTGAAATGTGGGTTTCAGTTTAAATACGCTTCCCTTTCCATGGGTTGATGATCCGATTGCTCCATCGGACCTGGTTTTAACACCACGAGGTGTCCGCCGTGTGATTTCTTAGCCTGTAGATGGTTGACCCCTGCAGACGTGAGAGGTTTGAGCATTTGAGCATTTTAGGAAAATTGGAATTTATACCCGACGAGATGCGATCACTCTTGGACACTGACGAGCGCCCGAGGTACTTTCACATTGCGTAACCGATAATTAGCGTCTTTCAAACCCTTGTCCCAACAGCTGGAGTGCATGGGTTTTATTAAGCATGCAAACACTCCAAAAGCAGGACATTTCTCTATTGTTTTTTTTGTTTTTTTTTGTCAAATTCTTGTCCCACAGACACACAAAGGCTATCTGGGCTCTCGCGGGACAGCCAGCCAAGTTAGTAAATATTACTACTGGTCCGTCTGAGCACCTGTCAGCAATACAGCTTTATTAGTTTTTGTTGCTGTACAGTTTGCTGACAGCAGAGACAGCTAAATATGTAAAAGCTGACATGGCTGACATTGTGACAGGCTGCCTGGAAATAAGAAGCTTGGGTTTTTGACTGCATCACAGATGATCTATAAATAAGTGGTTTGGGTAGGATCTATAAAGAGCGTGTACCCCATTAGTTGTTGCCTCCGTTTCTTCTTCTCTGGAGCCTGCCTGGCTGCGTTTCTTGTTTCCCTTTTTCTGTCTTTACCTCCCCTCCGTCTCCAGGATGCATCTCTCCCTCTCTGGATGCCTCTGTGTCTGGGAGTTGGCTGGGGCAGAAATAAACCGCAGTAATGGCTTTGCTTTGCTGCTAATCTTGTCATAAGAAGGTGCGGCCCTCGGAGGATAGCTCCTCGCGTGTGATATCCTAATTTAAACATCAAAAGATTCCATCATTAGGAAGCGTGCGTCTAGCCCCAGTTTTCAAGGGAAATTATTACATCTTGCCGCCGCAAAAGTGTAACGCAAGACGACATTTCTGTCAAGCGCCACACACAGACGCACAGATGAATCTCTCCGGACTTGATGTTTGTGCACTTGAAGGAAAACATCATCATTAGCGGCTTTCTCTTCTGATAGATGGAGCAGAGGCTCGTTGTGTCGCAGCCCGCCAGGGGCTCTGATGGCCTTCATTTGGAGTCACTGCCTGGCATTTGAGATTTTTATTAGTTTGGTGGGGTCTGCCGAGTGGAAACTGGCCTGTGTTCTGACAAGTTCTCTGGTGGGTTCTCGACGTGCTGCAGCACCACTGCGCTGCAGCTGATGTGCGTCATGCAGCAAGTAAAGCATCAGGCTCTACCACACCTGGTTGATATCGTCATACCGGACAGGTGCGCGCCCACACGGTAAAAAGCATTTACACAGCAGAGATGTGCCTACCTTTGAGGGGTAATAGCCTCTTTCGCCCACAGACCAAAATATCTGTGGCTTTTACACCATCCAGACTCGACTGCCGTAATGCAGTCTCTCGTCTGCTTATGGCAGCAACAAAAGGTCCCAAATTGATCCAGAACACAGCCACCATAGTGCTGATTTCTTTGCATGGTCTATCAGTACAATTGAGCTGATTTTGAAATCAACCCTCCACAGACAGATTTTTCGAATCTGTCAACCGGTTATTCTCGGGTCCAAGAAATCGTGACGAAGTCCTATCCTGGAAACGAATGTCCAAGAAAAAGGTGCAAAGCATCAAAAGATGTAAATAAAGATCTATAGAATGCATAAAAAAAACGACTAAAAGATGTCAACAAAGGAGTGCAAACTGATCAAAAATATTAAATTAACAACCAAAGGACGCACAAATTGACCGACATAAAAAGACTTAGGACGACTGGTTAAAAATGATGTGAAAAGCCCAAAATATGGGGGAGAAAAAAAAGCCATAATGAGATGCAAAATGTCCATAAAGAGACAAAACAAGACAAAGGGCAAAGAGATTCAAACTGTGACAAAAAAACAACTTTAAGCAGATGTGAAACAATCAAAGTGAGACACAAAAACCACCAAACGACTACAAAGAGATATCAAAAGCCTGAAAAGTAATAAAAGATTAGCAAAAGCTAACACAAACGGTTAGCTATGCGAAACAACCAGAGTTGGGTTCTCAAATGACCAGAGAGGCTTTAAAACATCGAAACCAGACATGGTGACTGTGTCTGCGTTGTCTTCAGTTGTTCGGTGTACTTTTCAGCCTGGGGTCTTTGACCCTGGAAGGGACGAGTGAACAGATGTAGTCGTCAGTGTTGTTTTTGACAACCATCTTAGATTTAGTCTTAGTCTTAGTCTTTTGGACTAAAATGCTTATTAGTTTTAGTCACATTTTAGTCACTTCTATATGTGATAGTTTTAGTCCAGTTTTAGTCGACGCATAACTCAAAAGGGTTTTAGTCTAGTTTTAGTAAAAAAAAAAAAAAAGAAAAAATAAGTTTAGTCTACCGTGTTAAGAAAATAGTCTGGTCTTAACTATCAAACAAGCAGAACAAAAATACATAGCTTATTAACTGACCCTGTACTAAAGCTTTCTGATTTTTCATTCTGTACTGTGCGTGTGTCCCAACTTTACTGTAAGCGCACTAAACGCACAGGTCCTGGTTAGGGCTGCACAACGTCACTTGTGGCTTTTAGGCTAAAGCTAGCAGACTCTATGTATAACAGTAACTCGACCTGTTCAACATATCAAGTTACGTGCTGACAGAACGTACACACAAAGAGATAACCACACCGTCACTGAATGCAAACATGGCTAAACATGCTGCTAAAGTAACACACACATAATGACTTGACGTTGGCGTAACAAAAGCTAACTTTAGCCTGAAGTTAGCAGCCCATTTGCGCCAGGAGTATGTGGAAAACGTACCAATGTATTAGCTTACTATGAAATTTATCGATTATGTTAACAGCATTTGTAACTTACCTTCGAAAAAATATCCCTGTGGCGAGCCTTAAGGTGCCGCAGCAGATACTTTTTAGGTTTTAATTGACACACAGGTTTTTCTCTTCTTGGGAAGCATATATCAGGGTGTCTAAAGTCACCAGACAGTGTAAAACTCCCCCAAATCACTACCCAGGCTTTTTTTATTTTAATTTTTTTTAATTTGGAGTGCCCCTTTGTTTGAAAGTTCCTCGTGTCACAAGCCGATGCGAATTTCATTTCAAAAGTGTGTCACTCCTTAAGTTCACTCCACCTCTGCTAAACCTCCACCTCTGAGCCCTGCCTGCTCACATCCGCCCTGCCAGACCGATGAAGCCAGACTTCTGGTGGAAATGTAGTGCCAGTGCTACAATTAAATAACAATTCAGTAAAGTCAACTTACATGTTTAACATGTAAAACTGTGAATACAAACTTAAATAGTAAAGGCCATTGGGGCGGAGGTGGGTCCTGATCTTCATTTGAAAGCACTGTATGTTTCACTTTTAAGGAATTTTGCAACAGCCTGGTTGGATTTCTGCCGTCTTAGAAGACGTTCCCACCTACCTATTTGTTGTCTGATTAAATATTCGGTGGGATCGGTGTGGATTTGGGAAAGCGATTCGTGTGAACACGCAGCACAAAAGACTGACAGAAAACAGACAAAGTGATAGAATATCTAATAGACCTGGGCTTTGAAACTGGAGGTCCACAATGGCTACGGCAAAAACCCCTCAACAGTGTTTTCTTCAGTTCCGTATGTTGCCTTTAACTAATGCTGAAGGGATTACACGTTTTTCCTGAAGAAAAAAGAAAAAGAACCCGCACGGCCTCACTTCAGGTCGCCAACCCAACACGGGTCTCCTGCGGCCCGCAGATATCAGAAGTGAAGTGTTAATTTCAGACGTTAAAGCAATAAGACTGGCGCTTTGAATCAAAGCCTGAAGTCTCTTAATGGGCTCTCTCTCTCTCTCTCTCCGACTGTTTGGTTTCTCGTAATTCGAGTGTTCACAGGGGACGGCGCCCGGCGCATGTGATCTGCTGCTTCACAGCGGCGCTCGATGTCGACTTATTAGCTCGACTGATGACGGATTCAAGAGTGAATCAAGAAAACGGCGCGTTCCGTAAGAGAGCGCCATCAAAAAGACCAAAGGAGGCGTTTGCTCTCTCCGCTTCACTTTCAACTCTCTTTTTAGACTCTGGCTCTCTCCCCGTCGCCTTTGTCCCCCCCCTCCCCGCGCTCGGGCCCTCTCCTCGGCGTCGGTGCTGCAGTCGGTTTCAGTGCGCTGCTGTATGATTTATTCATTGTTGTGTTTTCCTTCTCCTTGAGTGTTGTTGCAGGAGAGGACAGGAAACTTTGAAACCAGAGTACAAAGCAATGTATATTTGGGTCACATTTTTTTAAAAAACATTTCTGTATAGAGGTGTATATGTGTGTATGCGCTCTTTCTCTCACCTCACTTTGTCTCCCCCCCACCACCTCGTCTTCAGAGAGGCTGTCTGGTGACTGGGTCGACTCCTCTCTCCTCTCCTCGTCCTTGAAGTGAGAATCAGCGGGGCGCCCCTGATCCAAGGGGAGGCGAGCAGGGCAGGTTGGGAGCTAAATAATGGATGATTTTTCTTTTTTTTTTTCTTACTGAAATAAAGGAAGGGGAGGGAGCATTACCTGGACGCAGTGATGCTTAATTCTAAACTCAGCAGACTGCTTAAACCCTTCACTGTTGCTGAGAAATATCCCAGTAATGCGACTGTGATGCTGAGTCTTATTGTCATCAACTACCCAACAATTAAGCCATCTCACAGTTCTTAATACGGGGAAGTAGGTGCTGACTTTGGACATCCCTGATCTAATAAGTTATGGAATAGATAATTGGTCTCACTAATCACTAAAAACATCAACTGTATAAGTTAAATATGAATGTGCTGACAGGGTTAAACATGAAATGTTCTCCCAGGTATGGCAAACTAGTTGTTTCAGTGTAACCATTGGGCTAGAACTATAGGAACTATGGAACTATACCTGTATTATCGTATATATATATATATAAATTGTGTCTCGCACCCCATAGCTGCTCCTTTGACTTCTGCTACTTAAATAATAATAATAATCATTTATTTATATAGCACTTTTCATACACAAAATGTAGCTCAAAGTGCTTTACAAATAAGATCAATATACAAAGTAAATAAAGTAAAATAACTAGAGTGAGGAGGAAATAGATATAAATTAAAGATAAAGTACTAAAAATAGAAAAATGAATTTACCAATAAAATAGAGAAACAATAAATGTAATATATAAATAGTAATAATAATAATAATAATAATAATAATAATAGAATTTATAAAACTAGTAGCAGGCGAGGGTGTATAGATGTGTTTTTAGCTGCTTTTTAAAGTCTGTAATATATGTTGACTGACGAATATACACTGGTAGAGAGTTCCAGATTTTTGGTGTATAAAGTCCCCAGAAGCCTCTTAACCCCCCCCCCTCTTTCCAGGGAGGCCGTTTTGTGATGAGGCTTCAGCTGAACGTGCCAAACGCATCTCTCAGGTCATGTGTTAACACTCAACACTGGTTCATCTCTTGAGTTGGGTTCCTACTTTTTTTTTTTTTTTTTTTAATGCTTGGATGATCTGTAGGTCAGTGTTAACTGGACTTGACAAAGAAAAAACACATTCCTCTGAAAAGCACACTGGAAAAAATGCCCCTCCAAAAATAAGTTAAAAAAAACAACAAATACAAGACGTTTTTGCTTGAAATTAGCAAAAAAAATCTGCCAATGGAACTAGTGAAAATCGGCTTGTCCAGATTTCTTGAAATAAGATGTGATATTTGGGACTTTTGTGATAAAAGTGATCTTGAAATTAGCTTAAAAACCTCTTCAAATGTTAAAAAAAGCTTGTTTCACATGATATGTGACTCAAAACAATTTGTTTTCAAGACTTTTTCATTTAACAAGATATTCAAGATTATTCAAGATATTGTCTTCAAACAAGTCCCTATATCTGGCTGAAATAGTACTTGTTAGGCAGTTGTGTCTGATTTTAAGTGTAATGAGATATTTTGACTAGAAATGAGACAAATATACTTGGTAAGACTTTGATTTTTTCCTGTACAGGAGAATCTGGAGCCTGTCGAACTGTTGCCCAAGACCAGTTTAAACTGTACTGTCGATGCCATTTGTCTAAAAGCCTGACCCAAGCTCCCCTCTTTTATTGCCCCGTGGTAACTTTGACTTAACACAATCTCAGCCCGCGCTGCTTGACTCAGCAGCCGTTTCAACCACCCCTCCAAACTCGTCGCCACGCCAGGCAAAGCTTACCTGGCCGCCAGCCAAACTGGTAAAATACGAGTCAACGCCGAACCCACGCCACCGCTTCTTCTTCTTCTTCTTCTTCTTCTTCCCCGATAGCACTTCACCTTCACCGGCTCGCAAAATCAACACATTCACACCTGAGAAGAGCTACGTTGCGCGTCTCCGGTGTGAGAGGTGATAAATCCTGGGTGTCAAAGTGAAATGGATCTACTGCTCTAGCGTGATGTTATCCCCTCGTTGCAAATGTTTCTTTTTTTTTCAATTTAAAATTAATAATTTTCTGACGAGCAGAGCACCACGGAAGCAGAATCGGGCGATCGGGCGTTGGCCCGAAATTGAAACGGGAGAAAACGGCAGCCTGCTACAGTACTGGCTTGGAGAGGGACATATTAGCCAGGCATATGGTTATGATAATCAGTCCCAGGACTGCAGGGAGACAAATAAAGACACGCTAAACAAACAGGGGTGGACCAGATGAGGGCTGCAGGCCTCGGATAGTTCTGGAGAGGAACCCGAAAGGAAGAAAGATGCTTATCGTCAATGCAGAAAACACACACACACACACACCCAAAGGCAAAAGAGACCAGTTCGATCGCCACTTGAAAAAGAAACTTGTTGTGTTTCCTTTTGAGATGCGACTTCACCGAGCCGCCAACATGAAGCTGTCAGCGCTGACGGCTTTATCCCCGTTTTTGTTTCCCACAAAGCAAAGACGCACAAAGGACCCTCATCTTCTTACAGGCTTTAAAATTAACAGCCAACCTTTTTGTATGGGCTTATAAATAACTGGAAATGCTTCCCCCCTTTTTTCCTTCCCTCTTGGTGTGATTCATGACTAAGACTGCGAGAGAAGGGGATGCGGGGCCATCCGGGCCCAGTGGCGTGTGAATAGACATAGCAAGGGGCGCATCGGAGGCAGAGACGGCAGGATAATGCTCTCCCTCTATCTGCTCCCGGTTGGGAGGATGAGGGGGAGACAGAAGGGAGTAGCTGCTAATAAGGCGTTGGGTGAGAGGCTTTGGGAAAGCTCCCCGTGGTGCTGGTCTGTAATGGAGATAAGCACCGCCGTGTTGTTGTCTCAGGAAAATCAACAAAGGGAACATGCGATGGGAGATTTGCAGCGCTGGTCCCCGGTGAAAAGCGAAGCTTTCACAGCGCTGCGATGTTTAGCAGCATTAGAAATCATTAGGCCCGGCACTGAGGAGAGAGTGTGCCAGGCGGCCGTGCCCCAGTTACCGCTTCTTCTTTTGAAAAGCCCATAATCCAGTCCGGGAAAAACTTGTTTTCTTCCCATCACCTTCCGAGACGTGCGGCGAGGAAAAAGAAGGACAAACTCTCCCCCTGTTTGTTTTTCATTTCATGAAGATTTCACCACATCTGCATCTCTTGTGATGTGCAGCAGCGATAAGGCCGCAGCCTGGCTGCAGTTAGAGTAACAGCAGGTGCCCCGGCGAGGCGGTGGGATGCTGATAAATGGGCCCCGGCTTCCCCGCGTGCAGCCCGGCGCCTAATGTCGGGGAGAGCGAGGTAATGTATGCGTTGAGTTCACAGGCGCCGTGGGTTGCCGCTGCAGGGCGGGCGGACATCTTTACAGCAAAAATGATAGCTGCACGGAGATGAGGGGGACTTCCAGGAGATTATTTGGCCGAGGGTACACTGGTGGGACGTGCAGTGCCCATACCTGCTCGTTTGCTTTCTGAAAGGACGCAAAACGACCCAGGAGTGGTCATCACGAGGAGGCAACAATCACAAGCTCCATATAAGAAACAAGGACAGAGTTCAGACTGTTCCAGAGGAAGGAGGATTACTCAAGCTTTTCTGAGCTTTAACGGAGTCTGTTTTCTACAAGAAGAATTCGATATTCTTGTAGATACATTGTGTCACTGCCTGGAACAGATCAGTGTGTGGATGCAAAACAATTTTCTCCAGCTAAACTCAGAAAAACTGAAATCATTGTCTGTGGCCCACAGAAACAAAGAGAAAGTGTTGTCGGTCACCTTGAGACTCTCTCTCTTAAATAATAAAGTTAGAAATCTCGGGGTAATATTGGACTCAGACCTGAACTTTAACAGCCACATTAAATCAGAAACATCAGCAGCTTTTTACCATCTAAAAAACATGGCCAGAATCAAAGGAATAGTGTCTAAACCAGACTTAGAGAGACTGATCCATGCGTTTGTCTCCAGCAGGTTAGACTGCTGTAACGGCCTGCTCACTGGGCTCTAAACGGGCTGTTAGACAGCTGCAGTACATCCAGAACGCTGCTGCTCGAGTCCTGACTGGAACCAGGAAATACGACCATATTAGTCCAGTGCTCAGGTCTCTGCACTGGCTTCCTGTCGCTCAGAGAATAGACTTTAAAACAGCTCTGCTGGTGTACAAGTCTCTTCATGGTCCAGCTCCAAAGTACATTTCTGACATGTTAGAGCCATATGAACCAACTCGGGCTCTGAGAACCTCAGGGAGGGGTCTCCTGCTGGTGCTCAGAGTCAGAACTAAACAAGGTGAGGCTGCGTTTCAGTTTGATGCTCCTAAAATCTGGAACAGTCTTCCAGAAGATGTGAGACTCTGACAATGTTTAAATCCAGGTTGAAAACAGTTCTATTTAGCTGTGCATATGACACCTGAAAGTATTTTATCTGCACTCTTCACTTTAATTAACTTCAAATTAATTAATTAATGATTTTTTGGAATGATTTTATTGCCTTCTTGTGATTTTATGTAGCTGTAAAGCACTTTGAATTGTCTTGTGTACGAATTGTGCTCTACAAATAAACTTGCCTTGCCTTGTATCCTTGTAAGCGAGTAGAGCCGACACTAAACGTTGAAGTTTGTACATCCTCATCCATATTCGGCACGTCCGTCTTGCTGATGCAGTTTCCAATAATTTGATAGATAGCATGAGTGTCTCATGTGTGAACAATGCCTCATCAGTGAGGACAGCATCTGCAGCAAAGACCCGTGCGGCTCACAGAGGTGGTCACCTGCCCCCCTGTTAAGCAAGCTTTAACCTCTAACTGCAGTTAACTAGCGGGAGCTGCTAGCGCTAACCGCTAACCAGCTGGTAATGAATGCACCGGGCCTGTAAGGTCAAGCCTGGTTGTCTTGGGACCCATTAGCGAAGCCGGCGAGCCCCTCTCAGCTTTGCACTCTTTTTGCCTCCCTCCCCACTGGGCTCTCTCTGTCCTGCAGGCTGCAGCTAACCCCAGAACAGCGCCAGAGGCCAGGCCAAGCTCTGCCCAGGGACCGCACCTCGGTGAACTGTCATTTGTCTCGGCCGTCCTGCCAGTGCCGCAGGCTACATTAAGCCTTGATCTACGGGGCAGGCCTGCCCGCTCGGCCCTGGGACTCAGATGCCGGATCGGCACTGAATTAGTTTCCTCTCGGTGAACCACTGTCAGCTTGTTCGAGGGAAAGCTTGTATTTTTCCAGAATCGGACATTTTTCAAATCTGACAAAGCTGTCGACCGAAGGCCTTTTTCCTGCCCGTCCCAGATAGCGTGCGGATGTGGGCCACTTGAGGCAACGATCCGGCACTGTAGGCATTCTTCTGGCCCGGACAAAACATATGTGACCCTAAAGTGGCCCATGTAGTAAATGCTACATTTGGGCCAAATATCACAAAACCAATACGGCCCAGCTTTGGCTGATATATGGCAAGTTAGCAACGACTAATCCGGATATGAGTTTTTTTTCACTGCCACGCCCCCTTGCTGTGGTTTGATATGTTCCAAATTTGCGGGGGGCGTTTGGAACCCGACCGTTAACGTTTGAATCGGACAACGCCACTCTGATTGCGTTGGTTTGCAGCGTCTCCAATATGTGTCTCGACTCTCGCTGTCTATCCGAAAGGGGTCTGCATTGCTGTCAGCACTCACACTTTGGCTTTTCAGCGCCGGATGCCCTCAGATGGCCTCCTCACCCTCCCCTCATTTCAGGGTTTCTTAACACAGTCTTTGGGCTGTATTCTAGGGTAGAACTGAATGCAAACCCCCACCCCTCCGACCCCGCCTCCCCCCACTGCTTGAGTTTCTGCTTTGTTTTCCTGTTCCTGCACCCTTTGGTGGCGTATATACCTCTCTTCCTGTACAACGTCCCCGGAGCCTGACCAGTCGCCAGGCCTCAACTGGAGCTGTCAGCCCTAATTCTACCAGTGGCGGGTGTTGAAAGCTGGCATGGCAGACGATGAAAAAAAAAAGCCTGCGTGTTGCTGTCACATTACTCCTCAATTGCGTGTGTCGTGGGGCGGGGGGGGCGGTGGGTGCGAGCAAGATCATTTTGCAAAAACACCATAAAGCCACATCAAGACGAGGGGGCCAGTTGCTCGCTCCCGAGCCAGATTTTCTGCAAGCAGGCGGGATGTTTCTCTCCAAAGCAGCCTATTCATTAGATTAGTGTTGTGGTTGTGTGAGGACTGGCCAGATTTTAAATACAGGATGTCATAAATCATAACGTTCATTTTAAGCTCATCCACTCCCAAATGCGCGCCTGCACACGCATAAGCGTGCAATAATCGCACACACATGCAATTACACACTTAAACAAGCCCAGTGTTTGTGTTCAGCGCATGTCGGAGGTGGACATCTTCCCGTCTCTCAGGCTTTTTGTGGAGCTCCCATGAATCATTGCCTCTTATTCCTTTCTCCAGTGCTGGGGGGGGGGGTTGGAAATCACATTAAGTGGAGCGCTGCGTTTTTGGCTCGCACCAGTCTCGTCTTAATAGCTGTAATTTGGAGAGGAGAGAAAGGAAGGGAGAGAATGGAGAAGAAAGCGCGCTCACAACACTAATTCCAGTCAACAAAAACGCCCCTCTCCAATCCCACCACATTAATTTGCATTAAAATATCCAACAGCTAAATATGTAAAGGCAAAATAGTGGCAGGCTATTTCTGAGTAGGCGCATCTCCTCCAGCGTGGCAGCAGCTATGCGTGTGTGCACACAACCCCCCTGCCACAGAACAGACCTCCCACACCAAGACCGCTGCCGTTCCACCTTCGCAGGAGTTTGCGTGCGCAGCGTGCACCTGCTCGAGTGGAAGTGATTCCGAAAAAGGCCGGACGCTCGCAAAAAACTCTGACAATCGCATGAAGTGTTCAATCCGTTTCTACACTTTGATTCATTCCATGAAAAAGCTTCAAGTGACTCGGCCCCGACATGACAAACTAGTCGCAAAAAGAGGTCTTTTTCCTTTTTTTTCTGACTTGTTCCCTCTTTCAGTTGTCAGTGGGCGACGCCTTTAGTTGCCATAACGACAATCAAACAGTTGGTCTAATCAGCTTTGTGCTTGTTCCATCCCCTCTGGGATTTATTTATTTTTTGGACCACTCAATTACTGTGACGATCTCCAGTTCTTTGAAGTCGGAAGGCTACCTTGGCCGTTTCTCAATACCCAAGTACGCAAGTCCGTACTCGTGTGCTTACAAGTATGGACTTGTCAGAAGTACGGACTTCTGAACACACAAGCACACAAGTACGCTCATTGTGCATTTGGAACGGAAGCGTCATCATTGCCGTGCCGCACTGCTTTCTGGGATAGCAAGCTGTCTGAAGTCTACACAAGTCACCACAGAAGCAAACTCGATAAAATGGGCGGAGCAAGCACACATCCGGCAATGTGGAGCGTACTTGTCTGGATGCGTACTTTGAATTGGAACAGTACTTGGTCCTTCAGTGATGACGTTTCAGAAGTACACGAGTACGCAAGTACAGACAAGTACGCATATTGAGAAACGGCCCTTGTCTTCCGCAACCACAGCGGGAATAAATAAAAAAAAATAAAGAATAAAGGGAGAAAAAAGTCTGGCTGTAACTCCAAAACAAAGTGAGCCAAAACCAAAGGTAAAAAAAAATCTAACTCGGAGCACATCAAACGGCTGTAAATCCGTACATGTATATAAATAAAAAAGGCTTATAGGGACTCGGATCATATCCCTCTGGTTGTGGGAGTCTTTTTGACCAAAGAGGGTGCATTATTCAGTGGAGGGGAAAACTAGACCTTCACCTGGGCTGAAAGAATCCTCTGGAAAAAACTGAAAAGAAGGGAATTCTGAGCAGGTTATAGGAAGCAGGTAGGGGGGACAGAGGCTGCCAGCTCTGGTAAGAACATCAAAACACTGCTATATCTTAATGGTGTCACCTTATCATCATCTTAATGCTTAACGGGGGGGGGGGGTCTTCAGATCGAATAATGTCACCATGCTGCCTTGCTTCAGCCGGATTGAACGGGCAATTTTTAACGATTTTGTACTAAATATTCATTCATGTTGTATGTGAACGTGTATAACTCATGACGAGATCAAGGCACGTAATTCCTCACTTGCTTCCTACATGAAATATGAAGCCCTTTGCTTTCAAGGCTCGAACACAGTCGCATGAGACGAGAAATCTCGTGTTTTTCCTCAGCTTTTCTGGAGGATGAAAACAAAAGAAATCGCAGTGTTTAAATGGGAATTACACACCAGATATGGAGGGTGTTTGTGCCACAGTTCTTTTTCCAACTTGATGAGGAAGGACGTGTTTTATCATCCTTTGTTAAACACCTGTTTACCCGACAAGACACGGAAACGGGATGACTTGTAATTCGAAGATTTACCGTCAAGTTTTGATTCTTTGCAGCCCAAGTGCCTTTTTTTTTTTTTTCATATCTGGATCTCATCTCTTCGGGTTTGATGCACCGATTAAATAGCAATTCTCTGCTGCTGAATCCGTGGAATTATCCTTGCTAATGCTGCTATCATGCCGATAATAGCATTATCTAATCCTGCCGGTGAGTGTTTGTACCTCTGGCTGTTGCAGCCGTGAGCCACATAATTCCGCTAACTAATGCAGCAGTCACTCCCCACACTTCCCAACAGCTCCACTGCACAGATGAGCACCTCTCGTGACCTGGAGCCTTCCAGAGCACCAGAATCGATACACGGGGCCCTGGTTTATACCCTGGTAACAGGGCTGGCTTTTACTTTATTTGCATTGATAGATGATGGACTGCAAAAGGACAGAAAAATTCCCCATTAGAAAGACATACAAGGCGAGATCGCTGAATTCCCCTGCTGGAGATATACACAGAAAATGTTGTGTTCTGCCTCAGCAATGTGTACCATTTTTGTTTCATCGGCCTTCCTTTTACTGACACGTTTCAATAGTTTGATATTTGGATGATACTATTTTGGTTTTGTTAATAGGAGTCTGTTCGGGTTGTATTTGAGTGCCGGCCGGCCGGCCAGTCCAGCACACACACACACACACACACACAGTGCATGATTTCCAACAGCATAGCTTTATAAGCAGAGAGAAATCTGACTACGTCCTGCTGAAATCACCACAGACCTCCCAGGAAATTGTATCACCTTGATGGTAAGATATGGTCTCTCCAAAATTCCAATATACAACCCTGCATCAATGAAATTCTATTAAGTATTTTATTTTATTTATGCAAGTCATCTATGCCATGGAGACCGATGTGCCCCCAATGCCATGACAGACGCTTCTCTGATCATAACTTCAATTCAATTCAGTCTTATTTATATAGCGCCAAATTACAACAAATGTCCTCTCAAGGCACTTCAATAATACAGTCCAATTCAAGCCAGTTGGAGCTCAATTCATTGTAATCGTAATCCATTCAAATCGAATGAATTAAATTCAAAATTAATCCATTTCGTTCATATAGAGCCAATTCAAAAACAATTTCCTAGCTAAGGAAACCAACAGATTGCACCGAAACTTTTCTTCAGTCCAATATCCGGTCGTGAGATTGGACTGGGGGGGGCTTTTTATGCCTTTAATGGACAGGACAGTTGGAGAGAGACAAGAAGCAGGGGGCAGAGAGAGGGGGAATACATGCAGCAAAGGGCCGTCCGGTGCGGTACTCGAACCGGGGCCAGCTGCAGCGAGGACTGTAGCCTCTGTACATGGGGTGCCTGCAGTACCCACTACGCCACCGACCCCCCCAAACTCCTCAAATCTTTATACAGTATTAACGCCCCGTAGATGTCAACCATCTAATCTACTGGATCGTAGAGTCTCTCAGAATGCAGTGACTTGTATGTTCCTATTCAGTGTGCATATATACTTTTCCGACTTTTCTTTGCCTCCGTCCCAACTTTTTTTTCTCTTTTTTTTCTTTACGCGTTCAAAGTTCGTCACCGAAGGCACCCGAAAAAAAGGATTTATTTTGGACACACTCGTCAAAGGTTAGACATCGATAATGCACACAGACCCGTGCCAACTCATTCGAGATTAGGAAAATCACAAGTCACCGCATTTAAAAACAAAAAAAACTCTCAATCGGTTACCATCAAACGGAACATACCCCACAAAGTCAAAAGACAGAGACATTTGGCCGTCTATCACACCCATCAGGAACATTCAGTTCCACGACTGGCACAGTGCTTCATTTATAACATGCACGCTATTTTCTATCCGCTCGAAGCTCCGCTCTCCAGCGATTTCCCCCCCACCCACTTCCAACACATCCAGCAGTAATCTTTGGCTTCCCTCCTCTGCGGTCGACTTTGCAAAGCGGTGCAGTCTTGGACAGAGGCTCCCTCTCACTTCTTTTGCCGAGGTGAGGGAAGGTCAGAGAGATGGGTGGGTGTCTGCGCATAGAAATATCCAGAGAAATGTATGTCTTGTTTAGATTAATTTGGGGCTGTCAAATTAACACACAGCAGTTTGACTGTGTTCTGTGGAGTTTGCCGTTGCACCTCGCAGCATCTGCAGTGCCTCTTTCTTTTTTTTTTAATTTCACACTCGATGGCCCCAGAGAAACCAAAATCTCAGGTTTTGGCTTTTAATGAAACACTTTTTTTTTTTTTTTTTAATGATTTCCATAACTATATTTGGAAGAGACACATCTCTGGTTGATTGTCTCATTTTTTTTATTTTAATGTAATGCGAGTGTCACTCCTGCTGCTACTTACTTTCGCTTTGCATCATGTTGAAGGATGGGGGCGGAAATCTGATGAATTTAGTTCTGTTTAAGTCACTTCTTTTTGAAAAGCTCAACATTTTACATCTTTCCTTGTTTTCTTCTCAGTTTTTTTGTACAACTCAGTTGCCAGCTCGTCTCAGCATTGTATATACCAGATGCCAGCTGTGTCCTGATCCTCGTTAAATATAGTTTGAACATTTTGCTGGCCCTGCTGGCAGCCTGCCCATATGTGACCCCCTGCTTTTCTTCTCCAGGTTTACCTCTGTCTGAGGAGCTTCAGCTCACCCCCATTAGCTGAAGCTCCTCACTAATCCAAGGCGTTGAGACCTCAGATTACTTCTCCTTTGAACAAAATTCTGCGAGAGATGCAAAGAGCTGTCTTTAGAAATGAGCCAAGTTGATTTTCAAATGCAACTATTGGATGTCTCGCTCTTGATATCACTATGGACTCTGATGGATCATTAGATGAAACAGTTGCTTGTATGAAGACCTGTTAAGAAGACCCAGGACTATGACTAGCCCAACTGCATTAGGGCTCTGTTTGCTTTTGACTTTGCGAATTACAAACTCCTGTTACGCAGCTCTGTAGACCTCGGTGAAATGGCTCTGAATCGGTTTTGAATTCTGATCGTTCTGAAAGGACTCGATACGTTACAGCAGAAAATTACGCATCAGCCTATTTCACAGTTAACCAGAGGTCTCTCAGAAGGATTGCGCCCCTCGTTTTACTTCTTTGTTCTCGTAAATGAGTTTGGACAAGGACCACGGTAAACTAAAATACACTTATATGCTGATGACGGAATCATCTATACAGTGGCACCTTCAGCCCTCGTGGGTTTGAGGTAACACTGGTCCTGGATTCAGCTCATCCCTCATAGCATTCACTCAAGTGTCCTTCAATAATTTAGCTTATAATCGTGTGGCGTGAACCGGCTTTACTCAGCTGATGAATACCGCCCCCGATGGCCTTTTAAAGTTACTTGCGTACATGTTTTTAGGTGTTGATGAAAATGAGGAACCGATTTGTTTTCCAGCCATGTTGGAATCAATTCTACTAAAAGTGCTGACAAAGAAGTCTCTGTATGTACCCTCTTTGGAATCTTTTCTCTCTAAAGTAAAGCATATGGTTTAATTATTACAGGTAAAACAGAATCCCAAGTGATAGAAGAAGTCTAAGATTTGGAGCGAAAAATTGGGTTAAAATTTACATTTTCCTTCCCTCTAAGAATCTTTTTATATCCAGGATTTTACAATTTGGGAACAGGTATGTATGCGATCTACTCAGCAATAGTCAGTTGAAAACATTTCCTGTGGAGCAATATAAAAGGAAAAGTTAGTTGTTGTTTTTTTTAAACCTGGAACTTATTTCTGGCATAAAATACGTTCATCTACTCACCGATAACAGTTTGGTGAAAGTCGGCGTCCTTCGGACGCTATTTAGATCACTCGAGATCCGAGTATATCCATATACCGGGAGAGAATGAGGCATTGACAATACAGCCTCTAAATAAGGCATTATCTGTCTTTATTTCACCAATACTTTAAGACGAATGAATGAATGCATACTATTGCACTAATAGGTCATAGCTGCTGTGTTGTATTTATTGGGGGCTTATGGGAGCTTTCTACACGCTTCTCGTGGGATGACGTCATCGATGTGTGCCGCTGCATAAGCACCCCGATAGCCCTCAATAACAACCACACGGCACTGACACTGCTAAAAATGACAGATTTTCCTGTTTGGATCTCTGAAAGCAGAACTTCAATCTCAGAGCCCGTAAAGTTGTTCTTTTTGCGCCTTGATGCCATTTTCATGACTCAACACTCAACAATTCCAGGCACTTGAGAGAGGAAGCGTACCCTTATATGGTATCATTTTGGGGCGTGGAGTATGCAAATGTACTAGCCTCGTGCACTTAAATACGCACGGGTGGCATTCATCACTTACGCAGGTCGTTTACACACTTTTTCCAAAGTTAAGAGCGTTTGTCGAATATGACGTGGCGTGTTTGTACGAGAGAAATTTAGAATAAAAATATGAAAATGTTCTTGCATGAGGCCCAATATCTACCAGTAACATTGTGAATATTAGCTGTGGTACACCACTATTAACACCTTGACTCAGCTGGTTGGTGGTATGAAGGTTTAGTGACTGCCCATCTCTGATTGCTGTTACAGCCTTTTGGGAGATGTCCTTTTAGCACAAAAGGACTTCTATAGTCACGCAGGCTGCATGGGGACTGCACGGAGAAATCCCTCCACTCTGCCAAGCCTCGATTCATTGCTCAGTGTGTTTGGCGAGCCATTTCTTGGTGCGGCATTTGCTATTTTATTTGGCCGCCTTCGGCCGGCGAGCATAGGGGGACAGTTGTATTCCCCGGCACCCGAGCGTGGAGATTTTCCTTGCTTACTTTTCCTCTGCTCTGTGGGAGGAACGCAGAGAGTGAGAAAGTAGAGGAACACTGGATCCCGGCCCTGTTTGAGTTATTAGTTAAGAGTGGGAGCCAGGCAGGGATGAGCAGAGGGCTTGGAAAAGATAAGGAGAGATTGGGGGAAAAAAAGGGGAGGGGGCACTGCCAGGTCTTGTGTGTGTGTGTGTTTTTTTTTTTCCTTTTCTTTTTTAGTTTCTAAAGTTCTCACCTCTCTCAAAGAGAAACTTCTGTGTTTGGCCGACACCAGCTTTTCGTCCCAAAAAGGCAGCAGTGATTAAACTCCCTCAGTCTTTAAGCGTGTTCCTATGGGCAATATTTTGCCACAGAGCTTTCGACAGCGCAGTATTTTCTGGGGCGACACGCTGCAGGAAATTGCAGAGGGAAGGATAAAACTATCTCGGGACCACACTGAAGGAGGCTCTGTTTTCTGGTGGCATTACAAGGTAGACACCCTGCGAGCCCAAGACACATTTCCGCATTATACTCAGGTGTTTGTTTGCTTTTTGGCCCTCGGATACCAAAGCGTGTAATTTCGGCGCTGTGCGGCCTGCGGCGATTGCGGTAATGGTTTGGTTGAATTACCTCCAGGTGTGTTGAGGGACGGTGGGGCAAAAAGACGAAGAGGGAGAGGCGCACCTGGCTCTCCACCACACCTGGGAGGGGAGCTGGGTGGCGTGGGCTAATGATGTGGGTTTTGAAGCTCGCTAAATAGTGCTCGCAGCTTGCGGGGTCCCCAGATAGCCCGTGGTTGGTTAGTCCTCGCCACAGAATATTCTAGAGGCGCACCTCCCTCACCGCTCTCCTGTCTTTGTCTCCACCAACTTGGGCTCTTTTATCAACACACATTCCGACATATTTTAATATTTAACGATGTGACTGTGTAGATTAGCTTTTTTTTTTTAATTAGCTATTGTCCCTCTATCCTGTATGCTCGATTTTTTTTTCCTTGAAAATTGGTGCTCTGCAGTAAATATGACGGTGTGATCATCTAGTCATGTGTCTGAGCACAGCAAACATAGTCTAGGTGTCGGGAGTTTTTGGAAGTATCTGGATACAGGAAACCAAACCATTGTCGCCTTCGTATTCTGTGGACAGATCAGGAAACGGGTAAAAAAAAAAATGGTTTGTCCAGTTAGGAATGAAAAGAAACACAACCGCAAAACTATGTTGATGCAGTTGGTGATGGGGTTTTTTCTCACTTTTTAAAGATGTTTTGTATCTTTGCTTTCTGGTCATTTAGCATCTATTTTTATGTGTTATCTGTTAAAGGTCCTATGGCATGAAAATAAATGGAGGCTTTTATGTATTTTTATAGGCTTTAGTGGTCCCCTAATACTGTATCTGAGTTTTTTTCCCCAAAATTCTGCCTTGGTGCAGAATTACAGCCAGTCCCAAAAATGAGCTTTCCTTAGGATCCTCAGAATGAGCTGTTTAGTGGGGGTGTGGCCTTACTTACGCCCGTTGTACCTTGCGCAAATGTTTTGTGAATCGCTATGGCACGTAGATGGCACGGCAGCCCTATGTCGTAAAACTAGCGAAACCTGTTGAAATGAGCTTACTTTGACAATATGACGAACTAGTTAGTGAACAACTCTCCTAACACAGTCAAACATCAAGCAAGTGCTACACAAGACACAGCAAAAAAGGCGTGCGTGAAGGGGAAAGCAGGAGTGAGGATTTTGATATTCTCATCTGATTGCTCTGGTTTGCAAAGATGCACGTAGCGCGAGTCATTTCAATCAGGGGAAAGGCAGATATCGTGCGCGCCATAACACCAACAGCAGGACAGGTATCAAAACAACAAATAAGTACACAACACTCGCGTTACAGTAAATGAGGTGTCCACTCGCATACCTCATGCTATTTACTGTTACATTAGCGACAGTGACTGAGCTATTAGCTGCAGAGCTAACGACACAGACAGACTGACCGTTTTAACTCTGGAACCATGAATGAATCATTATCCTGATGAAATGCACTGAATTTGCGGATTCATTCTTTTTCAGGAAGCTTGAAGTAGGGGGTTTTGGTCTAAAATGAGCGAGCTAACCATCTCATGGGCATGCAAACACATCCAACAGGCCAGTTGACAGAGATAAGAGCTTGCAGATGCTATTAGCTGCATAGCTAACTTTTAGCTAACGTTAGCTGCTAACGATACAAACCCTTTCCTGTGGTAACAAGCTATGTAACTATACTGTACATACAGGAAAGCAACACAATAATAGAGCGTTAAATTACTTACTCGGGGAATGAGATCCTTCCCCAAGTAAGGGGGCGAATGGAGCAGGAGGTTGACAGGCGGATCGGTGCGGCGTCTGCAGTGATGCGGGCTCTGCACCGGCCCGTCGTGGTGAAAAATCAGCTGAGCCAGAAGGTGAAGCTCTCGATTTACCGGTCAATCTATGTTCCTATCCTCACCTATGGTCACGAGCTGTGGGTAGTGACTGAGGGAGCGAGATCGTGAATACAAGCGGCCGAAATGAGATCTCTCCGCAGGGTGTCTCTCCCTTATTGGGCTCAGTATTGGCCCAAGTTCTGGAAACATTCGTCTGTGAAATATTTGGCGCACACACAAATCTCTTCGGTTCTGTCGTCACTTTCCCAGAAAAAAACAAAATCTGTCCACTGGCTCTTTAGAGGTTCCTATGCAGGAGCTCTAAACAGATTTTTTTATATCCATATACAGCACAATGAGCTGACCAAAGAGCTGTAGGCCGGGAAAAGCAGTGTTGGCATTGCCATATATGGGCTCTGGGGGGAAACAACCTCCACGTCATAAGCGGCGGCTTTCCCGATCAGGCCATCTGCATGGTCACATTTCCAAAGGCTGAGAATAATTTCCAGTGCATGGTTTAGGTCTATCATCATTTTTAGCCACTGGGGGACCGCAGGCAGGCTAGAGGAACTCATATTAATGTTAAACAACCTAAAAAAAGTGAAAATTTCATGCCATAGGACCTTTAATATTCAGTCTCATTTTGGCTGTTATGCCTCTCTGTATCAGTCATTTATTTCTATATAGATATATATATATATATATATATATATATATATATATATTGTTATGTATATATAGGTTGTTTTTAGAGGTTGTTTTTAGATAAATTATGACAAGTTTGATCTCAATTGAGCTCGGGGTAAACGTTTCCATTCCAGGTTAAAAGAATCTTTCCTTTTCTCTTCTTGGTATTTCATATTGGTTTGAACTGATGTTTTTATCGTGGCTCTTCACTAGCTTCATTTTTGCATTAAACACCATACTGCAACAGACTGTGGGCCGTGTCGCACCCGGACATTTCTGCAGTTGGGAAACAGTGGCAGCGGAGTAAACCACCGTCTCACGTGAAAGTCATGCAGTGCAAAAATCCACATTACCGCTCTCAATCCAACCTCTCTGGAACCACTCTCTTTTTGAGGTTTGAGTCGTTGGAGAAAAATGTTCTACTCATTATGGCCCGCTTGTGAGTAAGTTTCGGTTCAGCTTGCCCACGAGGACTGCTGTCTGATTCGCCAAGCTAAGAGCTCTCTGATCGCTGGAAGACTTTGAGGACAAAAAAAAGGCCCAAAGAGGCCCATTCCATATTCTCTCCATGTTGCTTCAGTATTTACTTCAGTTTTTCTTGGAATCATTCACTGAAGATGTCTTTCTTTACTCTGTGTGAGGAAAAAGGCCCACATTTGAACTCTTTCCCAAATTTTGAAAACTCTAATGGTAGATTAACCATTCATTAACCACGTTTCCAAATAGCTGTCAAGGATACTTTAAAGGAAGCAATTCAACTGTCGCTAATTAAAAAATAAATCAATAAATAGATAAGGAGCACATTTCTCGTTGTGCTTCCTTTAGTTAATTTGGGAGCTAAATAAACTTTGCTACGCTACAAAAGGATATAATGCAGAAAGAAGAAGAATTTACCTTTCAAAATGATGTACAACTGCATTGCCTATTAATGCCATCTTTAAACTTTTTTAGGGGAAATCCCCGTTTTTCCTACCGATTTGAACTAGTGACGTCCAACATGTGACGACCATACACAATGTTTCGTGGGATCATGTCAATGGTTAGCTTTTTCTTTTTTTCTGAAAATGCGATGAGCTTTTTTACAGAGCATATTGTGTTGATCTGGGATCAAAGGCAGTTTCTGGTGATGGAAGAAAGCTAACAGATGAGCGACAATAATAAAAAAACAGAATATACAGGTAGCAAAGAGATCTTAGAGAGAGTACTACCCGCACAGCCTGATGAGCGATCCCAAACAGATCCGAAGCTTACGGCGTAGCTCCAATTTTTGTCAGAGTGTACGACAACCGGCCTAATAATGACAGTAAAAGTCCAATCTTCAGATGAAAAATACTTCTATTTTTTTCCAGACTCCACGCATTAAATTCCTCTTTTTTTAAAAAATCTTTTACCACAGTAAGTAGGCACTGTATGGTATAGCTTTTTTTTCTTCTTCCAACCTCTCCTCGCCGTCATCCAGCTTTACTACAGCATCCCTCATCCCTGTCTAATGTAGCTGATCCCCTTCCCCTCTCTCCCTCCTCCCTGGCTTTTGTGAGGAGGAGAGGTGAGGGGATGTGTGTCTTTAACTGAGCTGGAGCTCTGCTGCAGCTTACCTCTTACTGCTAAGACAGGATATGTGCTCTGCTTTGTTACCGCTAACCTGCTTGTTTGGGGTGAGATCAGTGTATTTGTGTGTTGGCGTGTGCAAGTGTGTGTGCAAGTGTGTGTGCGTGAGCGGAGCAGAGGCACTGAGAAATCCCATTATGGAGCCAAGTTGCTGCCACGCTTTCCCCGTGCACACTGTGAACCCCGGTGTAATCCACTCACACACTCTCCATGCATCCTTGTTTGTGAGCGCGCGCTAACACAAACACACAGACTATACCCTCTAGACCCGCTGGTGAGCTGTTGATACCCGTGCACTGTTGTTACCCACCGTGAAACATGACAACTAATGATATCAAAGTATTTTTCTTATTTAAAGGTGTGTTTGCGTGTGGGGGGGGGGGGGGGGGGGGGGGCTGGATTTCTTCCAGGCAGACATCGATTTGCGGGCAAAGAGCGTTGGCTCCAAGTGAAAGCTACAAAGTTAAAAGCTACGCTTTTGTGTGTCACATTACATTTATTTCTGTGGCCTTTTTTTTTTTTTTTACCTGTACATTAGCTTAGCTTTCAAGCTAAATTAAACCAGCGAATGTGTACAATTGATCATATATTTGATCATATTCTTCAGTAGATATGTTGCATTCTTTCATGGACCGAGGATTTGGTCAATTCCAGGTGAAATCCGGATCTATACGGGTTGTAAACACAACAGGGAATTGGTCTTGGTGACTTGGCGGTCCAATTGAGTGCTTACAAGACATTAGGAAAGCTTCACCTGGGCTGGAATATGTGAGGAGGAGCATGACCACCACTACGGTACTTTTCTGTAGCATTTGGAGACGGTGATATGATTAGCTCGGACCTAGGAGCATATTTGGATCGCTTTCAACCGCTGTGGGTTAATCCGGCTGGTCAGAGGAGTCCGACAGGTGGCGATTGTCCAGCCAAACGAGAATTCACGAATGTAACGAGATATGAGACTGATTATTAATTGAAACATTAATTTAACATACCAGGATAGTAAGATTTTGTGTTTTTCCTTCATTCGCAGGTGGTGCCCTACATTCGAGGTTTAAGGTTTATTGAGACAGTGAGAACGTCTGATAAATCCTTATATTTGATATACCAAATATCGCTACACGATCTTGGAGTGCTGTTCGAACTTTCCGCTTCGCCACAGTTTTATCTGATGACTGTCATCTGGCTGTCCAAAAATTGAAGTAAAAAAATGGTTACAGCTGATAAATTACAAATCAACGATGGGTTAGATCATCGATGGTCAGTGATACTCACTATTTTTTTCACAAGAGCCACATTGGCAGAGCAAAATCAAGGGAAGAGCCACTTTTACGACAATATACTAAGTCCCCTTTGGAAAATATGCATTTCTACATATAAAACATCCCACAAAAAAAGAAACAACACAGCCAATACATTTTCAATTCAGACCATATTTACCTTAATACTGGGATGAGCAGAAGCTGGCATGCATGTCCTTGACTTTCTTTATGTTGTATTTGTTGTTGTAATCATAGTGAGACATTCAGGATGAGCATGGTTTTTGTCCTGTTTTTTGCCCTTTTTTAAATTAAAAACCGATTCATTGTGCCTGCATCTCGCGCTGGCTAAAGGAGCTAACATCTGCTGGCTAAAGGAGTTAGCATGCACTGCGGTCAAGTGTGACAGTGGTTTAAGCGGGCTGCGTTGCCAGGTTTAACAGAGCCCCCTTTAGGAAACACCATTAAGCCTTAATTAATACTTAATAAAAATACTTAATACTACAAAAACGCAAACTTAATAAAAATAGTTAATACTGTGCAGTATTCGCTGTATGTTATTTGAAAAAAATTATTGCTTGCGATGAGATTTAAACAAGTTCATTTGTGCTTCAGAATCTCACTTCTGGAAAAACAACCGATGAATAGTTTGATTTCTGAGCTGCAGCTCGTCTTCTCCAGATGGATTCCGCAGCCTCTTTGTCTTTCTGTTTATCACTGCTCGTGTGGCCAAGGTTGAATGTCGTCCAACAGAAAATTGTCCCACAGTTTAAAAGTACAACTATTCACTCCCAAGTGTAAAAGTAAGGGTGATAAACCCAAATAGGCTCTGTCACTGTTTTTTTCAAGTGTGACTATGGGATTACTTCCGCAGATCCATGAACATGCCAGCAACCTTTTGTATACGTGAACTATGGTGGTTTAAATCTACTGCATAACAATCCGTTGGATAGGCGGTGCAGGTTGCATCCTAATTTGCTGTAAAGCAATTAGTAACCACAGCTGTCAAAAATGTGGCAGAATAGAAAGAAGCATGAAATTACAACACTTCAGTAAAGACAAAGCACCACCTAATTGTTGCTCAGAAACAGCTTGAGGAACGCCAAGAGCCGAAGGTGTAGATCTGGCCTCAAAACCATCCCTATCCCAAGAAGCTGGTTCCAGGGTTATCCCCACACACCAGACCCAAAGGATCCACTGCAACAGCCTGGCGTTGGACGCCACGAGACACCCTGGAGGGTCGGAGCACTTAATCGTTGGGGGGGGGGGGGGGGAGTTCAATGCCATCTAAGCTGAAATCAGCTATTGGAACTCAGAATTTTTTTTTGCCTGCAGTTGCCCCACGAGTGCACAGAGTCATGCTCCCTAGAGTTCTCCGCTCACTTCTCACTCTTCGCTCTCCCGTGATTCCTTTTCATAATTTTTCTGCCGCTGAACTCACTGCAGCTTGACATGCTGTCAGAGCCCCCCCCCCATTTTCCACCATCACTTCTCCCGGGCCCAGCATACAGGGGGCGCTGCACCCACCGCATTGCACCTGCGAGACAGCCGTGGAGTGGAGCCTGTTTGTCACCAGCCCGTCTCTCTTTCCCCTCTCTCTGCTTCCCCATTGAGTCCTCACTCCCCGTGTTTGTATGTGTGTGTTTGTGACAACCGGTTTCACTCTCTCTCTCTCTCACACACACACATGTTCTCCAACCCGTCCTCCATGGCACCCCCCCCTGACCCCAGCGCCATCTTCTCTGTCTCATCCTTTATGCATACTGACAGCGAGCCCCTCCGTTTATGGCACTGCATAACGCTCCCTCATTACCGCCCGGGACTCAGAAACCCAAACGCAGCAAGGAGAACGGGAGGGTGACATAGAGAGGTGGAGGGAAGAGGAGAGAAGTGCCAATGATGACATTCGCTTTGGCTAATATTAATCTGATTCATTTGGCGCGCCAGGAAGCCTTGTTTTAACCGTTTCTTTGCTGCCGTGCTGCTCCTCCGTCGATGGCTGGGAGTCAGGAGAGAGGGCACATGTGCAACGTGTGCAATTAAACAGTACACACTGAGATGGGAAGCAGATTGCACACGCAAGCAGGAGGGACGCATTCGCCGGGCAATTTGTTGCACATGTGCTCAAATGATTTGCACCCAAATCCAGGAGTGCAGTAAAAGCCGGCGTACACACCCTTACTGGAGCAAAGACAGATGCAGCTTAAGAGGGTACACGCATTTTCCGTGTTTGAAGACGTGATTGCATTCACACATGAGCTATCCAAACTGATGCATCTTGATGCATATATATATATATATATATATATATATATATATATATACATATACATATATATATATACATATATATATATATATATATATATATACGTCTGCTCTGATGTGTAAATCCCCCACAACGAGCCCAGAAATGCACGTCAGCTGGTGCAGAGCGTGCAGGTAGGTCGCAGCAGCTTGTGTTGGCCCATAAACAGCAGCGCAGGCAGCATGGAGAGCGGCGGCCGTGTGAGCGCTGGGCCGGCCAACCAATCAACCCCTCGATCTCCTGTCCCTGCCCTTCCATTGATCCCCATTAAAAATGCTTAGCAGATGCTTGGCTTGAGAGGGATGAGCGCTTTCCTCTGCTGCTATTTTTATTTGTGTTCTCCTTGCCAGTCAGTCTGGAAGAGTCGTTTTGCCAACTGGGATCCTCGACAGTCTTTTTTTTTTTTTTTTTCAAAATGTAAGAATCATGTTGTCAGAGTGTCGCGAAAGACAAGAGTGAGTTTTGCAGAGATGGGGACTCGAGTCACTGTGACTTGGACTCGAGTCGACTCGAGTCGCTGTTTTGATGACTTGTGACTTCAGTTGACAAAAAAGAAAAGACTTGAGACTCGACTCGGACTTGGAGGTTAAAGACTCGGCACTTGACTTGACTTGAGACACGATGACTTGAATGACTTGAGTGTTATTCAGTTCATGTTTTCAGTTTGAATATAAAATTAATAATTAAAAAAATAATATTGATTACCCGGTAGGAGCGCAGGATCAACATGTCAGCGGGAGGGGGACCGAGCTTTCGTAATTACCATTTTGACGGCAAAAAGACGAACAGCACGGTGCAAGACATGCGGCATCAGCATCTCTGACAGCCAGACAACAACTTCGAACTTTGTTCGTCATTTGAAGATCCATTCTGACCAGTAAGTGTTTGTCAAATTAGCTAATATTATCCTGTTAGCCTAGTCGGTAGTTAGCTAACGTTAGCTTGATATGATACGGGGTGGACAGGTTGGACACATTGGCCAATGATGTTTACTCACAGTTACTTATATCTTGTCTTTTCACTTTATTAAGATCAGATTCTGCAGGTAAAATTGCAATAATAAGGTGACTTGACTTTGACTTGACTTGACTTGCCCAAGAAAAAATTACTTGGGACTTACTTGAGACTTGCACATGTGTGACTTGGTCCCATCTCTGGAGTTTTGTGCCAGAGTGACGATGTTACCGTCTGCGTTTGTGCTCGTAGGTACACACATGTGTGTGTCATGTCTCGTCAGGATTTCAGTTTTTTAGACGTGAATGGTTCCTTTATGAGCAGATTCATGACTCCGTCCGTCACCCTGCACTTTAAAAAAAACGTGCCGTGGCCCACAAGAGAAACACGTAAGCAAAAGCACAAATTCGGCAAAACTTTAAAGAAATGCCACAAAGATGCAGAGAGTAGCGACGCCGTGAAACAGAAAACGCCGTCTCAGACCTACACGAGACTGCAAACATAATTTCAATTTCACACACACAAACACCCACACACACACACACACACACACACACACACACACACACAAACACCTTCCAGGAAAGGTTAAAGAAAACAAAATTTACAAAAAACGGAACAGTGAAACCAAAAAATAGGCAATAATGAAACTGAAAATCCAACAAGATTTCAGGAAACCTCAACAAATACCGAACTCGCACGCACACACAACAGAAACTTGCATTTAGGGAATCTTTTTCTGAAATGCTTTGCTTTTTCTTTAGTTCTCCTTCGAAAACAGCATTGTGCTAATGAGTTCTCATATTTGAGGCTGCAGTCATTATTCATGTTGGTAAAAAAAGAGCCTTATCGTCGCTGGTCTCCAAACACACGGACATCTTACAGGATCTCCATCGGCTCCGGGGACACACTGGAAAAAATGCCCCTCCAAAAATAAGTAAAAAAACAACAAATAAAAGACGTTTTTGCTTGAAATAAGCAAAAAAATCTGCCAATGGAACTAGGGAAAATCGGCTTGTCAAGATTTCTTGAAATAAGAAATTAGCTTAAAAACCTCTTCAAATGTAAAAAAAAAAAGCTTGTTTCATATGATATGTGACTCAAAACAATTTGTTTTCAAGACTTTTTCATTTAACAAGATATTCCAGATGTATTGTTTTCAAACAAGTCCCTATATCTGGCTGAAATAGAACTTGTTAGGCGGTTGTGTCTGATATTAAGTGTAATGAGATATTTTGACTAGAAATGAGACAAATATACTTGGTAAGACTTGGATTTTTTTCCAGTGCACTTTCCCTTTTTCTTTCCTTTTGGTATAGTTTGACCCGCCCATTATAATATTTTTGACAATCTTGTCTCTGTTTTTTTTTTCTTTAAACGATTTGAGTGACGTATATGACGTATCCTTGCCGCGACTGACTGCCTTTCTGTCTCTCACGCCCTCAGACAGAACTGCAAACATCTCATTTGTGACATAATCCTGTAAGCAGCGCGTGTCTGCAGCATGTGGGGCAAAGTATACCAGGATCAGGACTGGCTTGTGTTGCTATGCCAGCCACTCAAAGAAAGCAGCTATTGTGTGTGTGTGTGTATGTTCATCTCTGTGTTTATGTACCCCCGCTCGCATGCCTGCACATACTGCACCGTGTGTGTCTGTTTTGCGTATGCATGCACGCATGATGTGGTTTTTTTTGTGTGGGACGTTTTCTTGTTGGCGTGCATACGTGAGCATCTTTGTTTTGGCGTGGATGGTAACTGAACCCGCTGTCTTCCTGTTACTGTGTCTGTGTGGCACTTTGCTGCGGGAGTACAGACGGCGTACACTAGCAGGCTTTGTCCGTCCAGGAGGCTGACGTACGTCCCTGGAAGAAACCCTCCACTCCAGGGCCACGGCTATGAAAGAGTGGCTTTGTTCTAGTGGCCTGCCAATCACTCCCCGTCTTGTCGAACGAAAGGAGAAGGATGTCCAGGGCTTTAACTTCTTCAAGCGTGGACAAAATACAGATATGCCTTACCCGTCTTGTTTGATGACAAAGCGGCAAGAGTAAAAGATGGAGAAACTCGACCATGTTCTTTAGGGCTCAGGAAACAGGATGGACGTTACGGTTACGTGAGATCAGAGGAAGTTAAGAATTGAGACACTTGTGAACTGACCTCTTGTATCCCTAACGAGAAAATAATGTACAATCTAAAACAAAGACCCGATAAATTTGAGGGAATATGGGGTAATCTGACTGAGCATCTGAACACAGCGGACATAGTTGATTGAAGGGCCACACCAAAACTAGAGAAACTATTTATATTTTATTTGGCTTTTCTTTTATATATTTATCCATGTATTTTCACTATGTGTTTTATTATAGTATTTATTTATTTACTTTTTTTGTTTGTTTTTGTTTTTGTGTGCCTATTTTATGTTATGATCCTACTGTATTATAATTTGTATTTAAGTACATTTCTCTAGACATATATACCAGTTATGGGAAATGGGGGGAAGGAGTGGGAGGGGGGCTTGGGTTGAAAATATGTTCACAATGAGTTATTCAAATACTTGTCTTGAATACGGAAAAATCCAATAAACAGAATGTTAAAAAAAAAAAAAAAAAAAGAATTGAGACACTTGATTTAATGTTGCTTTTCCTCTAGGGTTAGTGCCCTAGAAATCAGATATGTGTGAAGTCCAAAAATATTAGCATGTTGAATTCGTGTTTAATTTTCCACATTGCCTTGTTTTAATGCCTCAAAACGACATCTGGAGCGGTGCACCGAAAACGGTTGCACCCTGTTTCCAAGTACCTGTGTTCAAATGCGAGTCAACTGGATCAACTGTGTAAAAAAAACACAGCTGTCTGGGTACCAAGTTTAACTTTTGGAGTGGAGTAAGAGTGCACCGTGTGCCAGAAAAGTAAATGAACGAAGTAGCAAGCTGGCTAACAAACTTATTAGCTCATCAAGCAGCGACTTCCTACTCGACACTTCCTTCGCTGGTTCAAATTTAAGATCTCTTTTTAATTGGAACTGGATCGAAACAGCTCTGTTTTTCTTAGGACTTTTAAGCCTCGTTTCCACTATGCAGTCCAGTACGGGTCGGTTCGGAACAGTACGGTACGGGTCGGGTCGCTTTGGGGTCAGCTTGCGTTCCCACTGTACAAAGGGGACCCTCAGGGGTGGGCGGAGTGCGTGCCGAAGCGTAAATAGCAAATAACAGCAAATGACAAATAACATCCATAATTTCGAACCACCTCCAAGCTTCTTCAGCTTAATGCGACACTGGCTCGCGGTCCGGTTGAAACCACTCTCTGCCATTTCTGCGGCAATCAGCTGGAAAACTTTTTTGTTTCGCACAGCGCCATCGAGCTCCCGCTGCACAGCCTCCTCACCAACACCGGAGAGCAGAGCCTGGAACCGGTCCTGTGTGCTTGGTACCCCAAGCACAAGGGTTACAAAAATGGTAACGGGTTCCATGGGACCGGTACGCTTTCGTGGTAATGGAAACACTGAAATAAGCGAACCGTTCCGAACCGACCCGTACTGGACTGCATAGTGGAAACACGTTGTTAAAATTAGGCGTCCGCACCTTATGCAGCAGCCTAAAGGACCGATCCAGAGTGGTTTGAAGTGAAAAGAACCAAACGGCGACTTTGACAAAAGGATCCTTTTAGCTTTTCTCTGCTGTGGAAAATGTAAAAGTTGAAGTGGACAAAGGATCCGCTTTATGATGGAGTGAATCTAAATGTTGAATACTGAAGATTGTCAAGTGCAGCTCTTTGTGCTTTTCACCTGTGCTTCTGTGCCAAGTGTAGTTTTTTTTTCGGGGTTCCTTCTTATGAAGTCGGCTGTTGTCGGGCCCGTACCGGCTCAGACTCCCGTTCAATCGGTCAGCATTCGATCAATGTGTAGTGTCACCTCCAAAGCCTATGAGCTTTTTGTGCTTCTGCACATCTGTCTGTGAGGGACGCATACACTGGAAAAAATGCCCCTGCAAAAATAAGTTAAAAAAAACAACAAATACAAGACGTTTTTGCTTGAAATAAGCAAAAAATCTGCCAATGGAACAAGTGAAAATCGGCTATTCAAGATTTCTTGAAATAAAATGTGATATTTAGGACTTTTGAGTTAAAAGTGATCTTGAAATTAGCTTAAAAACCTCTTCAAATAAAAAAAAAAGCCTCAAAGACTCAAAACAAGATGTTTTCAAGACTTTTTCACTTAACAAGATATTCAAGATGTATTGTATTAAAACAAGTCCCTATATCTTGCTGAAATGGTACTTGTTAGGCAATTGTGTCTTATATCAAGTGTAATGAGATACTCAATGAGAAAAATATACTTGGTAAGATTTAGATTTTTTATAGTGTACAAATACCTTGCGGAGGTATAAAACAGCCCTAACTCCTCCTGCTTTCACTCTAAGGTTTAGTAAATCTGTTTTCAACGTGTGGTTAAGTGTACAAACCACCAGCACACTCAGAGCAAAGATGGGAAATATTAAATGTGTTACATTTTAACAGGGATGCACCGATACCAGTATCGATACCATGTGCGTGTACTCAGTATTCATTAAAGTGTTCCGATACTACAGAACCGATACCAGTGTGACAGGAGCTTCATTTTCCTGCAATGTGTTTGTGAAAGTTAGAATGTTAAAACAATATGTTGTGTCTTATATTACTAATATGCACAAAGGGCAGTTGTATTTGGGTTGAATATGCCTAACGAAAATAAAATGGGTTTAATTGTAAGAACTGTAATGTACTCGTATCGGCAAGTACTAAGGTAAGTACTTGTACTCGGTTGAAAAAAAAAAAAGTGGTATCGGTGCATCCCTACATTTTAAATAACCACATACCCCTGAAGCTGTATGCAATAACCAGCCTTTACTCACCCTGAAACCTGATTTTGTGTTTGTTGGCGTCTTTTAAAATGATGCTCTTAAGATCTTGAAACCCGAGCAATGTCTTTTGAAAACCTCAACTGACAAGTTGCACAGCGCTAAGTGAAAAACTGTGCAGCGACTCAGCTGCGGAGCTCGCTGAGGGTTCATCGAGTAACGCTTCGGCGCAAAAAAGAGCGGCCAATGCTTTCGATACAGCGGTTATTATATATTCTCTCTTTGTTTGAGATGTGAAGCCGACGAGGGAGTCCCTCGTGTTCCTAGAGCCAGAACATCTCTGGCTCTAAAAAAAAAAAAGAAAGAAAAATTTAAAAAAAGCTCCACTTCTGATTAAAGTGCACGGTTGCAGATTCAGTCACCAGCGCACACCGGACACATTTAACCCCATCTTCGAGGCGCAATGTTGACAATTTAGCTTTCATATTAAGTTGCACAGGTGGCGTAGTGGGTTGAGCAGGCGCCCCATGCATGGGCGTCAATTGGATATGGCAGCTGCCACACCTTGGCTCCAGGAGAAAATATAAATGTTCGTTTTTATTTTTTATTTTTTTTTATTAATTTATGGAATTACTCTGTGTCAATTTGTATTGATTATTCTATTATTTAATACATATAAATGAACTACAAATGAAATTCTGAACAACACATTTAATTTATCTAAGTATCATCTTCCCCAACACTTGTATCCCCTTTTGAAATGTGGTATCTCCCAGCCCCCCCCCCCCCGCCCCCCCCCCCCCCTTCCTCCCACGAGATGACGGAGCCTGGAGGTCAAAGCTGATGTTATTAGCGGGATTTGTTGTTTGCTAATTAATGTAAAATATGAAAAGGAAGCAGAAAACTTTAGATTTATTTATCACCAAAAAAAGGGCAGGTGATGATGGGTCCAATGTTGCCCCAGCGGCGGAGGAAGGAGGACCAGGTAGTGAAGGCGGGATTCAGGCTGTTAACGAGGCTGTCCACTTCAGCACCTCTGCCGCTAATGCTAATGCTAACAGGGAGACGGAGACGAGTCCATTGTTGTGTTAGCGGCTATGTGAGTGAGGCTGCATTTGCACACAGATAAGCTACATAGCAGACTTTTGTGGTGATTATTTGCAGGGCATGTATATTTATTGATTGATGCTGCAGTCATATGACTATAGTGACCTTGCCATACCTTAGCTTTGGCTGAATTGACCCCGCTGGCCCCATGTACAGAGGCTACAGTCCTCGCTGCAGCTGGCCCCGGTTCAAGTCCGACGGCCCTTTGCTTCATGTCATTCCCCCTCTCTCTGCCCCCTGCTTTCTGTCTCTCTTTAACGGTCCTGTCCATTAAAGGCATATAAAAGCAGAAAAAAATTATTTAAAAAAAAAGATATGGCCTTAAAATTTGTAAGTTGTTTCTCTGGTAGGTGAGCAAAAAAATGGCTAAATCTACGAAAAGTTTGAATAGAAATTCTTAGATAAATACGTAATAGTGACAAGTGTTCACTATTGCACCTTCATCTTCACCTTCTTGCCCAAACATGGTGTCGTCCGGTCCAAAAAAAAAAAAAGCATGCAACTGTTTCCACATTGAGAATCAGTCCTCGGTGCGAGGCAACTTTATTAACAAACAGGCACAGAAATGCACCCTTAAAAATCTAACTCTTGTCTTAGCAAAACACTCGGATGCACAAACACAACATGCTAAAAGGCAAAAAAAAAAAAAAACCTCAGCAGAAACAAATATCAAAACGTCCACACACACACACACACACACACACACACACACACACACACTGCACTCCTCTTTTCTCATAACAGTCACCGTGAAGACACATTGGCAGCGTTGCAGTTAGTCAACAGGACAACTCCGACAACAGCTTGAGCAGCTCGCCGGGAGTTGCCATGATGCAACTGGAGATAAGGGGTGAGGGATGCTCAGAGAGGAGAAGGGAGGTGTGAACAGTGGAGGAGTGGGGGGGGCAGCAGCAGCTGAATTTGCGGTGTCATGCGGCTGATTAGGCAGCCAGTCTATCTCCAGCGTCGGGGGGGCCCCTGATGGCAACTACGCCGTCCCACCAACTCCTTGTATCCATCACCTTCCCCTGCCTTGCACACACACACACACACTCTTGTTTATGTCAGGAAACATCATTCCCTTCTATGTCACCTGCTCGGACTGGGAGCGTGAAAAATGGCTGTCACCTGAAAATGATTGCTGAAAACGAGAGGATGGGGGGGCAGGAGGAGGAGGAGGAGGAGAATCGGGAGGAGGCAGGGAAGGTGAAATTGGAGGAAACTCTCGCCAGATTAGGTGCGGGTTAAGAGAATATTGATCTGTGTGCCGAGGACTGTTGATCTCTCTTAGCAGCACAAGACAAATGGCAGCAAACAGAAAATCGAGCGCTCTGCCTGCTCTCCAAGGACGGGGGTGGGGGGGGGGGGGGGGGGGGGATCAGCCTCTCGCTCTGCCTTTTCTCTTTCTCTGCCGTTTTTCTTTCCTCTCCTTCTCCCTCCAGTTTTTTTTTCGACCAATTTTGGGGGACACTCGTCATTGCGACGTCGACTTTCTTTTCGACGCGACGGAACATGTTTAAATTCACAGGCGTCGCCGTTTTATTTTCTTTCTTTTTTTTGTCAAGTTCCAACGTGGAAAAGTTCCGGGACCAGTGCAACGTCATGGCTTGAATTTTCAGCAGTAGTGTTTTTTTTTGTTTGTTTTTTTTCCACCCTCTCGACACACGGGCCTCGTTACAGAGCCAGTCACACACACCTGACCCAAAATGCTAAGAAGCAGCAGTTTCTGTCGGTGTTAGAAGGTGCTGAGTGATTCTGAAGGTTGCTTCAATAATTAGTCCTTTTTCTCTCCCGTTTTGAGTGTGCGAGGGGTCCGCAGAGGCGCTGTGTTTGATTAGGGCCACAGCCTTGGCCCGGCACCCAGCCGGAGTGTTTGATGATGGGGAGCGGACTCTGCGCGGGGGCTGAGGTTCATCCGCGCCGGCTCAACATCAAACAGCCCCGAGCAAAGGACTCCAGCCCTGGGGGAACCCTCCAGCAGTACTGCCTGGATAGGTAGCTGCACTCCCAGTCGGATGAGGAAGGAGGGGAGGGCTGAGGAGGGAGAGGGAAGGTGGATAAAATCAAGTCAGGAAAAAGGTGTGTGTGTGTGTGTGTGGAGGCAGAGAGAGACACCAGAGTAAAGAGAAACTGAAATGTATCAAATTAGACCTTTAAAAACCTTTGAGGAAACAGCTGAGCTTAATAACCTCCTAAAAGTTTACAGTCACACTCTGCGCAGTTTAATATTTGGTTGTAATTTCTGCCGATTGAGACGGCGTCGCTAGATAGATAGACGGATACTTTATTGATCCCGAAGGAAATTCAAGCATCCAGTAGCAAAACCTAACAATAAAAATGTTTTATACGACTATCCATCCATCCATCCATCCATTATCTTCCGCTGGTCCGGGGATCGGGTCGCGGGGGCAGCAGCTTGAGCAAAGAGACCCAGACGTCCCTGTCCCCGGCCACTTCCTCCAGCTCTTCTGGGGGGACCCCGAGGCGTTCCCAGGCCAGCCGAGAGACATAGTCTCTCCAACGTGTCCTGGGTCTTCCCCGGGGCCTCCTCCCAGTGGGACGGGCCCGGAACACCTCACCGGGGAGGCGTCCAGGAGGCATTCTCACCAGATGCCCGAGCCACCTCATCTGACTCCTCTCGATGCGGAGGAGCAGCGGTTCTACTCCGAGCCCCTCCCGGATGACCGAGCTTCTCACCCTATCTCTAAGGGAGAGCCCATACGACTATAAACTATTTAAAAAAAAGAAAGTGGCCGTACAAGTACCAGGTTTAGGACAAAACGCTCTTTATCTAGCGTGGTCTTTTTTAAGTGTAATGTGAAGTTTGGACTTTATCAAGTCTCCGTTGGATCTTTTCAAAACTCCTTTTTCAGCTTTTTTTGGTTTGTTTGTTTCTAAGCCATTTTCACACTCCAGAATACAATGTTCAGCCAAAACTATTACACTCTTTCAGACCAAGTGGCTCAGAGGAAAGGGGACCTGGGAGCTCCCCCACAAGCTCTCCCAGCTCTCCCGGCTCCACAAGCTCCTCATTATTATGTCCAAAAGTGCCTAAAGAGCTCAAGGCGTTGACTTCTACTCCAAACCTCCGACTTGATCTCGCTGCTAACTCAGCCTTTTTTTTTTTTCCTTCCAATCAAAGTCAGTCTCACCCTTAATTCTTACCCTTTCTTCATCTCTGTCCAGTTCACTCCCAACTCTGAGCTCACTTTATCTTCTGCTCCTTCCCCAGGATGGAGTTAAGGCACATGCTCATAGAATTTCATTTAACCAACACATACCGTACATTATGTCGTTTCTTTCCAATCTCCAGCCTGCTCGATACATCTCCGTATCTCTCGCCTCGCCTTTCATCTCCCTCCGTCTCTGAGGAGAGGGGGGGGTTGTTGCACCTTCACCTGCCTGTTCACCCTTCAGCAGTCATGTTTCATTACAAGGCCTCAGTCGTCCCACCTGTCTGCCTATCTATCTGTCTGTACAGTCTTGAGTGCGCATGTGTTGCAAGGTTAACGTGGACAGGGCCCATTAGGATGTGGCATGCAGCTGAAGGGTATCGGTCTGATTAGGGGTCCAGAGACGAGCTTCATGTACATGAAAGCAATGAGGCAACTATAGGTAGTAAAACGAAGGTATCTGGGCAGCCAAACCTTACATTCGTGTAGTTGTTTAAAATGATGAATGGCTTCACTGACAGGGAGTTTAAAACCTTAAGTTTGTCATTTGGCCAAAAGCAACTTTGTTTTTTTCTGGAGTAGGAAGTTACCTTCGAGGGTAAGTAGCAGAGATGGGACCAAGTCACACATGTGCAAGTCTCAAGTTAGTCTCAAGTCTTAGCTTTCAAGTCTCAAGTAAGTCCCAAGTAATTTTTTCTTGGTCAAGTCAAGTCAAGTCCTGTAATAGGTCAAGTCCAAGTCCAAGTTCAAGTCAAATCAAGTCAAGTCAAGTCTCCTTATTATTGCAATTTTACCTGCAGAATCTGATCTTAATAAAGTGAAAAGACAAAGATATAAGTAACTGTCAGTAAACATCATTGGCCAATGTGTCCAACCTGTCCACCCCGTATCATATCAAGCTAACGTTAGCTAACTACCGACTAGGCTAACAGGATAATATTAGCTAATTTGACAAGCACTTACTGGTCAGAATGGATCTTCAAATGACGAACAAAGTTCGAAGTTGTTGTCTGGCTGTCTGAGATGTTGATGCCGCATGTTTTGCACCGTGCTGTTCGTCTTTTGCCGTCAAAATGGTCATTATGAAAGTCGAAGACAATGACTCGGTACCCCTCCCGCTGACATGTTGATGCATATCTGATATGAGTTTATTCTCTCCAATAAACACGTAAGGTATGTAGAGAGGACAGCTTGACTGATTCACAGCGTAGTGATCCAATCATGACGCCATTCTCAGCCTGCGCTCCTACCGGGTAATCAATATTATTTTTTTAATTAATAATTTTATATTCAAACTAAAAACATGAACTGAATAACACTCAAGTCATTCAAGTCATCGTTAGTCAAGTCAAGTGCCGAGTTTTTAACTTCCAAGTCCGAGTCGAGTCTCAAGTCTTTTATTTTTTGTCAAGTCAAGCCACAAGTCATCAAAACAGCAACTTGAGTCGACTCGAGTCCAAGTCACAGTGACTCGAGTTCCCATCTCTGGTAAGGAGAACCTGACGGTACTGTTGGGTGGCGGTCATGGCTCTCTTCTGTCACTAAAACTGACCCTACTCGTGGCTCATACTCGTGTTTTTGAAGTAGTTCTATGAAGAAAAAATGTTTCAGCTTGAAAAAACGACATCGGTACAAAAACAGAACAGATATCGGTATGATTAGTTAAAACAATACCTGTAACGTTGTGTGCAAAAACGCTGATGCATTATTAAAGTAGAGACTTTTTGAGGATGGATCGGATCTTACCGCAATACCACCTCGTACCATTAGGTGGGGACATCTGCCGCCATAGGCTGTGTTCGAAACCGCATACTTCTCCTACTACTCATACTAACTTTTTGAGTTAGTAAGCGAGTTTGAGTAAGCGAGAAGTTCCCGGATGCATACTAGATTCGCCGAAATGTTGGGTATGCATCATGAGGTTACTACTCGTACTCAAACTACCCAAGATGCAACATAACGTGACATCGCCGATCGTCATTTCCTGTCAAAACGGCAGTTTCAAGCTAGCTACAACGAGGGTAGGTTCACTTCCTGTTTTCAAAACAAAAGCACCAATTGTATCGTAATGGCTTTCCCTATGATAAAAGGCAACGGGTATTTTATTTTGTGAAAATAACCAGAAGTGTGTTGCTCACTGCGGCTAGCTTTAGTAGCGCCGAATTCTTCGGAACAAAATTGTAAATAGCCGGTATTTTGTCAGATTTTCAACACGTTGGGGATCTAAACGACTACTTTCTCGCCTGAAAATGTTTCAAATGTTGCTAAAGTTTACAGAGTTTACAGCTTAAGCGAGAACAGCTTCAGGCCGGCTGATTTTGACTTGGGCAGGAGCGAGATGCATTGTGGGTAAATGCTCTGCATACTGTCTGATCGATCAGTATGCCGTATGCAGAATGGAAGTATGCAGTTTGCAAGTATGTAGTATGTAGTATGCGGTTTCGAACACAGCCTTAGTCTGTCATGAAGCCAACTGAATGGGAGGAACAGGAAGAAGGCGCAGATGAAAGGTGATGCCAACTTGACGTATTTGCCGCTAGATTTAGCTACTTTTCACAACACGGAAGGGACAAATTTAGCGATGTTTTATTTTTAATTTTCAAACAAATCTTGGCTACTTTGACAGAAGAAAAGCCGTCGGTAATGTACCTTGAAGACGGGATTGGGGCTGTCTGCTGCGGGTATGATAGGATCTCCGATTTGTGTAAGCAACTCTCCAGGTTGAAGAGTATAAAGAAATGTCTTTTTTGTATTGGTGAAAACACGAGGCAATGGCGAATAAATCTTGAGCAGGACTGGAAAAATTACCTTTTCTGGACTGCTGTTTTGAAGCATTTTTGCTTCAAACCGGAAGTGACCAAGTCATTTAGCGCATTTGGAAAAATAAGGAGCACTCTCAAGGTCCCAGCTATTCATGACTGTATCAGCTAGATGCCTCCTTATTTGAGATAAACTGTATTATGAATGTTCATTTTCTCCTCCTCTTCTCAAGACTAAGAGGGGGAAAGAAAAAAAAAAACCTAATTTTGGAATGAATTTTTGACAATTAAACCTCGGTACAAGAGCAGAAACATGAATATAAAGCAGTGTATTTACATTGTTATCAGAGGACACAGCCCGTCTACCTGCACTTGCCATATATTTGAACTTTTAAGCTCTTTGTTTTCATTTTATCATGCGTCTCCTTCAAAGTAAGCTTTGCTGTAGCCTTTCTTCAGTTGAATAATGCCCGGTCTTAAATTGATCTAGAGAGGAACACAATATAGTTTCCACTATGCAGTCCAGTACAGGTTGGTTCAGAACGTTTCGCTTATTTCAGTGAGGCTTATGAGTCCATGCAAGTGGGCTAGAGCAGGTTTGTAAATTCAGTTAACTGCAGAACAATCCTTTAATAGCAATTAACCAAGAACTGACGCATCAAAACCGTGTTGCCTGCTCCACTTACAAAGACAAAAGAGGCCATGAATAAACCTAACTAGCGTGCACCTGGCGTTCACCCATGAATGGACCTCACTCAACCACTCCCATTAGTTCCTGGCATGTCAGTCAAGCCATTCACTCAAATACAGGTTTTAAATGCCCAAAACATGACTTGACTGATTTAATTTGCTGACGCCATTATGACTTGTGTGAAATTTTACCGACTTTGGTGAGAGAAGTTGCCTTTTAAGTGCTAATCAATTGGAGTAAGTGTTATTTTGACCCTAGAGGTCATCATTGGTATAGCATTTTTGGGCACTTTTACATTGGCTATGCCCATCTTTTATAGAAAGTATATAGAACTGATTTTATTTATTAAATCAATTATTTAAATTGTTTATATTTTGAGTTTTGGGCAATTTCATCCTGCTTAATTCCCGTTAATTCAGAGGCCTTTCAAGTTGCTCCTGGAATCAAAAGAGGAAAATATGCGGACATACCTCTTAGTGTGTTGTATCATGATTGCGTCTGTGAATCTTCAGATATTTTGGAGATCTGAGTGTAATAGACTTCATCACAGCGAACGCAAATGGAAAAATAAATAAATAAATTAAAAAAATTAAAAAATCAATACTGGCAAAGATGCACCGCCGCTCACATTGAGGCCCACGTACACCAGGCGGAATGCTCCTCATTTATTGGAGCAAAACTCCAGAGAATATTTACAGTAATCAATGAACAATTCTCAAGTCAACATTTATTTATTTATTTTCTAATTAATTCTCTTCAGCAATTAACTCCCTCACTGAAAAACACCCACAAAAAAGACCTTTCTTTGTGACATCAAACTTATTGCTAAAGCAGCCCGTCTCATTATCCTTCTTGGCTGAAACAAACGAGTGTGTGTTTTCAGAGTGTCGGGGAAGACAACACACACATACACACACTTGTGGATGAATAACAACCAATCTATATCCACTTGCAGTGGATGGATTTTTTTTTAAAAGATAAAATGGGTCACGCTCGCTGTTTAGTTTTCACCTACAGGGACTGAGTCGCCTACCTCTCCTCCCACCGTCCATATGGGCTCATACATATGCATGTTGTCTGGACAGGTACGGCAAAAATGGGAATTCTTTTTTTTTTTTTGTTACCCAAGAATCTCAGTTTTGTGGTGAAAGCCAGCCTGTTTTCTTGACTTTTTTTTTTTCTTAAAGGGGTCACGTGGAAATGAATTCCACGGCGGCAGCCGGGAGACATGGAAACGCTCGCTGCTCTGTAGACGGCGGAAAACAAATGGAATAGTTCATATCAGTCAGAGGAAAACAATAATCCGGGGCCAGATTTGTCGTCGCCCGTAAACGATCGTGGCAATTACGCTCGTATTGCAAGCAAACGGAATTACAGTGAGACTTTCCCTGTGATTGGAGTGTCACAGCCCCATTATTGTTGTGAGTCCTGATTGATCCTCTCCCCCTCACTCTCCTCTCTTTTTCACTGCCTGTCTTGTTTCATCTTTTCCTTTGTCTCCCCTCTACCTCTGTTTTTATCTCCTGCTTGCTCTTCAGCCTAATGAATCTAAAGCTGGCGGGAATAGTTTGGCCCTGTGAGACCTTCAGCCTGCTCGGGCTTTATTCTCTTGCTCCACAATGTCTTCACAGCCTGGCCTGGTGGAGAGAATCCATCTGTCCGTCACTCTTCCCCTGGTCCCTGCTAACATTTTTACTACCTTTAAATTAGCCACCGTCACCACCAACAATGCCTCTGCTTTGAGCATCACCAGATGTTGCAGGCAGGCAGGCAGTCTTTTTTTTTTTTTTTTTTTTTACCCAACACCGCCGCTGTAAATCTCCTGCTTTCCAGAGTGGGAAGAGGCGCAAATGGCCTGGAGGACTACCACAGCTCACCTCCTCCCATCTGTTGGCTCTTGCAGCTTTTGCAAGGAGGCTCATTCTTTATGTGGTGGGTTAGTGTAAGCTCAGGAGTATCAGTTATACAAGGCAGGTTTTGGGGAATGAGCCACGCGGAGGATGAACAAAACCGAACAAAACAAGGTCACGCAGTTAAGTTGACAGAATATGGCGGCAGTTTTCCTACATTCTTTTTGCTGCCGGTTATTGTAGCTCTTTGTCAAATACACATAAAAGATGAGTGTGCAAGATCTGTGCTTATATACCTATTTGAGATGCACTGAAAGATATGCCATCCGATGTTGAAGGCATGTCATTGAGGTCTGGTACCCAGAAAAGACTAAAGGTCACATCACGAGACTGTGCAACTTTTTATGGCACAATACTCAGTGGGATCGGTGCTTTTTTTTTTTTTTTCTTTAATTACTCTCTGGAAGTCACCTCATTCACCCTATTACGCCCCGCCCATTTTTAACAGCCTTTTTTCTTCCGCTTTGTGTTGGAATTTCCGGTCAGCTAGTTCCGGTTAGCTAGTGTAAGGTAGTGTAAGATGGATGTTACCTGGGCAGAGACAAGCGATGCAGTTCGTAGTAGTGGAGGTGAAATGTTACTACACCCTAGTCTAATAACAGAGTGGATGGACGACATGAGGAGATGGCCCCCCGTGATGTACGGCGATATTTTGAATAATATGGTTTTATCTGTAGGCGTAGACGGGGCTTCGATGAAAAACTTTAAAAGCACCGAAGCATACCAGTACCTACACAGCGGAAAGGTCAGTCGCGTCCTGCTGCATAAACTGGATGATCAAAAGTTATTTTTAAAAGCCACCGTAAACCCAAGGTTTATAAATTGGTTGGAGAAGTAAAGGTCTTGCAGCATAGTCGTGATCGGTCATGCATTGATCCTCCCACTGTGTTCCTATGTCGCGAAGTCCATCACCCTCGGGCTCGAGCTCAGGCTCAGCCTCAGCAGCATTGCTGGTTGATGCCTCTATGAAAATAATGACTCAGTTAAAACTAAGATTTATCCGTGTTGTCATGGCTTAACTAAGGTTAACACTATTTTTAAAACATTTACTCCTAAACTACAATCGTTTAAAACTGTGTTGACAAGCAGTCGATAACAGAATGTTAGCACAAATGTTGCTAGCTGCTAACTTGCGTTAGGGCAAAGTATGTTCTGAGAACTTACCTGATTGCCTAACAAGCTGTCGTCGCGGACGTCGCACCGGAGCTTCATAGCCAAGCCATTTCTCAGGATACAGGTGTTGGGTAGTAGGTCTACCATCCACAAAATGAAACGAACAGACATAGGGCTTTTTTGGAGGGTTTTTTAAGTTAAGTACCCTCAGCCAAAGACGTCAGTCTTCCTCAACGCTAGGAGGCGGATGTAGATGAAAACTTGGCCCACAGCATTCAATTTGCCTCTTCCCGTGAGTAAAACACTCTTGCTGAAGAGACAATCTTCTCTTATTCCAATTATTGTGGCAACCACGGACTGCACAAATGATACTAGTCATTTTACCTGCCTTCTTTTTACCCTTGATTTTAATGACTCAGCTGCGCCACCGGAAGTTCTAACACAAAATAAACTAGATGGCTCCGCCCTTGTAACCATGGAGAATAGGGTGAATAGGCTGAAACTCTTATCTGCCAAGGAAAAGGGGATGGTATTGGTGAGCATCCCTTCCCCGAATCTAATCTGTAAGTGTGACTTATTTCACTGCGAATAGTAAGAGCTGAATTTATCTCCACTAGGCAAAAAAAAATTAAGGATTTCAAGCAAGATTCATTAGCAAGATTTATTTAGATTTCTTAAAGTTTTTGGAATACCCCCCCCCCCACACACACACAAAAAAAAAGGTTTTAAGGCCATTGATTTAAGACTTTGACCAAGGCCTTGGATCTTAGGCCTGGTTATCGAAGTTTCAAAGCTCTATAAAAAATGTCTGGTGCCTCGAACCCTGTCGAAACAATCAACACCCTGAAAAACGAAATACTTTATACAAAGCAGGCAACAGAACGGCAGGAGAGTTTTCAAATAGCAAAGGTCTATTTCTTTTTAATGCGATTGAGAAAACAGACAACAAAAATGGTAGAAAAGTTTACCAGCTCTGACATTTGCCAAAGGGAATGTTATGAAGTAATTCTTGTCCTTTTTTTGGGGGGGGGGGTTGTAGTTGTATTCTAATGGAAAAAGTAAGCTGTCTTGTTTCACCTTTTAACTTCATGCATTTTTCAAAATCGGACCTTTTTTTCTTTTTCTTCTTTTTTTTCTGTTCACATAAACAGCAGTTTTGAGCGGGATCGCTCAAGCCCTCTGCGTGTCAGTGTAATATGTGCACTTTTCATTTAAAAAGCGGTCTCTGCTATGAAGTGGATTGTTCTGGATGGTGACCCGAGCATTATCTGGACAAAAAAAACATCCACCTACTTGCGTTCGCGGGTTTGGAGGCCAGTTGGGAGGTTATGGAACGCCTCTACGCTGCACTTTGAGCTGCGGCTTTAATGGTCGTATTGTGCGGGGATTGGCTGCCAGTGTTGCTGCAGCCGGAATATTGCGTCCTCCTCCACAGCTGTGAGGGTCAGAACACCACCACATGTTCCAACTAATGCCGTCAGGGTGCTTTTACGAACTGACCGGTCGGGGCACGGCCCACTTGTTGCACGCATTGTAGCCTCTGTGCGGTGTGTGCAGAGAAATCGACCAACAAAAACGGAGGTGTCACCTAATGTTCGAAAAAACACGTGAATTGGGAAGGATGTTTGTTGGACCTCCATCCTCTCAGGAAACATTTAAACTTACGATTTAATGTGCAAAGCACATTAAAAATGGTGTAAAAAGAAAACGAAAGGGTTAAGATAAGCCGCTGAGACGAGGTTAGCTCATCTCTTCCAACTCATTCCTTCTCCCTTCAGTCTCTTCATGTCTGTTCTTCCATTCCTCTCTCTTCTAAAGCCCCCCCACCCCCCACCCCCCCCGCCCGCTGCTGCGTCCATTCATTCAATTAACAATGGCCATTCAGTTTTGCGTAATTTAGAACAGAACGCGGCAGTTGTGGATGTCATTAGAAGCGGCATCCATCAATCCGGGAACAGTAAGGAGACGTCCCTCACGCCCCATCTCGAGGAGCTCTGCTCCTGTATTTTACGACCGGGGGCTTCTCCTGCGCGGCTGGCATCGCCCAGCCGTCGAATAATAAAATAAATCAAAACATAAGAGTTTTGTCTATTTGCAATTTCCTCTCAGGTCTCCAAATATGAAACCAGATGTTTCCGGCATCTTAAAGATGCTTTCATCTGCTCTTCTTTCCCTTTCTTTTCCGCCCCTGTCTGTCTTTTTCCGTTTTGTTTTTTTTGGGGGGGGGGGGTGTTTGCTCTCATTCTCTGCCCCCCCCCCTTTCCTCCCCTTTGCTTTCAAAATTAATGTAAGCCCAGGAAAAAAAAAAAGAAAGAAAAAAAGAAAGGAAGCTTATAAAAAGTGAAATGTCCTCTTTGCCTAAGGAAGTAGTCTGTTTTGCATTGATAGAGAGGCACAGGCAGCCCCTGGCCATCCGAGGCTGAGCCTGTTTTTCCTCTGCTATATCCTGCCGCCACATCTCTGCCTCTCGAGTGCGCCTCCAACTAAAGCGGGCGGGTCAAAGCAATAGCGTTCAGCCCCCCCAAGCCTATCCCTCCTTTTTCTCCAATCCTCTAATTGGAGGTGCTCAGGTTAAAGAATGTCCTGGTTATCGCAAAGCCAGCAGAGAAGCACAATGCAGCACCATAATTCCACTGATGAGTGACTTGCATTTTCAAATATTTAGCGTGGCTGTTTACACAAGCTGTGTGTCATTATCTCATTCGTACACATTCAAACGTTGACACGAGTTTATACAAGAGAATTAATTCCAAGTCAAGCCGAATGGGGATTTTTTTAAAATAGATTCTGGATATATGTAGGGGAATTCATAACCGGCTCTAAAGCCCAGACATTGATACTGTGTTTGTGTAATTCCCTCAGTGCTGTAAGTGTGGTCCCAGTCATCTCCCTCGTATGAAGAGGTTGTCTGTTTTATGCCTCTGGCCTCTGTTCATTTTGACAAACCGTGCATGCTTTCTGCCCGTCACTTCCAGGCATGCACAGCTACAATAAACACCAGCCTTTTTTTCTTTTTTTTTTCTTTCCCATCTCTGACTCGAGGCCCAGGTTTGATCCCGAGCAGAACCCCGGCCAGCTCACTTCCTTTCGGGATCTTGAAAGCGGGCTCGAGCCCAAACAAACAGGAACTCCGGGCATCTACGGCGGCTGCCTGTGAGCCCTGCACCTGTGTAGTGTTACGCTGGACTTGAGGACTCCAGGTTCAGCTAGGGTTGGCGTGTGTGCGAAGCTGAAGCCTGCAAACAAGCAGCGAGGGCTCCACCAGATCTGTAGACTATCAGTGCAAGAACACAATAGGGCAGGAGTTGGATCGCGAAATGCCATCACAGGCGAAAACGCTTCATCCGAACGAGCCTTTGTGCCTCTCTTGATTTGTGAGTCGTAAAAGTCTCGACGTTTACCCTCAGCTCCTGCAAACGGAATCACAATCTTCATATTTCCAACCATTAGACGGGATCCCTCCTTTTTTGGGCGCATACAAAAATGTTAAGCTCTGACAGCTAACAGCATTTTTAACGCCTACCATTGAATGCACAAGTCCAATTATGGTTGTCCTTGTTAATGTGACAGGATGTCAAACAATCACTTCCTGTTAACTGCCTCTTATCTTAATTGGCCCAGCCTCAGAGGAGAGTCCAGCCACAGAGTCGACGGTAGCAGAGAGTCTCTATCATGAGGAGAGGGAAAACTGGCGGCTATTTCCGGGTGGTACTGCACTCTAGGGGCGCCAACGAAGCAGTGCAGAGCACGCCGAACTCTATGGTGGTACTATGAAATCCACCTTAGATGCAGCCATTGCTTTTGATAGAATTTTTTATATTTTTTCATTTTAATTTTCCTAAAGGCAGGATAAATTATCCTTTCAAACGGCACTTGGTTTGATTTTTTAGACTCACTAGATTTGTTTAAAATACACATTTATTGTCAGTATTGCATCCCGAGTGACGTCACGCATGTGGCATCACTTTACGGCATGGTCAGTCCTAGCGCTAAGCTAGCAGAGAGGTGTTAGCTCAAATAGTTACAGATTTCAGCACAGCCCTTTTACATACTCTCTGACTAGCCTCTGGTTTAGCTTTGGTTGTTGTTAGCAGCACCAGGTTAGCACTCTGGCACAGTGGACGAGTGCCGTAAAGCAGCCGGTCGTAATCAGCTGTGCGTTCTTCAGATTCCGTTAGCTAGATGCTAGCGGATACTGACTCGCAAATGCCAGACCTGTAAGAAAACAGAAAGCTATAACTCCCAGGTTATTGTACTTTCGATATAAATCCACATCCCTCTGTCAGAAATCACAGTATTATTTTCAGGTTTCAGCCGCTAGCGGGGACATTTTTTGAGTTATTAGCGCCAACCCTATGGAAAATGGTCATTCTGCACTCGCTCGCCAGCGCCCCTAGACATAATCAACTGAACTGCAGCCAAATTTTTTATAATGGGGCGAATAGGAAGTGGAACAGCTGTCTGTAAAAGGGCTGTGACGGTAGTCACAGTCTGATTCTTGTCTGGCACAGCTCAGCAACCCCCCCCATGCTGTCATCGCGGTCTGTGAAGATGAAACCACTTGTAAATGTTTTGAAAATGTCGAACTTCATCGAAAGTGTCAGCCGTACAAACATGGGGAGGTAGCCGGGTAGAGTTTTTCGAATCTGACGGCACAAAGAGTTAAATTTCCCCCTCTTGGTGCCTTCCTGCCTGTCGATCGGACGAAGCATCGCCTCCTCTTTAGGGTTCTCGATGACCACCAAGAGCAGCACTCTTAATAAAGCCCCGAATGCAATCTCCCTCTAACCCCAATGAGATGGCAGGGCTCCTCAGCTCTTCCATAATGCACTATTCATGCTTTTTATTAATCTCTTTTCTCCTCCAGCCATTTTTCAAATCACTTCTTTTGTTTACTCATGAATATTTTTCTGCATTGTAGAGAGAGAGAGGAAGGACCATCAGCAAGGCGAAGAAGAAACGGCCCGGTGGCGCTTCATCTGTGGGTAATTTGTGGTAGGGAAGCCTTGTATTTCATCATAGGATAATCTAACCTTAGAGGTGTTTTACAGACTGCCTGCGAGCCCAAAATAGGTCACTTAAGCAGGCTTAGCAGGCGAGGCGAGCCTGATGCTGCACCCCGGGGACACCTATCCACGGTAATTGGTGGTTATGGCCTGGGGTTTCTATGGGTTATGAACAAAGTTGGCCCGATGTCACATTTAGGACAACTGTGTGCTCGGTGTTGCGATGGCGTTGACTCATTAACCATCCCCTAATTACGCACTGAGCGAGTGGGGAGATATTAAAATCTATACAGGGAACCAGTCACTTCTTATCAGAGGAAAATAACTCCTCTTTTGGCAGGTCTGCAGCTCCATACTCCATGGGTTTGATACAATAGCATAGTGATCATAATAGGCCATCTATAAAAAGTACCCAGCATTAGGCTAATCTGCCACCCATTTCCATTTTTCTCATTTTTTTTCAGACTCTGTGTTAGAGGGAAAGAGTGAGGTTGTGCGGGCAGAGGATGAGGCGGGAGAAAAGGCGTAATGAAAAGGGCCTAAATGACAGTGGGTTGACAGTGGGATTGGCTGGTAAATGACTGCGGAGTGGCTCGCCTGCAGAGAGGGGATGGAGGAGGCTCCCAGTAGGCCTGATTAATTCCACTCTCGGCGGCTGCCAGGGGAGAGCCGGGGTTAGCGGCTGCTCGAAGAGGAGCCCATTACCACGACGCCGCTGAAACTGATATAATCAGCTGCACGGCGACCCGGCCTTCGCCGAGACAAACTTTTCCAGGACTCGCTCCTCGTTCATTCCACATGGGAACTTAAACGCGCCGGCCAGGAGAAAAGGGGAGAAGGGGTTAAGGTAAAGGAGGGTGCTGAGTCTGGAAGAAGGGGTACAAAGGATTTTCTTTTTGAGAGATGGTTAGGGGAGCTTTGTAAGAAATCCTCTCTGCTGCTCTGTCTCCATTCCCCCCTCACTCTCACTGTACCTCTGTATCTCTTTATCCCTGTCTGTCTCCCTTCTTCCCTCTCTGGCTGATTTCCTGCTGCTTTGGTAGCGATAGGCCCTCCCATGTGGCAGCAGCTTTAAGTCCGGTCAGATATGAATATGTCATAGCTCTTAATCCCACACGCTTCTCTCGCAGCTTCACAAACCGCGGCAAGTATGGCTCGTTTTATCAGATGTGTGCTCCGCGATATGAGGCCGTTCCCTCCTATCATTCTCCTGAACCCTGCACCCCTCCTGTTTTTAGTAGGATTGACCCAGAATGTGAATTCAGTTTTGAGATGATACTTGCTGCTGCTGGAGCCATCTCTGTCTGAGTTACACGCCGAGCAAGGATCACGGGATTAACAATTTGTCACTGGACTGGTATATCTGCTCACATTTTCTGCATCTTTGGTTGGGAAAGACTCGGGTAACAATTCCAGCATATTACATAAAAAAAAAAAACTAATATGTTCATATTACTTGTAATTGAATAGTTTGGCTTTCAGATGTGCCATTTTATCAATACGGTGGAGATTGGATATTGATGAATGAACAAGATTTTCGAACGAGCTTTAGTTTGGGCCACCCAAGAGACCCCCACACAACTTTTGTTGGGAGACAGACTTGTAAAAGCCATTGGCTTGTTGACAGTCATTGTTAAGAAAGGCCAGGTGATGGAAATTTCAAAGTTTCATTCTAACAATCGGCTGCTACATACTGCCTGGAACTTAAAATAATGAAAGCTGAAAAAGACTCAAATAAGAGGGCAAAGTTACTGTTAGCTTCTTTTGCTATTTGCAATTGATTGAAAATGGTAGTAAAGACAACAGCAGCGGAGGGTTTTCTGCTGTTGGAAAAAAAAAAAACTTTTAGTAAGTAAGAAACCAAACTTAATATATATAGCATTGTTCACACATAGCAACCACAGTAGTTAACAACCAAATACAGTAAGAAAAATAAGAAAAAACATCAAGACAATAAACAAAGATAACAATATGGTACAAAAGCCTACTGTAACTAAAATACTGTCTGAATACAAAGTCCTCAGCCGCTCAATCAGTGCAGTGTAACACTTGGGAATTTAATTTCACCGTTAAGGTGCAGCAGCTTAAAAGGAACAGTTGCCTCTGGCTTTAAATTGGGCCAATAAAGAAACCACTGCGGATCTCTAGGCAAGGCAAGGCCAGTTTATTTCTATAGCACAATTCAACAACAAGGTCTGCTGACAACAAGTGCTTTACAGATACATTAAAACAGTAGAAATAAAAAGCATGATTTAAATTTTAAACAAAAAAGAAAAAGAAAAAAATAAGAACAATAGATAAAATCAGATAAAATCAGTAGTTAAAATTTGATTAAGTTTTGAAACTCAAGCTTCAGATTTGGAGCTTTATTCAAATGCAGCTGGAAATAGGTGATTCTTCAACCTGGACTTAAATACACTGAGTGTTTCAGCTGATCTGAGGCTTTCTGTGAATTTGTTCCAGACATGTGGAGCATAGAAGCTGAATGCAGCTTCTCCATGTCTGGTTCTGACTCTGGGAACTGATAGAAGACCGGATCCAGATGACCTGAGGGGTCTGGAAGGTTCATACTGGGTCAGGAGGTCACTGATGTATTTTGGTCTTAGACCATTTAGAGATTTATAGACCAGCATCAGAACTTTAAAGTCTATCCTCTGATGGGCAGGCAGCCAGTGTAAAGACCTCAGAGCTGGACTGATGTGCTCCACTTTTTTGGTCTTAGTGAGGACACGAGCAGCAGAGTTCTGAATGAGCTGCAGTTTTCTAACTGACTTTTTAGGTAGACCTGTAAAGATGCTGTTACAGTAATCAAGCCTACTAAAGATGAATGCATGGTATAGTTTTTCCAGGTCCAGCTGAGACATCAGATCTTTTAACATTGATATATTCTTAAGGTGATAGTAGGCTGACTTTGTTATTGCCTTAATGTGTTTTTCCAAATTTAGGTCTGAGTCCATCACTACACCCAGATTTATGGCCTGGTTGGTAGTTTCTAGGTGTATAGATTGAAGCTCTGTGGTGACCTGTAATCATTTCTCTTTGGCTCCAAAGACAATTACCTCAGTTCTGTTTTTGTTTAGCTGGAGAACGTTGTGGCACATCCAGTCATTAATCTCCTCAATGCATTTACCAAGAGCCTGTACAAGGCCTCAGTCTCCTGGTGACATTGTAATATATATCTGCGTGTCATCTGCATAGCTATGGTAGTTTATTTTGTTGTTTTTTATAATCTGTGCCAGTGGGAGCATGTAGATGTTAAACAGAAGAGGTCCCAGGATGGAACCTTGGGGAACTCCACATGTGACTCTTGTGTGCTCAGATGTAAATTTACCTATTGACACAAAGTACTTCCTGTTCTCTAAGTATGTTTTGAACCAGTTTAGTACAGTTCCGGAGAGACCCGCCCAGTTCTCCAGTCGTTTGAGTAATATATATTGTGGTCAACTCTATCAAATGCAGCACTGAGATCCAGTAAAACTAAGACTGACATTTTTCAACCATCTGTATTCAGACATATGTCATTAAACACTTTGGTCAGAGCAATCTCAGTGCTGTGGTGCTGTCTAAAACCTGACTGGAAGGTGTCATAGCAGTTATTTTGTTCTAAAAAGTAATTAAGCTGTTGAAAAACCGCTTTTTCAATGATCTTACTTAAAAATGGGAGATTTGAGATAGGCCTGTATTTGTTAATTTGTGTCTTGTCAAGATTGTTCTTTTTCAGCAGAGGTTTGATTACAGCTGTTTTTAGTGGCTCTGGAAACACACCCGGCATTAAAGACAAGTTCACGAGTTCAGTAACAAGTCTGACTCCAAAATCTTTGAGACCCTTTTGAAAAAAGCTGTTGGCAGGATGTCTAAACAGCAAGAGGAGGAGTTCAGCTGACGTAATATATCCTCCAGGTCTTTGCTGTTAATGGGTTGGAACTGTGTCATGGTGTTTAAACGGGTTTTTGGTGGAGACGGTACATATGCTGAACCTGCTGCTGATGGACCAACTGCTTGTCTAATATTTTGGATTTTTTCTGTGAAGAATTTGGCAAAGTCATTGCAGGCCATGGTGGAATGAAGTTCAGTTGCCACTAACACAGGAGGGTTTGTTAGCCTGTCAACTGTAGCAAATAAGGCCCGAGCATTATGACTATTTTTGGTGATGATGTCAGAGAAGTAGGACTTTCTTGCATTCCTCAGTTGTAAATTATAAGAGTGAAGTTTCCCTTTATAGATGTTATAATGAAACTGGAGATTTGTTTTTCTCCATCTGCGCTCAGCTTTCCGACACTCTCTTTTCCCATTTTTCACCAGTGTGGAATTTCGCCATGGAGACTTCTTCCTTCCAGAGATAACCTTCATCTTAATGGGAGCAATTGCATCCATAACATTTAACATTTTAGCATTGAAGCTACTGACGAGCTCGTTGACTGAACCCCCGGACAGGGCAGGTGTTAAAGATCTCACTACTGTTTTCAGTTATATACGTTTTGAGATCACTGCTGTTGAGACATTTGTGTGCAGTGAAATCGTACTCTCAAAGAAAACACAGGAATGATCAGACAGGCCCACATCAGACACAGTAACCTTTGAAATGCTCAGACCCTTTGCCCAGGCCTCTGTTACATGCTGAGTCAGCCCAAAGTTGTCCAGAGTGTTACTCAGGTCTTTAGTCCCTTTGTCCTGAGGGTTGTCCACATGGATGTTAAAATCACCAACAATAATTACACAGTCAAAATCAACACGGATCATAGAGAGCAGTTCACTGAGGTCATCAAAAAAGTGTGCACAGTATTTGGGGGGCCTATAAACATTCAGAAACAGGACTCTGGATGAGGCCTTCAGCTGTACAGCCACAAATTCAAAGGACTGAAAACTTCCAGGAGATTGAAATGATTCATTAAATAAGACTGCCACCCCTCCTCCTCTCCAGCTCACTCTTGCCTCGCTGATAAAACTGTAACCAGGAGGGGTCGACTCAATGAGAATAGCAGCACTGTTATTTTGGTCTAACCAAGTTTCAGTTAAAAACATCAAATCCAGGGTGTGCTCAGTGATAAAATCATTAATTAAAAATGTTTTCCCAGCTAAAGACCTAACATTTACTAAAGCCAACTTAAGTGTTTTAGAGATATTATTTGCCCCCTCGTGTTTGGGAGCAGTCTGTGGCACACGAGGTATGTTTACTTTATTTAAAGATCTTTTAGAGTGCAACTCTACGAGTCTGAGTTGAAGAACCTTGCTTTTAACTACTGAGAAGTTCACCACGCCGAGCCCAAAACATGAGCACCAACGTTTTAGAGAGAGATGCTTCTCGAATGGCTCAATCTACAAACGTTTTTTTCCCAACTGTTAAGCACGGCGGTGGATTGAGCATGCTCTGGGATTTTTTTTTTTTTATCGCAGCCAGAGGAATGACGAATGTTTCCCACGTAGAGGGACCGTTTCAACTGAAAGATTTCTGGATGGATCACCCAACTTCTCCAATTCATGTGTCAAAGTATCCAAGATACTGAACCCCACACAAAAGAGAGAAAATAACAACTCTTAGGTGGATTGATGCCATTGATTTGGATGGCAAGATGGCGACTACTCTTTGATCCCCAAAAAGAAAAAGGGACGCCTTATCCTGAAAAGAGCTACGGCTAAGAGGAGGAGCTGGGCTTGAGCCCTAAAAATCCTTTAAATCCACACTGGGCCGTCTCACACGGTGCAACTTGAAGGTTTTGCCATGACCCTCGCATTCTTGTGGTCATCAGAAATGTGTGAGCAGACCTCAAAGGACCCAGGAATGCCACAGACCCACAGTAGAAGTCCTGATGTCTGAAAACTGGTGAAAATCCACCAAAACCAAGGAAAGACTCTTAGCTGCCATAAAACTTACCAAAAAGGGGGTGTTACTAAGTCCTGGTAATGCAGGATGCCCAAATATTATGCTTATGCTGCAAAAGCAGGAAATGAAACAAAAAGAAGGAAATATCGCCTAAAATGTTAAAGGAACGTGTCCCGTTTTTAGAAATTACTAGCTGAACTGTTCACAGTTCACCGTTTATCATGGGTGCCCCACAACACAACACGTAGCCATAAAGCATAAAAGATTCGGCTGCTCTCATGCTCACGCCCACACGTGGACATATGCACACAGCCATTTGTGTCCATTACACAGTCCTATTCGTGTCCAAGATAGAGCAGAGCGGGCCTCTGCCCAGCCTCGGTCTGAAAAAATGTCAGCCCTCCTCTCCGCACAGCCCACCCATCCCTTGCCTCCCTCCATGCCGATAAAGGTCATGAATAATACATAATAAGCACTGCACTGAAGGCCGAAACCAAACTGTTAAAATATTGATCTTGGCCAATCATAATAAAGAGAAATTACTGAAAGCGATCCATCACCATAAGCCGAGCGTCTGCTGCTACTCCAGGCTTAACTTGCTCAATTTCCCCTCTCTGTGTAGCGCCACATTACGGCTCAATAATAATAAAGATGATATCAGTGCTGCAATTGCCGCCCGTGCGCGCTGTGAAAGGTAGTGTGTTGTCATGCAAATTAAGCGACAACAAATCCATAACACGCCTAAATATATTTGGAGGGATTGCGTCCCGTTCATCTGTGGAAAGAAATAAATACTTTCAATATTTGCCAGTGCTCGCTCATCTCCGCTCTCCAGATTCCAAATGGTGCATGACATTTGGGTTGTGTGTGTTAGATGTGCACGAGTAGGTGGAGTGTTTATTTGTGTGTGCAAGCGGTGGCGGGGGGGGGGATTTGTGTGTAATTCCTCATATTGCATGACGGCTTTTGTATTCTGCATTTAGATGCGCAAATGTGTGTGTCTTTGCTTACATGAGAGAAGAGAATTTCACTCCCAATTGTATAATATTATGTTCTGTAAGCTGCGTGTCGGTTTAGGTGTGTCGCGTTCAATGTTTGTTGAGGACGTACACACATCTGCTGTGTCGGTGATGATGCCATATGTTGCTTTTATTCCCCAAACTGGCATGTGTGCGTGTGCATTCAAGCACGAGAGGGAACATCCTTCTGAGGAGAAAAGCAACAAACTGGAGGTTTGATTCCGATCCCGATCTGCCGCTCCACCTCCAACCCGGAGCTCTCCCTGACATTTCACACGGCCATTAATAGCACCTAAAGGTGATCACACAAGGCTGCCTGGCCAGCTAAGCGCCACGTTCCCACACTTAATGAGTTTCTAAATATTAAAAGCAGCACACACCGTCGCCACTATTGTGAGCTCTTAATTTACCAAGCAATTAGGCGCAGGCCCTCATTTATCAGCGTGTGTTCATTTGCTGAAAACCTAGTCACTTTTTATTAATTGACGCCATAGAAACGGCGAGGTGAAATTAATGTGCGCCCAGCGGAGGTCACGCCAGCCGTACTAGCTAGCAGCGGCTCAGTGAAACGGGAGATAAATAGGAAGGGAGCTCTGGTAGTCACACCGGAGATGTGCCGAGGCGCTCGTATGGTGTACGTCAGGGGAGTGGCCTCGCCGGCTGGAGAGAAATGCTGCTCAGCTTCTATGTGACCATCTGTTTTTTTTTCCCCGCTTTCTGGAAAATTAACCAAATGCCTTTAAAAGGAAAAACAATCGAAGTTTTAACCTTGGCCCAACGATGCCTCCCCTACTTCATTTTCTTTACCTTCCATCACACTGATAGGAACCTACTTTGATATTCATATAAAAAAAAGTGAGAATGCATCAAAAGTGTGGGGTGTCGAGCAGAATCCCTACATGCTTTTCTAATCCCTACATGATAAAGTAGGGATGGAGCGTGGCGTCAACGGGAGACAGCCATAGGATTAAACCCACCTGCCAAAGACTGGTCTGATGGCACATGGCGCCAAAACAACGGCAGCACAGGCCTGGAAGTTCTTTAGTTTCGATCTCTAGGATCAGTTTTTGAAGCACATCCCACGGACGTAAAGATGGATTCTAAGTCGACACTTGACTCAGACTTGAGGGCAAAATTCCTTAAACCATTATCGGAAGCTCTTTCTACCTTTTTCCTGTCTTTACATGGTGCGTTGAGTCGTTATCGCTATGACCACATGGAGTAAAAGCAGTGGCAGTTCCTACACTCGCATCCTCATTGCCTGCTGTCAGGTTGGACCACATGAGTACGTCTTGGCTTGAGTGCCAAGAGTTTGAGCTAGTTTTCAGAGGCTATGACCCAGTCACCTTCCCATCCCAGGTTGGTCCGTGGCAAAAGGTACTGAGATATTTTTATGCCTAGTAGTTTTTCCCGCTTCCCAGACGATGACCAAATCCCAACGCAAAGGCTCACGGACACCCAGGAAGAGATCCACTATATTTGTAGGTAAAAACAGTAGACAACCTACTCTTGTGGTCATAAGTGCATGTTTGGAAAGCTGTTTGTATTTCCAGTGAAATGTCTGTCTGTTCCTAGCGTTTTCAGAGTTTTTGAAGCATGTTGAAAATTATTCCGTACGAATGCCACGAGGCGGGACCTTAAAGAACGGACTCTTGACGTCCTGCCTCTACACTGCAACTAGATAATCAATGTTGTTCCCCCGACCCGCCCGGTGTGCACGGTATTGCTCATTCATGATGCTTATCGGTAGGTTAATGCGCGGGTCAGTACAAGCCCTTTTGCAAAGGAAACGCGTTACCAACCATCCCAATTCTCGCTGTCACTGTGACGTACACAGCCATACCTTTTATATCGTCTCATTTGAAAACAATCCCAGCCAAGCCGCTGCTAATGAATGACGAGACACCTGCTCAGCTTTCTGTTTACAGCAGCATGCTAATGTTAGCTCTACCCTGGGATAGCTATCCACTGTGATGTGCACAGGTGTTGTTTGCCGCGTCGCCCCCTCTGTTGTGCTTACTGTCAGGCTGGCCGTAGTGGGATTCCTTAATCTTGCCGGCGCCAGGGGAGAGAGAGCAAACACACTGAACGCCTGTAAGATAATTCCACAGCACAGAGTTGATGTTTAAGCAGTTTTTCCCTTTTCTTTTTTTTTCTTTTTTTTTTTCCCTGCGTGCTGCAAAAAAAACACACGGGTGAACCAAATTTTATTTCCTGTTGCCAGACAAAAGCATCTTTCTTCATCAACAATTTGAAAGGATTTAGTGGGTGTGGTCCTCAGGGTAATGCATCAAGCGTTCTCTCACCCCTTTAAAGTTAACGTTAGCAGGGGCACTTTTAGTGAAAAAGGCCTCAACGTTTTGGAAAGAAAAACTTGATTACTTTTTCTGTGGGACAATCTGGGTTTTTTTGCCATTCACTGTTTCAAGTTCAGAGAGATAAACTCGGAATGATCATCGTACAGGCGTGTGCGAAAGTTTTAGCTTCCACTCATTTGATCGTGTGGCCTCCGAGGGCTTGATCCCAGATTTGATGCCATTCCGATGCTTCTGATGTGATTAAAAATGATTGAAGGTATGAGCCGCTCCACCCTCCATCTAAACGACCAATGAAAATGTAGCGGACTAAAGACTCTAATGGACAACTATGAAAAGCACCAGCAAAAAAATCCCAAGACATTTATGATTAGTTTGTAGTGACGGGAGCAAATCCTCATTTGCAACGTGCATTTTTGGCATATTTGCTCCAAAAACTAAATCACAAAAAAAAAAAAAAAAGATACTTTTAATTGGTTTATTACCACGAGACAGTTGTTGTGTTGTGGATATATCTATATAATGATTTATGATATGTAATTTACATCCCGCGATCTTCAGTTGCACTGCAGCTCCCTCTGCCTTGCCCCGCCTTCTCCATCCCCCGTGTGCCCCTGATCCATGACCCTCAGGGGTGTTTGCTGCAGGCTGTAATGGGGCTCTGCCAGGTTGCGGCTGCTGCTGCTGCAGCCTCTGCCCCAGCCCGTCTTAGGCCCGGGCTCGGCACTGTGCTAATATGCTCCCATTCCTCATCCAGACAGTCCGTAAAGCACTGGGGCAAAATATTCTGTCTCCCTGAGCAGCTCCTAATAAATTGTCCTTTCATCGACGCGCAAGACAAATTTTGCCTTCTCTCTCCCCCCCCCCCCCCCCCCCCCCCCCCATATCTCACTGCACCCCTCACATGCTCTGGAGCTCTCAGTTCCTCCGCTCCCTGTGGTTTTAGTGAAACTGGCACGCTCACTGTACCTCTCAATAAACTGCAGGGGAACCAGGGGGCACAGCTCAGTTGGCCAGAGCCCCCCCCCTCTGCAAAAAAAAAGGCTGCTGGAGAAGAAAAGGAGACTGAGGATGCAGCTGGGGGTTCAGCAAAGATGGAAAGAGATTTTTTTTTGTGCACTATCCTGTTCTCCTCTCCTCTCTTCACTGCTTCTCTTCCCCGTGCTGCCACGACACGGCACCGCTTCCGCTTTGTAATTGCGCAATTAGTGCCACCGCCTGGTTTTCATATATCACAAATGGCTAGCTGCCGCTATTAGAGCAGCCCCAGCGCCGGGCTAGCGGGCATGGCTAGCCGAGGTGCATTAAGGGCAGCGTTTTGTAAAATGTGAGCCAATTTATCATGATCTGTTTTTCGCTCCCACCCACTGCTAAAACGCCCCTACTCCCTTGTCTTTGAGCCTGACCTTGCACTGAGCTTGCGTGTGTGTGTGTGTGTGTGTGTGTGTGTGTGTGTGCGCCTGTGTGTTTGTGCGCCTGTGTGTCAGCATGCGGAGGTTCAATTTGCTCATTGTTACTCGCTTGCATAATTTCAGGCGGCTGGCTCGGCACAGAGCCCCGCACTGAGCCACACACACACACACACACACACACACACACACACACACACACACACACACACAGGGCTTCTCAAAAAACACGCCGGCCACTGATTGCTTGCGCCGCCACTTTGCCTTCCTCTGTCTCTCATTCTTCTGCTCTCCCTGCGTTCTCTCTTTTCCTCTCCAAGCAAAATCCGCTCATTTATATGCCGAGGCTAAACGGTGTTCATTTGTAAGATGGCAAGCGGTATAACAGTGGTAATTCCTCCTCACCAATTTCCAGCGCACTTTTCCCCCCGTTAGCTGTCATAAGCAGTGCATTAAGTGAGTGAGCCAAATCTGCTCCCCACGCTGCACCATCTCCGCCGTTTTGGTCCTGCCTCCCGCTCCCCATCAGCCAAGTCGGCACCCTCCCTTCTCCACGGTTGCAATGTTGCTGCTGTGAAGATTTAAAACACACACACATGCCTGTTCATTCAACCATCTGTGCCCGCCCCCCCATCTCTCTCTTGTTCTCATTCCTTTCATTTTGTCAGGTGGTGGAAGCTGACGACGACACCCTGAGCTCATCAGAACCCTGCTGGCTTTTCACCCTGAAGAAACTGCCCCGAGCAGCCATCCTAGCACGCTGCACAGCAGATAGCTGCCCGGCACCAGCGCACCCTGCTGAGCAGCCTGTAGCCCCAGAAAGAAGGCGATGAGCCCGGGGGGGATGGAGCCTCGAGGTGGGACTGGAAGGAGCAGGAGGAAGGCATTTCAGGGTGGGGTTGTGGAAGAGATGGGAAAGGGGGCTGAGGAAAGGTTTGGGGGTAGAGGAAGGAGTTTGGGTAGTTGTGTTTGAAGTTGAGGCCGGAAGTGAGAAAACACAAGACCACGGGGAACATGATCATTATCAAACACCTGAACTTTTGTCACTCAAGACCACAGTTCCTCAACTGGGTGTAATATTATTTACATGAGGTTTTTTTTTTCTTCAATATCATGGCCACTTTTAGTTTTTTATTCCCTGTGTTTGACGAAATCATTCTGTTTGGAATTACCTGTATGGACTGTGCTACATTATCCTTTTTTTCCAATCACCTGGAAAGGAAGCTACGCACTGCAATATTTTTTTTTTATTTTTTTTTATTTTTTTGGGGGGTCTTTTATGCCTTTAATGGAAAGGACAGTTCAAGAGAGACAGGAAGCAGGGGTCAGAGAGAGGGGGAAAGACATGCAGCAAAGGGCCGTCCGACCGGGGCCAGCTGCAGCGAGGACTGTATCCTCTGTACATGGGGCATCTGCTTAATCCACTATGCCACCGACCACCCGTTATCTGTGTTTTAAGTGTATTGCAAAATCTGACGAATTAGCATCCAACTCGGCAATTCTGATATAATGCTCCTGCATTGCTTTAAAACTTCACAAACTTCACCAAACTTTGTATTAGGCAGGAAGTGCAAGACCACTGCTTATATTTATTTATTTTTAGGCCTGTCAGAGCAGCCACTTGGTGAGCGTTATGCAAATGCATCACATGGTGACGTCATTCGTTGAGCCTGGACTGAAAGGAGGCATTCGGGTCGTTCGGAAGCTGAATAAGTTTGTGTGCTTATTTCATACATTAAAAACTGTACGGCACTCAGAGGAAAGGGGCAAAAAAAAAAACCCACAAAAGTAAGTAATAAGCATTCATCCAGGGGGATTTAATCCGTACAAAAGGACCACGCATTTAAAGGTGCAGGAATTGAACAAAAACCCAGAAACACTGCATGGACTGACTGCCCTCTTTACTTCTTTCCCGCCACTCTTAAGATTCGGCGTTGTCCTCAGTACCAGAGTTTTCTTCTTCCTCTTTAATCCTTGAACTTCTTCGGGCTTTTCCTAAACGTCTGTCACTACGAGGGAAGGAGCACAGTTGCGTTTGCTACAGCGTGACCATCAGGTAGTTCGTATTGTGGTTATTTGCAGATAATGGTGGGGGGGTTAAATGTGCAAATTCCCCCCCGTAATTGTCTTTACATGTGGAAAAGACAAAAAGAGGCGCAGCCACGTGCTGTGACCAGCACACTCTGCCGCTGAGCTACCGTTTCTCCCACCTTGGCGCTAATGGGTTTGTCGCTACTTGTCGAACACCCACTTATTTGGAATTTTCCACAAGAGTCTTTCCTCACGGCTCTGGCAAAGTGGACAAAACAGCAATCACTGTTGTGTTTTTTAGTGCTGCACCAGTTGCTAACTTTATTTTTTTTATTTTTTGAGGACTTGGCAAGAGCCTACCTCTTTTTTTTTTCTCTCTTTTTTTGCTTCACTCCCAATTTGGTGATAAGTGGCCAGATACCAGAAAGAGGCCAACGCGGGTCAGCGGGGATGACCTGCGTTGACATTCATAAAAGGTGTCATATATACAGCGGCCAAATTTTTGCGCAAGGATGGTTCAGTTTTTCCGCCATCCTTTTTTTTTTTTGTTGAAAATGACTCCGGAGGGCAGAGTCAGAGTTGGGACAGAAAAAGCTCGGTCCGTCCCGTCTCTGGCATGTGTGCCAGCGAAAAGGACGAGATGGGCTTTAAGGCTCTAGCATGGTTGCCGCGTCTGCTAGCGCGTGTGGTGTTGATGACGTCACGAGTTCGTGCCGCCTGTATATAGTCGATGCGCCAGTGGTTGCAATTTTCTCCGCCACAGAGGTGTTGCTACTACATGAAGGTTACCGCTATTCTACAACCACGAAAGTGGAGAAGAAAACAATGCCCCTGTCAAGAGCAGGAATACATTAATGATACTGCTGCAGTAGGCTATCTAGATAATTTAAATTTTTTAATTCAGTTAAAAGAGGTGAATGTCTGAGGCCACCGGCATCACCACTTGGAGTCTCTGGCCTCTTCTTTGCCTTCACGTATCTGTCCCGTAGCTTCTTCCACACATTCTTACAGAACTCTCCCTCTTTCCCCAAAGTTCTGCCAATCTCTGTGCACCAGTTTTGGGAGTTTACGTGCTCCCTGTGCTGTTTCACTGCAATTTCGTACAGCTGCCTGTACAAACGCACCTCCTGACTGAGCCTGGTCTCACAACGGTCCATCCGGTTTGTTGTTCTCGGCGCAGCCAAGTTACAAAAATCGGCTGGTGCACGACAACGCGCTGCGCCGTCTTTTCAAGGCAAGCGCCAGGCCTGAAACGTCATTTTGACGTCACTGGCCGCCACCGCCGTGAGCGACGCGTCAACTTTAAATTCAACCTGGAGAGACTCACACAGAGAGAGAGGGAGACAATTGCAAGGTTTATTGTCAATATTTCTTTGGCGCTCGGGCCCCGGCGGAGGACATGCAAGCTGAACCGCTGTGAGCTTGAAAGTCCGGCATAGGGAGATAGATGCTGGATATTTCCCCCCCCTGGGACCCGAACCTGGTGGCGGAGTCGTACGAAGGAAGGAGATACGGATGACCTTGAGACACCGGGTGGAGATGGGGAGGTGGTGGGATGCAGCTTGCTGGCGAATCAGGGAGAGCCCAGGAAGGAGAGCCTTATATCTGGATCTGGACGGTTGATGAGCGATTGGCCACACCTGGTGAGTCTATTGCATGCTGACAGAGGTGGTTAGATTTAGTCAAAACGACCATTGACACGTGTGTTTTTTTTTTTTTTCTTCTCCTGAAGAAAACAGCCCAAAACCTTTTATAAACCTACGCTGGTTTGCAAAAAAAAACAACACACTTGAGCAAGTGACATGGCAGGCAATTAGAATATATTCCCAATTATGAATCACAGCAAACAACTGCCACCCCGGTGGTGTTTTCTTCTATCTTCCTACAGACTTTCCACACTTGGCGAGCGGCGATCACAGCGCTGCTTTCCTTTGGGAGGACATTGGCGCCGCGGTGTAATAGCTGCGAGAGTTAATGTAGCTGAAACTAATTGACCCTGACTCCGTCATATTTGTCTAGTTAAACACTCCTAAATACACACAGCAAACATTTAGCATGTTTGTTTTTTTTATCACCCTGACGAAAGATCCACCTACTGCACGTACGCCTCTAAACTTTTCTTCTTATTATTAACAAATATAGATTCATATTTAATCAATGAGTTGGCACATCTCTCGATTCGACACCCAAGATTCTAAGTCGGTCAACACAGGAAATCAGAGCTGGCAGTGAGGTTTTTTTTCAGCCGCTCGGAGATCGAAGGCAATCCAAAAGGTTGACCGATGAACGTCAGCTTGTTTTTTTGATTCGGATTAATTTGTTAGTAATTTGCAGAGCCTTTTAGTTTCGGATCTCAAAACCACTCGTGCCGCCATATCACGATCGTAGTGATCATTTACCTGGGGGGTGTTTTCCCTAGCCAGACTACGTCATACTCACGATTCTAGTCAGAATGTGAGTCTGATACCGCTCAATAGAGATTTGAGTATGGGGCGTGTTTCAACCGAACCAGGAGAAAAAATGCCTCTTCGCTCAATTGGATAGACCTACAACCAATCAGAGCAACGTAGTATGTGACGTAGATTAAGCAACACACACTTGTTGTAGGAAAGACGGCAAAAACATCTTTTCTATCGATAAAAGCCTTTATCGCGTTCCTCTGTTCGTCTTTCAAAATGAATGCAATGTGGAGATCCTGTAGAACAGACTCGATGGCAGAATCTACACACCCTAGCTCTCCAGCGGCAGCCATGTTTGTTTCAAGCTAATTGAAACCAAGCGCTCTTTAGTGACGTAGTCGATAATGTCCCTGTTGATCATCTGTCCATCATCGTATAAAGCCCGCCCTGGCAATCTGATTGGTTCGACTGTCGCGATGTCGAGCATAGAGATTTCCCCAACTGAGCAGAGCCAGACCGAACTTCCCGACCAAAAATTTTAGGGGCGGGGCTAAGTTCGCCTGGCACCCAGGCTATGTTTTCCCTTCTCATAAGCATATTTCAAGCATATTTTAAGCATTCTCAATCCCACTCCACCAACAGATTCAAATGAATTTCTGAATTTCACTGGTCACTTTATATTTTTAAACTGTTTTTTAAATTGTTTTTTAAATTCTTAGATTGTTTTTAAAGTGTTTATAATTGTATAAACATTTTTATTGCTTTATTATGTCTGCTACTGGATGCTTGAATTTCCTTTGGGATCAATAAAGTATCTATCTATCTATCTATCTATCTATCTATCTATCTATCTATCTATCTATCTATTTGATGTATGAATTGGATGCAGCGGTGAGTCTGGGGATTGTGGGGTTTTTTTATCTGAAAGAAAGTGAGCTTGATTTAGGATTTTTTTTTATTTTTTATGACGAGCTGTGTCCCACCTTTTCAAAAAAAGGTGAATGAATCCTGTTCATGTCTCGTTTTTTTCACATCATGAATATTAGTTTAAAGGAAGCGAAGGATCATATTAATCTGTGTCTGCCCCCCCCCCCCCCCAGGTAATAGTAAACAGGCAGTTTGTGAAATGGATGCTGATAGATGGGCTACTTTTTTTCATTTACACTGCCGTCTTCACTTTGTGTCAGAATTAATGGAAATGCATTATATCGCATCTGCACAGCTGACTGTGCAGCATCTTTTGCAGATGTCAATGATGCAGTTTGAGTATTTTGTTCGTGCGTGTGTCTCTGCGAGCCTCTGCGATGGGGCTTGTTTGCCAAGATCAGAGGCAGGCAACCCCGGGTGTGTGAAGTATTCCCATCATGCATCTCTCCATGCCTGGGCAGCCCACGCCCACTCATCAACCCCACATTAGCACTCTCCTGCATGCTCTCTTTTCTTCCTTCTCATTCTCTGTGTGTGTGTGTGTTTCTCTCTCCATCTCTGTGATCTCTCTGTTTATGTTTGACCTTTTTGCAGTTCTGCACCAGCTAATGATGGTACAGGGATAGCAGGTGTGCTGCATTAGCCGACTTCTGCCGTGGCGGAACAAATTAGAGGTCCACCAACACCGAGGGGCCGACCTTTAACCACCGATGCTCCCGTTAGTGGCCGCGCGAAAAAAAACAAAACAAACGCACCCACAGATGCCCACGCAGTCTCACACAAAACAGGCAGAAGCGAGGAAACACTGAGCACCCGCAAAACAGCGACGCACCCTCTCTCTCTCTGGGCTTGTCAGGTGTGTGCAATTTGAGTAAAATGACACAACCCGGCCACATATCTTCTCACCTGGAAAAATGGGAAAAAGAGGACGGTGGGTGGGGGGGACGTGGAGGCGAGATAAATAATCATGCTTTTGTTTGAACAGCTAGTCTGGGTTTCCAAATGCTACACACTGCTGATTTTTGCATAACTAGATGACGGCGTGCCTTTGATTTTCTTTTCTTTTCTTCTTTTTTTTTCTTTTTCCTCCCGCAGGGTCGTGCCGTGCATTGTATTTGAAGAGTGAAAGCGATTGAAAGATAGGCACATAAAGGGGGCAACTGAGATTACCGCCTCTCACATGTACGCACGGAAACCCACACGAATGTGCATCCCTACAGTATGTTGATAGTACGCAAAAGCGGCCCCCTGTCTCCCACTGCCTTCGCTCTCGCTGCTTCTCTGACTTTGCAGAGTCAAAATCCAAGCAGGCTTAACTTGGGGGTTGGGGGGCAATCAAAGGGGAACATGGGCTTGATTTGGACCCCTGCTGCTGGGGAGGCATGTTAGTTTGCATGGATGCAGATATAGTGTTTTCAGCTGCAGGATGCGGAGGTGAACTGATGGTACTCTTTCAGCCTGGCGTTTACTGATCTCAGCGTGAGGAAACTGGAGGCGCATCAAACAACTTGGATTCGAGCGATATACTGGCGACATAGATACAATGTGTGTGCTGCAAATCGAAACGAGATAAGTTGCCTTGCTTGTTGATAATGACAGCAACGAAAATACACAGTTTGAATTGTTGCGGGAGAACCTTCAAGTTGCACCTCTGGATGTAGTCCGTTGTGTGTTTTGAAGGCTGTTCAAAGACTTTAACCCGGGCCTGTTCCGTGAAGCAGAATAAGTGGTTCAGCGAGGTAACGTCAGGTCTCACCAGGGCAACTTATGCTCAAAAATCAGAGCAGGTTAGGTTTCGAGAGACGAGACGAGAGACGGAGGTGTTCTTTTGTGAAATTCCCCAGCCTTTTTCCCATCGAACACGCTTCTTGTTTTCAGTCAAAACAGCTAGAACAGGGGGGGGGGGGGGGGGCACAGAAAGTCGTTACCTGTAGCTTTTAACTGAATCAATCAACAGGATTAGTTTCCAGTCTGCATCCAGCTTGTTTACATGTTCGTACGCAGATTTCCGATGCTGATTTTTTTTCGATGTTTCTTTTCTTTTACTTTGGTGGACTTGATCCTAGTTGAACATGGCACCGCCGCTCTAGAGCCTAAAGAATTTTTCTCGAAGGGTCTCTCTTGTCCGTTTGACTTTTCAGCGATAGCACAAGCGATTTCCTGAATCGTTCTGTCCGTACCAGACACTGAATAGATCTTCATGATCTATTGATCATCTTCATGATCTTCTTCTTTTCTTTTTTTTTTAAAAATCACATTAGAAAATAGGCGTTTTGCAATCCTTCTCGACCTCAAGTATTTATTGACCATTTATTGGAGAAGCTCTAAGCCTTTGGAATTGAGTGTAAAAATCACATGGGAGCTTTGCAAAGTGCTCCTTTCCTCTTTTTCTTTTTCTCTCGATAAATACGCAAAAAAAAAAAGAAAATTAAGGCGCTGTTTTGATTTTTTTTTAAAGCGTTACATGTGCTTAATATTCTTTTAATTTTGGCCATGCATTGTGTTGCTGCACTTGCTTCCAGTCAATCTAAATCAAAGCAGACGGTTGAATTTGAGAAACGGTCGTGTTGACGCTGATATATAGAACCGGTGAAGGTATTTCTTATGTTTTCCCCCTCTTGCAATGTAAAAATAAGTGGGGCTCCTGTGAGATCCAGTGTTATACAGACGGTGTTGACTTGAACAAAAGAAGCTCTGGCCCGTCGCAACTTGACAACACGAAGAATCGACCCCTGTGAGTATTATTAGCGATGAGCAAAGGGAGGCCTCCAGCCCAGAAATTGTGCAATCAAGCGATATCTTAACATCAATTGTATCCTTCAAGTGGCCCTGTGGGATAAGTTAAGGGGGGGGGGGGGAGGACATGGAAAATTAAACGCACACTTGATGGGCGAGAAATTGGCCCCTGCTCGCAGAGTCGCAACCTTAGCAAATGAGCACCTTTAGCTGAGGGACGAAAAAAAAAGAAGAAAAAGAGACCTTAAGAGAAACCTGGAAATCTGTTTGCCTATTTCCTCCTCTGTCAGAGCCGTGGCCAAAGTGCTATTCTGTCGTCTGTCATCGGGTTTGCTCTATTACTGTCATTACGGCGATCGGCCCCCTGTGGTTAATGTGTTTGTCCGTGTACACAAGTCAGCCCGCGGGTGAATGGCATCCAATCTACATGTGGCGGGATTGCCTCGAGTTTGGAGGGGAAATGGGAAACCTGCCTCCTCGCTCCTAATCAGACACCTTTGATTGATCTGCCCCCTCTGCTCCCTTTTCGCGCGCACTTACACGCTTTGCGCCGCATGCGCTGACTGACAAGCAAACGGAACACCTCCCCGACCTCGCCGGCCTTCCAGTAATAGCTATAAAGACGTGTTCGGTCGTCACGGCGAGCGCCGAGGACAGTTGAAAGCTTGACAGGTCGACTCTTGGCCTTAATGGGCAAACGCGCGCTCGGACTGACACGTTTCGACTCGGCTTTGAGCGGCCGCTCGGAATGGCGGGGAAACTCGGAGATGAAAGGCGAACGGCAAAGACGGGCTCGAGGGGGAGTCTCTCGCTTCTTCTGCTTCTCGCCGCTTCAATCTCGAGGTTCAAATGGGAAATCTAAGAGTTGGAGGGTGGTGTGGCTCTGGAGGGAGTTCTCAATGAGTGTGTGCGAGAATAGTCGGCCCAAGGCTTCCTCTTCTCCCCGTGTGTGTTTACTCCAAGCAGACGTGCCACACTGCCCACGCTGTAAGGGGAATAGTGTGCGTTTTCTCGGGGAATCCAGTCCCCCAGGACTCCAGGGGTTTTTCCAGGCAGGCAAGTGGGCTTTCCGCGCATTTTGCGCATCTGTGTGTGCGTGCCCTCGTGCATTTTGGTGATATTTTTCATCTCTGCAGGCCTCAGGAAGCAGGGGTCTGGCAGGGGATCAGCAGCAACCAAGGAGACACCTCTATGGGAGCAGTGTTTAGCCACTGGAACAAGTCTGACCTAAACACTTGCACATGTCTGTGCACATTCAAATGTGCACGCAAATACACTCAATGGACGTGTGCACGCACTCACAAAACCAAATATCGCATTACAACACCTCAAATCTGTCTCGCATCTCACCAGAGGAGCCGAAAGATACCAGATCTGGGCCGAGGTTAGCACATGGAATCTCTGGAAGGTCTAAAAAATTCCTCGAACCAAAGGGGAGAGTCCCCCCTCTTCCACGACTAAACTCACCTAATTGCTGCTAAAATAATCACTCGACAAGTCTCTTATCGAGCAGGGGAGACTATATACAGCATGTAGCTGAGGAAGCAAAGACATTTATATGTAGCTCTCCCAAGTTTGTCTCCCTTTAAAAATGGTTTATTAAACATTTTTCACATCAATTCAGTTGCTCCGCGCACTGCAATTCATCTTCACAGTGTGCAGCTACATTTTGGTCCAGCAGGGCTGACAGATGCTCTAAGAAATTCAGCTCCACGCTTCCTTTGGCACGAATTATGAAGCGCAACATGATTGGCGAGAAAAAACAAAGGTTCCAAAGAAATATCGCTGACTATATAGGTGACCATGCGATGCCCTTGCCGTCATGACAACTGGAAATTAAGACCGAGGTTGTGCAGAGCTCTTGTGTCAGTCCTCAGTGGCGCTATCATTTAAACTCGGCAGTAATTAGCAACAGGTGAGGAACATAAGTCAAGGTGCCAAGCTGGATGGGTTAAATGCGGAGGGGTAATTTAGTGTATTTCCTGTGTCTACATGAGAATAAATCTGATCTTAATCTTGAGCTCTTAAATCATAGAAAAGGCGTCTCAGAGGTTTTCAGAAGAAAAGATGGGCAGATGTTTTACCAGTCTGTGAGAAGACCAGTCATTTAAGAATAATGGTATATGTTGTTAAAACTTTAGAAAATCAGCAACACCGCACAAGGGAAGAGGCACAAAAAACCAGCACTGAATAAGTTGAACCTTCAGGCCTTAAAAGCATCCAAACTTTTGAAGATGTTTCGATAAGACCGGCTAAGAACCACCAAACGCAATGTTTATCAAACCTTCAACGTGTAGCTTTGATAAACATCGCGTCACAATGTCACACCTTAACAAATGACACTGCAATCCCTAACTTTTAACAGTAAAATGTGTTGTGGGAAAATCAGTTAGTCTGGAAAGATAGTTTAACAATGTATAAGAAAGCCCTTCGTAAAGCTAGAACTGCTTATTATTCATCATTGATAGAAGAGAATAAGAATAATCCCAGGTTTCTCTTCAGCACTGTAGCCAGTCTGACTAAGAGTCCGAGCTCTGCTGAGCCAGTTATTCCTTTAACTCTCAGCAGTGATGATTTCATGAGCTTCTTTATTAATAAAATTGTTTCTATCAGAGAGAAGATTGATGGAGTCCTTCCCACTATTATCAGTGATGTATCATCAAGTACAGCAGCTTTAGAAGTATCTTTAGAACCTGATTTGTATTTAGACGGCTTCTGCCCAGTTGATCTCTCTGAACTAACAACAGCAATAGTCTCTTCTAAACCATCAACTTGTGTTTTAGACCCAATCCCAACCAGACTGTTCAAGGAGGTTTTCCCCTTAATTGACACTTCCATATTGGATTTGATCAATCTGTCTTTGTTGACAGGATATGTACCTCAGACTTTTAAGGTTGCTGTAATTAAACCTTTACTTAAAAAACCTACTCTTGATTCAGAAGTGTTGGCTCATTATAGACCTATATCCAATCTCCCTTTTATGTCTAAAGTTCTTGAAAAAATAGTTGCAGCTCAGCTTTGTGATCATTTACACAGAAATAATTTGTTTGAAGAGTTTCAGTCAGGATTCAGAGTGCATCATAGCACAGAAACAGCACTGCTGAAAGTTACCAATGATCTCCTCTTAGCCTCTGATAGCGGACTTGTGTCTGTGCTTGTCCTGTTGGATCTCAGTGCTGCATTTGATACGGTCGATCACAGTATCTTATTACACAGACTTGAACATGTTATTGGGATTAAAGGAACTGCATTAGGCTGGTTTAAATCATATTTATCTGATAGATTTCAGTTTGTTCTTGTAAACGAAGAATCTTCCTCACACACCAGAGTAAGTCATGGAGTTCCCCAGGGTTCTGTGCTTGGACCGATTCTTTTTACTTTATACATGCTTCCATTAGGTAACATTATTAGACAGCATGGCATAAATTTCCATTGCTATGCTGATGATACTCAGCTGTACTTATCTATAAAACCAGATGAAACCAATAGGTTGGTCAGACTACAAGCATGTCTTAAAGACATAAAGACCTGGATGACTCAGAACTGTCTGCTGCTAAATTCAGACAAAACTGAAGTCGTTATCTTTGGACCTGAGCGTTTCAGGGAGAAATTGTCTAGCTATATAGTTACTCTAGATGGTATTTCCTTGGCTTCTAGTTCTACAGTGAGGAACCTTGGAGTTATTTTTGACCAGAACTTATCATTTGACTCGCATATAAAACAGGTTTCTAGGACTGCCTTCTTTCACCTTCGTAATATTGTTAAAATCAGGAACATCTTGTCTCAGAGTGATGCAGAAAAACTAATTCATGCATTTGTTACTTCAAGATTGGACTACTGTAATTCTTTATTATTGGGCTGTCCTACATATTCTCTGAAAAGCCTTCAGTTGATCCAAAATGCTGCAGCCAGAGTTTTGACGAGAACTAACAGCAGAGATCATATTTCTCCAGTTTTAGCTTCTCTTCATTGGCTCCCTGTTAAATTCAGAATAGTATTTAAGATTCTTCTCTTCACATATAAAGCTCTAAATGACAAAGCTCCATCATATCTTAAAGATCTCATTGTAAGATATTTTCCTAACAGAGCACTTCGTTCCCAAACTGCAGGTTTACTTGAGGTTCCCAGAGTTTCTAAAAGTAGAATGGGAGGCAGAGCCTTCAGTTATCAGGCCCCTCAATTGTGGAATAAGCTGCCAGTAAATGTCCGGGAAGCAGACACCCTTTCCACTTTTAAGACCAGGCTTAAAACTTTCCTTTTTGATAAAGCTTATAGTTAGGGATGGCTCAGGTGATCCTGAAACATCCCATAGTTAAGCTGCTATAGGCCTAGACTGCTGGGGGGCCTCATCTGACACACCTTTCCTCACTTTACTCTCTTTATGTATATGTGATATTATTGTGGTCATTAACTCGTGTTTCCCTGTTCCAACAGATATCCTTTGAATGGTGTTACAGTGCCGCCGTCGCGGTGGCCCCCTGCCCCCCCCCCCCCCCCCCCCCCCTTTTTCTGTCTTCTCAAACCCCAGCTGGTCGAGGCGGATGGCCACCCTTCCTGAGTCTGGTTCTGCCAGAGGTTTCTTCCTGTTAAAAGGGAGTCGTTTCTCTCCACAGTCGCCTCAGGCACGCCGCTCAGGCCGGGAGATTGGACCGAAAAACAAAAAGTTTTCAGTGCAATCTGTTGGTTTTCTTAGCTAGGAAATTGTTTTTGAATTGGCTCTATATGAACGAATTGGATTATTTTATGAATTATGATTATTATTAATTAATTGAATTCCAATTGGCTTGAATTGGACTTACTATCTAAGTGCCTTGAGATGACATTTGTTGGATTTGGCGCTATATAAATAAAAATGAATTGAATTGAATTGAAAACAGCAGCTGAAAGGGAAGTTATTTCAGAGTATCAGTTGTTTGGTACCACGGTCGTGTGTAGATCTGAGCCAGGAACCGTCTTGCAGGAACCACACCAACGTGTAGGCGTGTATCATCCCTTTAAGATGTCACACACACGAGCGGCCTCTCACTTTGTTGAGATAATCTGAAAAAATGTATTTGAATGAAAAAAAAGGGGGCTATGGGTAGATGGAATAATTTGTTTGTTCTTTTTTCTAACCTTTTATTCCTCTCATGACCAACGTGTAGAACTATTCAAGCCAGACTTTTCTAAATGCACTTCAGTGCTCCCTGCTTATTTAACAGCAGCTGTAAAGCCGTTCTGTTGGAAATTGCACTTTTCAACCTACGCAGCCGTCGGGCGATTTGTGCTAACTGCAAGACTTAAGAGTCGGATTCGATTGCTCCACCCCCCCCTTCCCTTCCTCTGCAAAACGCAGAGCCCCGCCATCGATACCGCACTTGATATGAATAAAACTGAGTGCAGCCGTAGCGGCGCATTCACGGAGCAAAAACAAAAATGCACAATGCTTTCTCTGCGAAATGACCCAAAAAGCCCGGCGAGCGCTTTGAAATTAAAAGCTCTGATTTGTTTATGGCGCAATGCATTCCACACCTGATTGTGTGTTTGTTCATGTGTGTCGAAGACGTGGCTAATGAGGCATTACAGGCGAGGGGAAACCCAATCGATGGCGCGCCGTCGCTGGACAATGCTGATCAATTCTACTATATTGACTGCATTTCCCCCTCATTAGCTTCCACGAGGTGTGTGTGTGTGTGTGTTTGTGTAGTGTGGGAGGTGAAGTGTGTTTTGGGTAAACACACTCAGGTGGCAGTGCAGGCCTGTGCCATGTTTCTGCTGTGCTATGTAGACTGCTAGCAGGCATGGGGGGGACTGATTACTCTTATTAACACGGAGGGTGTCAGGCACCGGTCCAAATGGCACCGCGGCGACTGTTAGCTTGCGCGCGCACACACACACGCACGCACACACACGTGCGCAGCCTGTTTGAGTCGAGAGCCTGAGCCAAGAGTCCCAGCTGAACCCTGCCGTCAGCCCCGATGTGTTGCCACGAGCTCAGGAGGAGATCTTTGTAGCGAGCTGTCAGGAGTTTTAACGACTAATATGTTGCCTCGTCGCGGTCGGGAACTGTTGTCTCCATGGCATTCGTTCCAAAAAAAAGCCCCCCACAAAAAAGCACCTGCTTTTTGCCAAGTCCTGGAAAAAAAATATTCCAGTTGGAGAAGCTAGAAAAGATGGCGGTTTCTCATTTCTGATATTGCGGGCCTGGGCTGCCTTTCGTCCTGCCGTCTTTTTCCAGTCTCCCTCAGTCAGTCGCCACCTGCAGCTTGACCATTTAAAAACCCCAACACGTGAAGCCCTTTTCCAGGCTCTCTGGTTCGTGGCCAATTTTTTCCAAAAAGCTTTCAACGGAACCACTCCAGCCAGGCGGATGCCAAACCATGGCTCATGCATTCTTCCTGTTCACTGTGTTGTTTTATTATTATCCTTTTATCTGGAGGATTATGAAGTGGCTTATTTGATCACTTCAGGTCTTTTAGTCTTGCGTGTGCGGTATAATTAAACAACAGTAATCCAGAAACATCCTTTGTTTTGCCAGGGTTTGATATTGCAACACTTATTCCGATGTCCTTCTGCAAGAAAGAGCCATTTGGGCCCTCAATAGCTACATATAGACTCTGAAAGTTTGAGGCGCCGAGCAAAATGTAGATTAAAAACGGAATCCAGAGATTCGGAAAACTCTTCTTTTTAGAACATAGAAAACCTAATCAGATATTGAAAGTGAGACATTTTACTGTTTCGTGAAAATATATTCCCTCATATTGAATTTGATGGCAGGTGACCCGTCTCGAAAGGAAAATCTTCTTTTAACAGCAGTCCGTAAACATCTGGGAACTGAGGAGACCAGTTACTGGACCTTTGGGGGAGGAATGTTGCCCCATGCTTTTGAGATCAGTACTGGTAAGACCTTCCCAATAGCATTCAATACAATTTTTAGCTAAAATGCGTCTAACAACATCTACGCATTGAGAAGATGAACGTATTTTACGCCAGAAATAAGGTCCAGGTTTAAAAAAAACAAACTTCCCCCTTAAGTTGGCTCAAGTAAGTTCGAACTGCTTTTCGTGTTGGTCTTTGCAGGGTGGCGTGAGTTTAACAAACTAAACTACGGTCATCCTGGCGCTGGAGCAAGGTGGGGAAGATCGGCCTCTCTGGAAAGATTTGCAGCAGGACCTGAGTGTAACTGAGTGTGGAAAAATCAGGCACGTGTTACCCCGCAGCCTTCCCCGGAGAAATGAAGCGAGAGAAAGAGAATGTAAAGATGCTCATCGGGGCCTCCTCCGTGTTGGTTCCACGACGTCTGTTTCAGAAGAGCCCGGCTCCCCGACTGTAAGATGATTGGCTTCCACAGAACTTATTAAACATAATTGCAAACTAATTAGAACAGCGATGGCTTGGCACCTCCGTCTAGTGCCAGACACTCGATGTGGGTTTACAACATGCATTTAAATTTTACACTAATTACCAATCCCTGATTAATTCATGACTGGGGAGTGCTTTATAATAGTTATTAATAGGGCTGTATAGATTAGATTAGGAATTAATTTCAAAATAAAAACCTGGCATTACATGCATGGGGAAAGCCATGTGTTGCAGAGCGACCTGTGCACACTGATGTATGCGTTGTCACAATGCATTGGCAAAGCACTTTGATTTAACAATCAGTTTTGCTTTTGAGCAGCGGCAATTGGTATGAAATCACTTGATCTAATGAGGGTTTGCTTCAACCTGCCCGTCTAATGAGCGTTTCGATCCGGCCCGCCGGAACAACCCGACTGCACCCACATTGCTGCTAATAACGCTGCTAATAACACAATGAAAGATTTAAAACTCAATCTTTGCTGCTCGGCCTGCGATGGGCCCTCATAATTACAACGAGGGCGAGTTCAAAGCACATTTTATCCGACGCGTCGGCCGTCATCAGCATTCTCCACCCTTGAGTTTGAGGGGGGGGGGGTCATTGGCTCCGCAGGCATAAGACCCTGCTGGATGGTGACCTGCGAGGTTCTCCATCTTGCCCTTCAGGGATTAATCCTGGCCCACACTCCTTGTCCTTCTCTCCAACAACTAATGGTCACAGCATGGACCTCACAATGCCTCCCTAATTTCCACTAATTGAACGGTCGTTAGCAGCCACAGGCCTTGGCACTAAAGCATGCGTGGGTGTGCGCTTGTGAGTGTTACGGATGTGCATGTATGCGACTTCATCTCGGTACACGTTTGCCTGCACATGCATGTGTATTTGTTCCGCATCAAATGGCCTGGCACCATTGGGGTGGTGGGGTGGGTGGAGTGAAGGGCACCGGTGGCACAGGGAGATCATTAATTCACCCTGCCTCTCTGCATGGCTTATTTTGATGTTTTTGTAATGAGCGCCTGCTAGGGAGGGTAAACAGCGAGACTCGTCGCGGCCCCTTTGATGTCAAATGATGTGAGAGGCGATGAGGGTGGAAAAGACGTGGAGGAGCAAGTCTGAGGAAGGAGTGGATGCTGAGAGGCCTGCAAGGAGCGGCAGAGATGAGGAGAAACTGCTCCTGGGTTGAGTGGCTGCTGGTGATATCCTGTCACACACGCAGGAAGGTGTGAAGAGACTAAGCAGGGTGTATATGTGCCTCCTATCTGCGCACTTTTGGCGTCATGCCCATTCAAGCTGAAGGAGGATTGAGACGTCTCGGATTAAGCACAAACATTGCATTTTTTTATTTTAAAGTTTGGCCACTGCTGCTCACCTGAGATTGGGCGCGAAAGCACAGACACACGAGTATGTGCGTGCAGCGAGTTTTCAATTCAATTCATTTTTATTTATATAGTTCAAATACAACAAATGTCATCTCAAGGCACTTAGATAATAAAGTCCAATCAAGCCAATTGGAATTAAATTCAATGTAATCATAATTATTTATAAAATGATCCAATTCATTCATACAGAGCCAATTCAAAAACAATTTCCTAGCTAAGGAAACCAACAGATTGCACCGAAACTTGTCTTCAGTCCAATCTCCCGTCCTGAGCGTGCCAGAGGTGACTGTGGAGAGGAACGATTCCCTTTTAACAGGAAGGAACCTCTGGCAGAACCAGACTCAGGAAGGGTGGCCATCCGCCTCCACCAGCTGGGGTTTGAGAAGACAGAAAAGAGGGGGAAAAAACCACTGTAACACCATTCAAATTTTCACCGGAGAATAAAAATAAAAAAAAATATTTGCACTGAAAGGTGCGACATCTTTTTAAAATCGCAAGCTTTTCAAATATTTCTCCCATTCCCAGTGTTGAACCAAAGCAGGTTCTCTGGCATCAGTATCGGTATCGGAACTGTGGAGACGGTTCATTCCCTTGATGCAGTTTAGGGGAAGTAAAATCCAAACCTCCAATCAAACTGACCACATAAGCTGTTTGTTCATACACTTAAATACCACCCATAAGAGCACCCTCTAAACCAGTGGTTCCCAACCTGGGGTTACCCATCCCCCCCATAAGAAGGATGCCAAAGATATCAGGGGGTGCATAAGTCATAGAAATGAGTGGAATAGAAACCAGTTTTTGAGACTGATGTAATTGCGGGAAAGAAAAGGATAGTTAATTGGCTCATCTACCGCTCAGACTACAATAAGACCAACAGGCACGTGCAGGGTCTTGAATCAAACATCATACATCCTTTAAAACAAGGAGCCACAACAACTGCCACTGCAAACGAAACTTTCTGCCGGCACTCTATTTGCACACCCATTTCCTTCGCAAATCAGCGTCCTTCAGGCGGAAATGAAGTCTCGTTTTACTGTCGAGTGCACTCGTCGATGGAAGCACGAGTGCTAGGACCTCTGCGTTTTCAGCGTGGAGGAATACTTTGGCTGTGATGATGAGCTCGCTCACCTTCAAGCTGATTCTGTGTCAAAGAAATGCACGTCGGAGTGACTTTTCTGAGGTGTTTTCTTTAAAGAGCCAAAGTGTTCTTGTAAAGGTTGCATATCACGGAAAAATTACTTTTGTCTATTCTTTGGGAGCATGCATTAGGGTGTCTGACGTACAACTCCCCCCAAACACAACCCCTGGTGCCCTTTAGTGCCCCTTAGTTTGAAAGTTCCTCATTTAAGTAGTACAGAAGTTCTCCTAAGCCTCAACCTCTGAGCCCCGCCCGCTCGCATCCACCCTACTAGACCAATGAAGCCAGCTTCTGGTGGAAATGTTTTTGTTGTCGGCTGTACTGAGGAGGAGGCCTCTTACATCTACCACCAGGTTCTAAGACCCCAGTGGATAAACGACACTTGAGGGTAATATTCCAGCTAGAGTTAGCTAAAAACGTGCATGTGCAGCGACCACTTTTCATTAGATTGTTTTAACAATTCGGTCCAGATCAACGATGGACTGAAGAAACCGAGCCACAAAGAAGGGATGGTTCCAACTGTCAGTGCTTGAACTTTAGCTGAGGTAAAAGTAAGTAACAGTGGAATCTTTTTTCCATGGTTTATTGTATTTTATTTTTATCTTTTTCATTTAGCAGCGGCTAACGCTAACGGCTTAGGTAGTGAAGTTGACATACGCCAAATCTAAGACATTTTTGCTGTAACTTTTTGAAAGACTAGCATTATTGTACCGGCATCCCTTTGTGAATTTCACGCTTTATAGTCGAACAGAGTTACGTTCTGTAAATTGGACAACCCACTGCTTTGTGGAGAATGTTTTCAGCAATGCTGTTGTACTGCTCCGTGTGCTAACGTTACGTGTTTCTAACAGCATGTGCCTGAAAAAGATGTGGATCTCCAAGTACAACTGTTTAATGGTGTTGATATAAAGAAGTGTTTAAACAGTAAATAACGGTACACATACATTACTTTGAGCTAAGTGGTGTGATCTACACATCTGCTGCTAACTTACTACTTGCTACACTGCTAAACAATTCCCCTTATGGATCAGTAGAGTAACTATAGACCTCTATATATAGAGCTGGAGTGTTTTTTGTTTGACTGGAGGAATAGCATCCAACGAATTACACAACGGATGCCCAGGTTTCGATGATGGGTAATGTATGTAAACTAGTAGCTGCTAACCTTACCAGAAGGGCAGGGTTGACCACTTGCTGAGACCCACCCCCCCCCGAAAAAACACTGTTAACAAAGAGGTGTCAAAACGGGGGTAAAACAAAGAGCCACTGTGCTTACACCTACAAGTTTACCACCAAAGGTTGTCTTATTCATCTCAATACGATGCCAGAAAATTGTGTCAAATTTCTGAAAGGAGCATAATATGACGCCTTTAAACAGGTAGGAAAAGGGGTTGGACGACATGGTTGGGCCCTTTTAACGATGGCATGCAAGCCTGACACCCGGATATGACGATGTCTCAATGTAAACCATGACAACACTTTGGTAAAGCACCTGGTTGGTTCTAACATTACAGGATTAGAATATGACCACAGGGATTTAAAAAAATAAAAATAAAAATTAGAAGAAGAAGAAGAAATTATTTTACAACGCCCCTTTAGTGTGTGCTGTTGTGCTGGTTGCATTAGTTACACATCAGCAAAGCAAGTTGTTGAGATGAAATTTTGTGTTGTTTTTGTGTTGTTCCAAACTCTTAAACTCTAACCTTTAAAGTTGAGCATTAAGATATGCTTTCATCTGAAATAATGTGGGTTCTGATTTTAAGCTTTTTATGAAATGATTACGGTCATTCATTTATGACATAACCTTGTCAGAGAGGAGTGCTATTTAGAGGCGCAGCCACAGGAACCCGTGTGTAAAATAAACAAGCAGGATTAAAGCTAGATAGTTGCGGTCGTTTCATTCATCCAAATTATTGGTGCTATGTTGCACCTGTGTGTGATGGGGATGACAGAATGGAGGACTTGAACCCGGGACACAGTGAGGTAAGCTCCAAATGGCAAAGGTTTATTAGGCAAGGCGAGGGTCATACGGGGAAAATCGGTTAGCAAAGCAAACGAACCTCTGTGTTTTGACTGTTCCTTGGAGACCACGGTTTTAACCCCCTTCTGAGCCACGCACACTACTGTTTCGTTAAGGCTCTGTAACCACACTCCATGCATGGCTTTACCTAAAATGCACATTTTCACGCAATTTATTTTGCACACTGAAATAAGAAGCTGCTGACGTCCCAATGGTGCTGACGAAGTGTCTATTTGTGCTGTTTTATAAGTGAGAAAGCTTGTGATTTTTATTTTTTTTTCTAATGCTCAGCAGCTTGTCGGATGGAAATTGTGACTTTGAATTTACCTTGTACTGGTGGCCAGAATTTGTAGGTTGAGAATTAATTCTATTTCAAAGTCCCCTTACTGTGCAGTCCTGTAAGACCTTTTAGTATTGCAGGGAGTTAAACAGCAGGTTGGTCTCGACCCATCGCTGACCCAAGGTCATGGTGGAAAGTCACACGACCGTTTTAGTTGAGGTCAGGGTTGGAGAGTTTTTACCTCCTTTGCTGTCCATTTCTTTTACTCACCTGGTGTTTTTTAATTGTTGTTGATGGTTAGGTTATCTTTTTTGGGATCTGAAGCGACTCGGTTTGGGTGGAAAGGATTAGGGCTCTCTATAAATTCCCCACCGAACAATGTTAAGAATGCTCATTGGATGACGGTGGGACATACTCCAAGAAAGTCTTGGTTTCCAATAGGGTTGCCACGATTAGTCGACTAGTCACGATTATGTCGACTATTTAAATTGTCGACGACTAATTAAATAGTCGATGCATCGGGGTTTTTTTTGTTTGTTTTTGTTTACACTTTGTTTTTCTCTCAAAACTGCTGCGGCACCTTCCACTCCCGCGTCTGTCTTTCTCTCCTGGACACACAAGCCCAGTAGTGGTAATCGGGGTCAGCCGTGATGTCACCGGAAGGTATACCAGACGGGTACTGGTATCATGGCTACCTGGCAACTGAGCTCAAAAGTGTGGGATGATTTTAAGAAAACAAAAGAGAAAAGTGTGCAATGCAACTTGCCTTCCACGGCAGCACAACTACGATGCATGAGCACGTTGTAGCTGACTGTGACAACGATGAAGAGGGACGGTCGTCTCGGTTAACTTGCTCGTTAGCTGCTAACATTAGCGTAAACAGAGAGCTAACTTACTACTTACTTATATTGATAGCTGTAAACGTTAACATTAGCGATGACGATTTGATTCATTAGCCTTAGCACATATATTTCATTAAAGGTTTAATGAACTATCATCTTAATTGTCTTTATTTTTAGTTAGGATATACCTTAAACACTTCAAGCTGAAAGCTGATGATGGTTATATAAGAGCAGCTGCATTCTGGTGCGGTAAGTTGTATGTTTTACATTCAATTTACGTATGATCCGATTGGTCGACTAATTGAAAAAAATAATCGGTGATTTGTCGACTATCAAAATAATCGTTTGTGGCAGCCCTAGTTTCCAATGGTTTCACTTGGAGATATACTTATTTTTAGCTGACTGCAGCTTAAATGTCACTGCCCTTTGCTAATGAGTGCCAGAAATACTGACACTGTTGATGCCATTGATATAAACTATTTATGTAAAACACAGTTTGGCTGTTAGGTTGAAGATGATCTGCAGCTAGTCGTCACTGGCATAGAAGCGGCCTTCTCTCCCTCTGCACATACTGTAAACCGGCAAAGGGGGGAGGGGGGAACAGAACAGATATCAGATTTTTTTTTAATTCTGAATGAAAATAAAATGAAAATCATATCGGATATAAACCATATTAAGGAAATTGTCCTTAATATTTCACTGTTTTCTGAGTGTTTTGTTACTTTTAGACAGGAACAGGATGGAAAGTAAAGTCTTCTACCTCTGTATAAACACTGATATAGTCTTTGTTCCGTTCATAAAAATCATTAGCTTCTTAGTTTTTACAGCAACAGAACAAGTGGCGACCACTGGTAGACACTAATTGCTATCGCTGAAATTAAGAACAAAAAACCTTTTAGTTCCTGAAAATGTTACTGTCTTGGCTCCGGTATTTCTGTAGGTGCACGGATTTCCTTGCGTGTATGCGGCTGTAATGCACATGCAGTAAGCAGGTTGGTGAGTGATTTCACACACGTGCTCGCACAATTAAGTCAAAGTTTAGGTGAATATGCAACACGCACCTTCACACTTTAAGCAAAGGCTTTGAGCGACGCAGCAAGGTTGGATAAAAGCCAAAGGGAAACGGTTCCTGCCCCAGACTTTGCATCTCAGTCGAGTTTGATAAAGGGTTGGAAAACATCAGTGAATTGGGCTCTTGATATAAAAGTGAGGAGATTTGCAAAATAGCACATTCCTCCCCTTGTCCTTTGCCTTTTATCCTCCCTTGACCGTCCTGCTCTCTTCCTCCTCTTCCTCCTCACTGCGCTCCCACCCCCCGCAGTCAGACCACTCCTCTGCTGTTTACCAGCGTGGAGCAGGAGAACCCTGCCGAGGGTGACATCTTGACAGTTTTCTGTTATGCCTCAAATAAAAAAAAGAAAAGAAAAAGACCTGTTATTGTGATGAGCTGTTATTATGTAAATGGTTTCCGACTGATACTGTCTCAGCCTGGCAGAGTCCCGCACTCGGGTCAATGGTGGCGGAGGCTGGTGCAGAGAAAGTGATCATTTTCATGATTGCAGGAGGCTCAGGGAGAGCCGAGGAGAGAAGTAACCGGGGCGTTGCGTTGCATGTGTAGGTGTGTTCACTGATTGGTAAATTACCCCAATGTTGGAAAGCATAGCTTGGTTTTCCTTCTCTTGTAACAATGGCGTAACTTTGGTGAGTGTCTCTGAGATAAGCGTGTGCTTAAACGTGGTCTTCGTGTTCGTGGCAAACATCGGCCTCATAGACCTTTTCACCGGTGCATTGGTTCTCAGGAGTTCTGGCCATGTTTCCGGTCCACATTTGTCTTCTGAGGTGGCACACATTCTCAGAAAGTCCCATGTAAACCGCTGGAGTTTCTGGTTCAGCACTGGAATTAGAACAGGTTTGACAAAAAAACTTCCCAAATTTGGATTGTGCAATTTTGGAAATTGTGAAATACGGCATTTTTCCTTCAGACTCTTATTGTGGCCTTTAGTCTTGTGATAATAAGATCCCAGGTTAATACAATGAAACTAGGGCTGGGCGAGTATCATCGAGTTAACTCATTAATTATTTAACGCAGACAAATATTTTATCGCGCCTTAGCGCAGGTTTTATTATTTATTTTATTATTGTAAAAGTCTGTTGCTCACAGGCTTTTATTTTGTAAAGGTCTGTTGCTGTCTGCTGCGGAACCAGAGAAGAAAGTAATCGGCGGATCCACCAAACATGGAGAAGGGTACGGAACTTTTACTCGGCCATTTTCATTTTAAAGTTCTTCCAGACGGCGGAGTCGACAGAACCAAAGTCATCTGTAAACACTGCCAAGTTGAATTGTCTTCTCACCGTAGTGTCACGTCCATGGGGTTTTCCCCATGTTTTTAGTTTGATGTTTTATCATGTTTTAGGTTGTTTATGTTTTGGTTTTTGAGTTCATGTTTAGTTTTAGTCTTGCCATTGCTTTTCCCCTCACTTCCCATGCCAGGTCATTAGTTTCACTCACGTCACCTGTTTTCATTGTCCCCAGCTGCACTCATTCACCAATCACTCCCAGTTTGGTATTTAGTTCCCAGGCTACCCTGTCATTTTGTGAAACCCTTTTTCTGTTTTTCACCCCTCACGCCACGCCACATTTAAGATAAGTACTTTTTTCATGCTATGTCAAGTCTTTTGTTTTTTCTTGTCATAGTTACATTCACGTTTTTGTCCCCATAGTTTAGTTTTGTCTTTCGGCTTAACCGCGCCTTTTGTTAACCTTGTGTTTTGAAAATAAACCCAGTTTGCTTTTTACACCTCTGGAGTCCGCATCCGTGTCCTGCCAATACCCACCCCAACCTGACACGTAGTAGTTTCAGTTTAAAATATCACTTAAAGGCAAAACACACAACTGATAGCAGCAAGTCATTCAAGGAAACAGACAGTGGAGCGAGGCTTCTACATAAAAACTACATAAAAATGCTGATGTTAAAAGTGTGTTTGCACAACAAATGTTATGGCACTTTCATTCATATGGCAGTACAGTACATTTAAAATAAAACTAAATGCTAAAAGCTACTACTTTTTAATTCATTTTTGGATTCTGCGTACAAATGCGATTAATCGTGATTAATCAGGGAAATCATGTGATTAATTAGATTCAAAATTTTAATCCTTGCCCAGCCCTAAATGAAACTAGAATATTTCTCAAAACCTTATTATCAAGCTTTGTGAGTAAATAATTATGAGACAAAATCATATCTCTGTGATGTCATAATAAAAAAAAGAACAAAAATAAAACCAGGGGTCCAGTTTTCTTTGACCCGAATGGAAAAAAATCACTTAGTTAAGGATACCATTTATCATGCCATTTAGTATATCAGGTAGAATATAGAATATCACTTTGTTATCAAGGTAAATAATGGAGAATCACTATGAAAGTCGCCTCTGAAAGGTGTCGTAGGCTGGAATTGTGTCCTTTCTTTCATAAAGGATGGTCCGGGGGGTATCCAGCTGTAAAGGAGATGATCAGGGAAAGTACGACTTCTATCATGGCTGCCGCTCAGGTACTTCCGGGTCCTTTCACTCAGGGAGGCTCCCCAAACGAAGCGGACGATCCGACCGGACCCCGAGCTGGAGAGAACGCTCTCTGGGAACATGTTTGACCTGATTGGTCAGCCACAGAAAGTGTTTCATCGGTCAGAAAATTGGAGTGTGGAACGTGGCATCGAGGCCATTAGCACTACTTCTGTTTTCCCTTTATTTGGCCAGATGCGGGTGTGTGTAGTTTTTGATGAGTGCTTTTGTATCCAACTGTAACGGTAACATAGAAAACCCGCTTAACCATTAAGTTTGACCAATCATTACCTAATCTTTCATATAGGATCTCCCAATTGGTTGTCTGATGACCCATCATCTGCTGTATCCGTGCTTTCATTGCGCGTTATTAGGCAGGTACTTGGTTCATCATATGCTAAGCAATTTCTCATTTGTTCACCGGTAACTGCTCAAAGTGTGCACTTTACCTCTAATATTCCCTTTTCCTGAACACCTGGGGGGGTTGCGTTTCTCCGGCTGGTACTGCTTCGGCATCACACATAGATGTTTTATCTATTATTGAGAGCAAGTTGTGTTTGTGTGTGTGTGTGTGTGTGTGTGTGTGTAGGCCTGTGTGGTTGCTGTGACTCACTCTTTCTACTGCCCTGACCTCTCTGCTGCCCACACACACAAACAGAGAGAGAGAGCTCCAGCGCTAGCTTTGTGCTTTCTCATCAGCCGACCTCTGGCCCCTGCCGGCAGCCTCTCCGACGTGAAGCCGAGCCGCATTAACCCAGATCCCAAACCACCCACCCCCCCCGCCCGTCTCCGAGCACTATCCTTCGTCCGCATAACAACCGTGGCCGGCGAATCCGTCGCACAGCCGCCACCTGCCATCACGCAGGGTGGATGTGTGGTAATACATGCGCGCTCACACCGCAAATAGGCGCCTCGTCGCTGTACTGCACCCCTTCCCAGGGAGATCAGAAGAAGGGAGGGGGAAGGTGGTGAGCATGAGGAGGAAGAGTGGTGTTGGAGGGTGAATAAAAAATAAAAAAAAAGAAGGGAGGGAGGGAGCGAGAGAAAGAAAGAGGTGTTGTTGTAGATGAGGTGTGTTCATATTCCTCACTTCATTGGGCCTCATTATTCCCCAGCATGGGAGTTGTGAGCATGTCCATGTATGATTCATCCAGGAGCACCTCAGCATGGCTCTGGAAAATTACTCTGACTACTACACACATCCGCAGTGTACAAAATGTTAATGATGTTTGCTCTCGCCCAAGAAATGGACTGACCAGGTGAGTCCAGGTGATGATTTCAGATTGAATTCTTCTGTTAGATTCACTCATCTGTGTGCAGCTGTGACTAAAACTGCACTTAGTTTCCTGTTAGCAGGGAATTTTCATGCCGCAGTGGCCTGTGTTTCTCATCAGGAGAGTCCTGCTTATCTACGTTTCGCAGCAGACTTTTCTTCATATGAAATGTTCGTCTTACCAGGAGGAGAAAGAGGAGACAAACTGAGGACTTGTCTCGACTGGGCTGGAAGTTATGTGACTAAGTTGTTGCTTCCTTCATGTATTACCTGCTAAAATGGAGTGGACGGGTAAGATTAAACATGAAAATCACATCCGGCGTTGGTCTGAATTTCTGGGCGTGCCAGACTTTAAAGCACTGTAATCTGGATACCTTCAGACATAAATGCAAATGAACCAGTTTCCGTTGAATCAGAATACCCTTGATGGAAGGTCTTAAACACGCTGGGGTCCGTCTTGCTACGAAAAGGTTTCGTTTCCCCTTTTTTTTTTTGTTAAGTCAGTTTTCAACTTTCCAGAGGATTTCATTGGGATTTAGGTCATTTTGCGGCTATTTTACCGCTGCAGACTTTTTTTTTTCTTTTTTTAATCCTCTCTTTGGTGCCGTTGGGTGCGCGCTTCCGGTCATCGTTCTGCGATTCCGGATGACACGGTTCGCTCTGCGATGTCGATGATCTTCTTATTTCATCATTCCTTTGACGCGTTCAATGCCACGAGTACAAGATGCAGCAAAGCAGCCCCCGCGACATGATTAAAACTTCCACCTTCTACAGGAGGTGACATGTTCTTTGCCTCATTTCATTCACGACGAACTCTCAGCGACGTCGTTTTTGGTGGTATGTCCTTGCAAACTGTCGAAACGGGATCTGGGAAACTTTGATCGCCGATCCCTCCGATGACACTTTCAGCGCGAACCCGTCGTTCGTCGATAACGGATGGAGACGCGAACCGTTGTCAAGCATTATGATACAGAGTTCCTTTGATCGATACAAACGCAAGCTTTACTGTGCCAAAAAAAAAAACAGCCTCGCTTGTACTTTGAAACAAGTCAAAGTAAGCATTGTCCCAGCATTTTCTGCTTCTGGGGGTCGTGAAACCCTGAACATAAACGTAAAGGAGCGTAACGGGGGATGTGGCTTTAAAAGGTCAGTCAGAAACAGGATGTTGGTTAAAGGTTTATGTGGAGATGTTTGTTAAACACTGGCAAATCTGACGGGAAAAAGAACTAAAGCCATATAGCTGGCATTATTCCCGTGGATGATACAAACTCTGCAAATTGTTGTGAAAACGTTGCGTCCAGAAAGTTGACACAATCCCATCTGAAAGGGTCGTGACTGTTGATCAACGGTTAACACTTTGTCGGTGTGCGGCGCATTCATGGGCCCGCCTGCGAGGGCCCGCATTATACAGGCGTGCTTTGCGGTTTGATGTGGTCCCTTAATGCCATGTCTGTGCAAACACCAACAAGCAACGACCGATAAAAGGAGGACCGATTCATCAGAGCAACAAACAGGGCTACGCCTCCTCTCCGGTCCTACGCAATCACAACACACTCACCTGCTCATCCTCCTCCACTCAACAACCACACACCAGTCGACTTAAATACTCACGCACACACAGCCAGCCGGACAGCAACAAACAAACACATACACACACACACACACACACACAGTTACTCTCTCCAAGCCACACCAGTATTTATGGAGGCTGCCCGCCTGCCTATCTCTTCCCCAGCCTGGGCGAATGATTTTCTTTGAGTGCTGTAACTATCATGTCACACCATGTTGTCATTATAGTGATTGCCGACGGCCCCGATAACCTCCCCGCGGTGATTTGTACCATTGAGGAGTAGTTTCATTTTTCTCTCTTTCTCTCTGTACTCTCCTCTCATCTTGATTGCGGCAGCTCCCATCAGCACCCTTCGTCTTGTTTGTAGTTGCACTGAAAGAGATCTGTCCTCCGTGTGCAACATTTCATCTGCCAGCTGAGGGGAGAGGCAACTCCATCACGCGCCTCGACTCCCTCCCCAACCCATCTCCTCCTCTGGTTTTTTTTTTTTTTTCTTCTCTTGCCTCCTTACACTCTCCAGCTCAGTCAACACTCCCTCCCTAAACTCCTGTACCTCAAAATCCTCCTTTCTCTACATCCCCTTTCCCTTCAAGAGAAGGCATCAGCCATCTCCTGGCATGCCATCAGCACTGTTTACCATCCGCCTTTGATAGAGGAATCAACTCTCCCCTCCCTTTTTTCTCCCTCTTTTTCTTTGTTTTCTCCCTCCTTTATTTCAGCCCCCCCTCCTCTTTCTCTTTCTCTCACGTAAGTTGTCATTTGTTGCCCATTGTCTCTGTGGTATTTAGTGGCGGGGAGATTAGGCAGCTGTGAATGGACTGCAGCTGTCTGTGCTGGATTAGGGGAGTTTAATCAAAGTATTTTCTAATGCGCCTCGTAATGATGATCCATAGGGACGGAGGCTCTTTAACAGATAATGATAGCTAGGCTGGCTGCGAGAGATGACTCGCTTGGAAGCACCACAGTCACCATCTTATTGTTGCTCTATATAGGGCCGGCTTTGCTGTCAGAATGGGCTCGTTTTGGCCATGATAGTCGCTGCTCAGTATCGGAGAGGAGGTAGTGGAAATGCAGCCAGCGCGAGATACTTTGATTCACTTGTGTCTGGGAAAATTTAGCATTTATGGTTAAATGTCACATTCGATGCGCTGACAGCCCCCCCCCCTCCATGTGAGTGTGATAACAGAGGAAACAGGTGTTGATTGGCACCTTTCAGCTCCATCTTTGGTGTTAATGATATGCCTCTATCACCTGACACACACATATTATTGTTTGTTCGTTGGTTGTATTTTGTCTGGACGTGGCCTTCATCGATATGGGCGTGTGTGGTGTGTTGTCGAAGGCGAATCAGTCTGCAGACTACGAAAGTTCTGAAAGGCAACACACAATACGGTATTTTTCGTATAGCTTCGTCTCTCGATTGTGTCATCAGTTCCCCCCACTTGCTGGTTGTATTGTGGTCCCTAAGGTGGAAAACATAAGCGCAGCGGATGAAATAGAAAAGCAAAACCAAAATATAACAATTCTGAGAACGTAACGAAGCAGAGTAATGCAAAGTATATCCGAGACGAACTCTGATCTGTTTGACAGTCGTGGTTCGTTCCACCACCAAACCCCTCCAACCTCCAAGTGCAAACTTTTAATCTCTTACATGTGATAATCATTGCTTTGGTGACAGTTTTGTGAAATGCCCATTCACTCCAGAGCTTTTTAAGGCTTTTTGTTTTGAGGCGGACTTCCCCGGGGCAGGGTGAGGGGGGGCCCTAAAGTGTTTCAGGGTGAATGGAGGTGAAGAAATATTACAGCCCTCAGAAGGGCACAAGTGCAGATTTCCTTGAATAATTTATCATAGAAAAGTGTAAATATTTGAATACACTTGTCTGGTTTTTGACAGTGGAATCGTTACTTTGGATCATGTATTAAAAATGTGCCAACAGCACGGGGAGCACACCTCTAACCAAGTTCCAGCCAAGCCAAGTTTTTAAGTGGTTCGAGGAGGAAGATTAAAACATGAAGCCTATTAAGTAAATTTCTTTCTTTTTTTTTCGTATTCCTTTGGTTTTGTTTCTGTTTTCACCAAATACAGGGCGAGATTTTGGACTTGAGAGCACTTCCCGTGTCTGAAAGGCAGAGCCTCCGAATATTTGTGATAAAGTTTTTCTTGATTTGCAAGAGCCATGATGTATTATTTATCTTTTTTTTTTTTTTCAACTTGATGTGTTTACAAGAAAGATCAGCTAACAAACATCCATTTTCATTATAACCAGGCTGATCGTGCACAGGATTGGCGGTTTATCCTATGTTTTACCTCCCATAAAAGCACCGATACGCAACTTTGTTAATGATATCAATAAAGGGCAGTAGATTCTCACGGGAGTTGTGACGGTTCTTGAGATTTCAGTTGCTCTTTTAGATGATTTGTCGAAATTCTACATGTGGACTCGACACCAAAGTCTTAAAATGTCTTTCTTTTTATCTTTCAATGTATTTCACCTGCTACCAAATGCGCATGTATATCTTTGACTCCAAGATCAGGTCAACTTTTGCTCGGTGGAACGCTGCTCCGTGGACAGTGTTTTGTGTTCAATCTGCAAAAATCTGTGAGGAAATGCAGAAAATGAACACCGCTTTTGCCATGATGAGGACCTCTTTGAGGGCAGTAATGCTTGATCGTGGTCAAGTGTGAATAGAAACGCGGACAAACACCACAACCTTCGACTGGAACCAGCTGATTTTGAAATTAAAGTGCAGGGTGCTCTATTACTGAGATACAAATCTTCTTTCCTAATACCAGGCCCTTTGAAAGTCAAGAAAGGCCTCAAACTGTAGAATGAGGAAAGTGTAACAACCTCTTTTGCTTGTACTTGATGAAAACAACCCCTGAACCTTCAAAGAGTTTGGACTTGGGAGTTGATGAGATTTAAGAGAACTTAAGGGGGGAGGGTGCCCTGCGTGAAGGCCAGCAGACCAGACTGGCTTATGACGGTTTACAGCACAACATGTTGTCTGGAAGATTATAGCTCTTTGCCTGGATGAATAGCTCGGAAATGCCACTTTACTCAGCCGACTCTAGTCTCTCACTCGTTTACATCCACAGCTATTTATAGGCTCGTCTACCTTCTCAAGGACACTCTTCAATGAGTTGTTCAACCTTCCCTGGGTAAACACTCGGGGAGCTTTTTAGTGTCATACGCTGTTTTAAAGTAAAGTTTTTCAGCATACATCTGGGCTCGGTTTTAAGGACGTGGCACGTCGAGGAGACACGGAAAATGGATGCTGAGTATGACTTGAACACAAAATGAGGATTAAATTAGAAGTGTAAGATGAAATTAAACGGATATTGTTATTTTTTCTTTAATCATTCAATTTTTTATTGTCAACTGTAATAGTGCAATCACACACAAAGAGACAATTCCAAAAACACTTTTTAACATGCAACACCCCCCCCCGACTCCACTCGCTCTCAGCACCAAATAACAAGTCATTGCCGCAAACAGACAGTTCAGTTCTGATTTGGCAGTAATTCCTTCAGTCCAGAAATTACATCCCATTGTTGTATTGTAAGTGTTTTGGTGTTATTTGCTCTTGCTGATGACAGTTACATGTATAAAATGCTCAAAAATGTCCGCAGCCAGTGGGCCGTTGAAACATCCAAAGATTTCCAGGGCTGTACTATCATCATCTTTTTGGCCTGCAAGCCATAATTTACGATTCTTGTGTGTAAGATTAAGACTGGAATCATCGTTCAAAAGATGCACAGCAGGGGACATAGGAAACTGGACCCTGTTAAATAAGCAATAATATCAGTCACCTTTCCCCACAATTTATACACCTCTGGACATTCCATATGCAAAAAGGAGCCCAGGGCTCCATGGGGACAGAAGGAACGATATGGATCAGTGATAACTCCCACCCGATGTCTTATTCTTGGAGTTACATAAGCCCTGTGACAGAATTTTAAATGTATGTATCTATGAGTTGGATTTTTTTTTGGGGGGGGGGGGCTTTTTATGCCTTTAATGGACAGGATAGTTGAAGAGACAGACAGGAAGCAGGGGGCAGGGAGAGGGGGAATGATGTGCAGTAAAGGGCCGTCCGATGCGGGACTCGAACCGGAGCGGACTGCAGCTAGGACTGTAGCCTCTATACATGGGGCGCCTGCACAACCCACTACGCCACCGACCACCCAATTGGATTTTTTTGAGGCACCATGAACGTTGTTCCAAATGGTTTCCCAATCTGTTATATCTCTATCCCAGGCTTTCATTCCTGCTGTAGGTGAATATCTATGAGATTTAGATTTATCGTAAAGATGGGACAATATTTGTTTTGGGGAGCGGTGTATCCACTCCAGAGTGGGATGATCCTTTCACTCTAGTCACATCTTTTATTAAGCATTCCCTCCGTTTTTCTCATGGCAGTGCGTATAAATGACACGCCTCTTTCGTCCAAATAACATGTTGAATGGTTAGGGTGCAGCATAGTGCAGGGGCTCCTCCTTTCACACCACATACCATCAAACCGACTGTACCAGCCGCGGCTATTCAGAGACAACAGGGGAAGCCGGACAGCCTCTCCCATTCTCTGGCGAAATTGCTACATCTTCAATGTTAAATTGACGATAAAACAGTTATTCACAAAACACAAGATATGCCCAATACTGCATTTACTTTCATAACTACAACATGTTGTCCTGTAGCTTAATGAAGTGATTTGTTCTGAAATCGCCGCCGTTCACTGAGGAAATCATGTTATGAAGCCGCCACTAACAGCCTGGCTTCCAAGCCGAGGGCTGCCCGGCTTCAGGAGGGGGCGGTAGAGTCAAGTTTTTTCTACAATTCTAGGTCATCATTGGCTAAATCGACAAAAACTCTTCACTTCCGAGGCTGCTCGGCGTCTCTGGGGGTAGATTAGACGTGGGCGTGTCAATATGAGGCGCTGTATCGTGATGATTGGAGTTAGTGTTTGTCTATCATGAGAGATTCTGTGGCAGCCGAATTTTTAAGCGGGGAGAAGCACGCTGGAACTTCAGTCCCAAAGCGAATACGAAAGAGACTGGTTGTCTGTGAAAGTGCTGTCGGAGTTTCACTCATTTCCCATCGTTTCCATTTCCATCCTCACACACATACACTTTTGTAAATATTACACTGTAAATAAGTAACACATCCTTGTTGTTTAGAAGTTTTGTCAATCATATTCCTGTTGTGCATTTGTTTGTCGTGTTAGCTAGTAGTTTTGTCACAATGGCGTAATATGGGCTTCCCCTGTTTTAAAAGTCAGCAGCCGCCACTGGACTGTACATACAGTGAAATGGTTGGTCGGGGCAAAACAGGACGGGACGTCATTTCCTGAAAATATGTAGCGTAAAATGGCAAAAAAAAAGAGCTGTTGTAATAACACGGCACGTCATTTGGTGTGTAACAACTTCGCCTTTTCACGAGAGCAGGCTGTTCACTCGGTATGTTCTGTGTCTCCGACAGTGCTAAGCTAGTTAGCAACTATCTCTTAGCCTTAAAAGCAGAACAAGACTGTTTTAAGGCCTTCAGCCCTCTCTGATTCGCCCTTTTCTCATTTGTCATTTCAAATTCTTTCAAATGGACGACTTGTAAAAACTTCACATGAAAAAAAAAAAAAAGAATGAAGGTAGCAGAGGATGATTGGTTCGCGTATCACTTAGTCTACTGTTTGGTTTATTTGGTGTGTGCAAGGAGATGAGACGAAAGCAAAGTGTCAGAAATCACGACGACAATGACACAGAACAACTTTTAAACAAAAACCCAACTCAAAAAATTCTTGTAAAATCATTCAATAAAGCAGTGAAGCCTTGGAGTTTGGTCCTGTTTCACGTTCTAACTTGTGAAAGCAGGACAAGCGGACACTGTCTGTTTGATACGTGGTGAAAGTGCAGAAGCGCTGGGTAAAGTGGATGAAATGGCACCCCAACAGAGCTAGCATATGGAGCTGATCATCTCAGCCAGCTGATTTAATTTTGCACCTTTAGTACCGATTATCACAGCTTAAGATGGATGATGTATGTATGTAGCAAACGAAAGCGCTGTGGATGCAGCCTCTGATCGTGTCTTCTAGCCCTTTTCCCGATTTTCCACCACTGTAGATGTGCGATGGCTTTACCCCTTCGTAACATGCTGCAGTGTGGATTGAGGTCTGTAGACGATGGTGGTTGCATTACAAATTTAAAAACAACATCCGAAACAGCTGGACTACCCCTCTACTGTACCTCCAGTGTTTCGACAGCGTGGCACAGTGTGTCTCAAAGAAATGATGTCTGTGCACAGGAAATGGCGGGGAGCTGGCGTGTCTGATGCTAAACTCACAGCAGAGCATGTCGTGTTGCGATATGACCCCGCGCTGACTCGCGCATGATGGAAGACCAAAAAACGAAAAAAGAAAGAAAGAAAAAGCTCACACTAAGACGAGAGAGAGGGGGGAATCGAGCGAGTGGGAAAAGAGAGGCTCTGTTTTTTTTTACTCCCAAATAATGAGAAGAGAAGAAGCAGAGATGAAGGGAAGCTCACCGTGGCTTCCTCCTTCACGCACAGAGGCCCCATGCTCCCGAAGACAGATGCTGAGGGGAAACAGTGAGGCGTTTTGCTACTGTGGTTTGTTTCTCAATCAGAGGCTTAACTCGGCGCCCAGCACACGCACATACACACATCCAGATAATATCCGTTGAGATGTGAGATTACAAACGCTATAGCTCCACCTGTTCTTTGCCATAACAGGTGCTTGTGATAATTATTTCACCTCTCTCTGATGAGTCAGGCTCACACTCAGCAGCATGCGACTGTAGCAACCAGAAAATGTCATTAAACTATTGCTTTGTAATTACTGTATTTGATTTCTCTTTGATCCCTTTGTCTGTGCGGCATTTGATTATTTATTTGTGTTCCAAAGTGTGCCCTGAAAGGCTGGAATTCTTGCAATGCTAATTTTCACCTAAGAAAAAAAATATGCACACTCTTGGAGAGATTAGATGTTCACGCCGAGAATGGCAACATTTCATAATGCTATTACAGGAGTATCTTTTATGTCTATATGAACACAACACCCAGGGTCATCAGCCTTTGTCGAATGTTATACCTACTTTGTCTTCTTACGTCCTTTGTCTGTTGCTACTATCAAATAAAAGCAGAAATTATGCAAAAAAATGGCTGTTTTTTGCTTCAACACGACCCTTTTCCTGCAAGACAATTTCCAGGAATCTCAAGAAAACTCACAATCCTTCTATTTAATCTGCTGTCACTCCGCTGCCCACATCTGTAACATTAACTTTTCCCATGAATTCATATCTTAACAATATTTTCCACTGAAAATGTTTTTCTTAACTGACTGGTAGCCTGTTGCTGAACTTTGTGCTGGCCAATAACCAGATTAACCTCGTTTTAATCCAACCTCAGCTGCCAGTTTTCTTTTGAGGTCACGTCTTGGTTCCAAGCCAGTACAAGCCAAACATGTCTAATTACTTTTTTCATTTTTCTCCACTTTTTAAGAAATGCTCTCCTATTACCTATTTTGTTTTGTTTGACTAAAAACGGTCAAATCTGCTGGACAGAAGAAGAGATGGAAGAAGAAAAATGGAGGACGAAGATGAACCTTACTGGGAGGAGTGGAATTGTACTGCTAGATGCAAGACCTGCTAATTAACAAGCCAGTATTGTGCTGAAATCTGACTAATTATAATACTTCCAGAGATAGGATTTTAGAGGCTGATCCTATGGTTTGAGTGTAGAAACACTGTCCTGAAGTTAGAATTCAGGGTCGGTGCATTTTAAAAAAGAAAACAAAAAAACAAAAACCGACGGCCTGAGAGCAAGCAATAATACAGTATGATGTCCAAACAAACTGATGCATGATGTTACAACTTCACAATCTCTATTAAAACCTGTTCATTCAAAAGGTGTCAAATGCTGTTGTCTTGAATTCACTTTTCATGATGTTAGCCATGCTAAATGGCGTCCATTTTGTTACAGTCTGAAGCCGAGGGTTCCTGATCAAGTTTTGGCTCGATTGTTATGATAGCATTGTAGTACTTAGCCAAACAAATATATTTAGCTGGAGTGCTTGCTATAGCTAACTAGCCATTTAGCTAAAGATTGTACTTTGACTCTTTAGCTATACTAAAACTAGCTAGTTTCGTAGATAGCTGGCTATAGTCGAGCAGTAAATAATCAGTAGGAGTAAATGAAAGGCTTAACCACCTCCCAAAGCAGGGTAGCATGTGACGAGTGACGATACACAGCTTAACAGCAATTCAACAACAGGAACTTAACCCAGGACTTTCCTCGGGTCATTCTCAAGTCAGAAATAAACAGATACTTTCTAAATGTTTCACACCAGCAGGGTTTTAAGCAGATATAAAAACACCCACACCTCAGCATCACTCAGTTGGAAGATGCGCCATTCAGGTCGTTTACATGCTTGATTAAGTCGAGCTAGAATCATAAGCCCCTTTCACACGGAAGAATAACCCACATTTAATTCGCGAATTTAGCTTGTCCGCTGTTCCTTTCACACTGCCGACCCGGGCTGCCGCGTCAACTCGACTCGCCATTCGACCCGCGTCGGACCCTAATCTTTTTGCCGAGCCGAGTTTGGTGTAAACGCAATTGACGCGGATTGGACGTGGGCGTGGCGTGACATCAGGAGTTTAAAAGACAGAATGGACAGCTGATTCAGAACAACAGCGACAGGTGAGGACAAGTTTTACTTCAAGTTCGAGACATTTTTGAAGATGGCCAACTGGGGAGACAAGGAGGTCCGCGAGCTCCTCAGCCTCCGAGCAGAGGACGTTATTTACCGCCACATGTCGGGGACGGTGAAAGATGGACCTCTGCTGGAAGGGCTGGCGAGAAAGATGGGAGAGCGCGGTTTCCCACGCAGCAAGACCAACAAACTGAAAGCCATGAGGAAAAAGTTCCATATGGTTAATGAACACAACGGCAGGAGTGGCAGAGGGCGATTTCCTCAACTTGGAGATTATAGTGCTCTTGTATTCTCTGCATATGTTCTTCGGCGGCATCCCACGTTGTGACCATCCACACCCCGTAAAATAACATCTCCATGAACTGCATATACAATTGCAAAAAAGAGTCCTCAAGGTGTATTTAACCCTACCTCCGACGCATGGCTTGTGCCTATGTCATTGTACACGCCCAGCATTTTATGTGTTTCGTGTGACGCTCTGCCACTAGGCAACGCCCCCTGAACTCGGCTTCAGGCGACACGGGTCACCAACACGCCAAGCTTTCACATTGCTCGACGCGGGACGAAGTGGCAATTTGGACCCGCTAAGGTAGCGGGTCTCAGTGTGAAAGGGGCTTTAGCTTGACTTGGCCATTTAATTGGACTAGTTTTCTTGTCACATTTGTCTCAGTTTGTTGACAGAAGTCAATGCCGTGAATGAAGCACTTATATTAATTTTCAAGGTGGCTCTGCTGCTCCAAGATAATAGCACAGATTGTCCTGATTCAGAGGACTAATGTGTCTAATCTTGCCAGAACTTTGGACTCATAGGTCTGAAGGAGTTAAATACTATAGGTCATTTGAAAAGGTCCATGGAACTAGGAAGTACTAACTAGTGTTAGTGGAAATGCAGGCTCTGATGACGACTGATACCCTTCACTTAGTTTGATATTAATGTGGACCACAGGCTAAAAATGAAGCATGATGAACATTCTGGAATCCAGTTTAAGAGTCTTGAAGGCAAAATTAAGGTCCAATTTGTGACAGTTTAAAAGAGCCCTCGTCACACGATAGAAGAGGGGTGGGCACTTTTCGAAACTGAAGCATAACATGGAATCTTGATAAATTTTTTTTATGTTATGAAGGCAAGTCAGTTTCACAATTGCTGCAATGTTCGAGAGTTTAAATGTATCTGTTAATTAGCTAAAGCAGCGAACCTGCCAACAGCCAGCCGTGTTGGAGACAAGTTTCTCCTCTTTGTACTGTTTTCAGTCTGCCCTGAACCTGAAACTGGACATACCAGTTCCTTTCACTGTTCTTTAAATGTAGTTTAAAAAAAGATATCTTGACTATCTGGTTAAATGTTCTCATTGCTCAGGTCTTTACCGAACAAGCAGCTTCAGTTTGACTTTTCGCTGTGATGGAAACTTTTTTTGTGTGTGTGGTGTGTGTGTGTGTGTCTCAAAGATGAATCGGCTCTCGTTTCCTGTAGGATGAACAGAAATAACAAGGCCACGGCTGTCTTCCTCTCACCGACCCGCGATCTTGTGCGCGACTCTCTGAATAGAACAAGACAAAGAAAGCCTTTGCGTTGGTGGAAGATCGCAAAAAAATAATCTCTCCAAGGGACCCTGCATCAAAACTAACGCCACGACCGATTCAGTTTCTCTCTGTTGGCTGGCATCTGCACTTACTTTTGACTTTGAGGCTCTTGCTAGCTCTGTCTGTAATGACAGATTGTAGCACTGTTGCTAGCTGGAAGTGCACTCACTGAGGGGAGGATAGAATTTTTTTTCTTAAGCTCTGCCGTTGATGATATACATTATAGAACTAAGTGCGTGTGGAGTATGATGCTGGCGCTGCCTCATTACTGCAGGATTACATGTGCATCCGTGAGCAAGAGTGGAGGGGGGGGGGGCTCAATCCCCCCCCCCTACACCTCTAATTCACAGAATGATGTAATTATCCTTTTTTCTCTCTCTTTCTGTGACACCTCACACAGACATTCTCTCAAGCACAAAAACATTTGCAGGTATTTTCTCTGGCTCTTTGCCACTCTGCATCAGACGCGCACATGCTTGGAGGGAAAAAAGGGGAGACCGAGGGCCACTCTGTGACAAAAGAGGAGCATTTTGCGCCTTTGACATGATCTCCCCTCCCCACAGTGGACGAGGGCCCACAAAGCCAGGCGGTGAATGAGGGTCAGCTGCGGCTTGGCCCCTGGGAGCCTCCCGTCGAGCCTTTTAATGAATGTCATTTTCTTGCATTAAACACCCCAATTGTTGGATAATGGTTTCCCAACAATAACATTTAACCAATTCCCCTGTCTTTTGGGCTGGCTCATTTGGGACTCAGCAGGAGGTGGTAATTGATTGTGTAATTCCAATCAGAGCTGTAAACAGATTGGAGGTTCCTTCAGAGCTTCTTCTTGAAGATTAAAACACACACATATATCCTTGCGGCCTCCCTCGCGCAAGATTACATGAGAAATTCCTGCAAAATAACCCTTAATGGAATCTATAAGTGGAAGTTGTTTTCCATCGTCAGTGGGAGAAATACAACGCACAACTCCTGAATGACCCCGGCTCTGCTGTGTACCAACACATTCCCCTGCCTTTTCTTTCACCCCGCCCTTCCCCTCCCTCTCTTCTTTCTCCTCACATTGATTGTAACTCTCTTGTCGTTGTGCCGCATAGATCCAGAGAGTAAGGAACTGGAGGTGAGGGGGGTTAACTGCACTCGGCAATTTAGATTTACTGTGAGACAAACACTGGTTGGGTGCGGATGAGGGGGGTGGTGGTGGCAACGGGACATGATGTCTCCATGGAGATGTGGAGTAACGGCACATTGTGCGTGTGTGCAAAGTGAGCACGCACATGCTCAGGCGCTCGTTTCAAGATGAGTTCAACTAATTGTCGCCGGAAAGCTGTTTATTGACTAACTACTGCTCACATTAACAACATGCACGTTCTCACTGTAGATGCGATGCTTTTCATGCAATGTCACCATCAACTTTATTTGTATAGCACATTTCATGTACAGAACAATTCAAAGTGCTTCACATAAAACAAAAGCATTGCAGCAGGGAGTGGAAAAAGCATTAAAAATACATAAAAGAATATGAAGAGAAACAACTAAAATAATTTAAATGAATTTAAAAACAAGCAACAGTCCAGATAAGTTAAAAGATAGCGTGCAGATTTCATGCATAGACACATGAGAACAGAAATGTTTTTAACCTGGATTTAAAAATGTCTCCATTTGGTGAAAGTTTAATCTCCACTGGCAGTTTGTTCCACTTGTTTGCAGCATAACAGCTAAATGCTGCTTCTCCATGTTTAATGCTCTTTTTGGGAAGTCCAGTTAAAAGAGCACTACAGTAATCGAGTCTACTGGAGATGAATGCATGGATGAGTTTTTCCTGGTCTTTTTGAGAGAGGAAACCTTTAATTCTGTTGATGGTTATGATAACCAGGTCAGGTTGTGTATCCATCCGAGGGCTGTTAGTCTTTTTATCCGGTCTGAGATGAGAACCCGCTTTTGCCACCTTCCGTCCTCTCCATTTAGCAAACATGGTTTACAATACGTGCGAGTCCACAGAGTGAGCTCCACGCTGTTATAAGCTGTGTTTTGGTCCGACTCACTTTCTCTCGACCTGCCTTGTCGGCCTCGGTGTGTAAATTGCTGCATTATCCAGAAGTGACATCTGGCGAAAGCAGAGACTGGGTGTGAATTTGTTGCTGTGACTCATGTCTCTGCTTCTTACCTTTTCAGCCAAATATTCCTCCTCCTGAATGCCTTTTCTCTTACAAAAACGACTAGTCTATGATTTCTATCATGAGCAGTAATGGGGAAAAAAGAAAAAAGATCTTTTGCTAACATTTTAAACTGCTCTCAGACCTGCGTTTCAGTTTATTTGGCTCGAAAGCGATTAGCTACCCTCCGTTTCATGTTGCCTTATTTCAAACAGCTCTTCGAGGTGTAAAGCTAAAGTCACGTGGACTTTGGATGGTTGCCATGAGAGGAAGTCTAGTTCCTGTGCCAAATGTGTTCATTTATCTTTTCCAGTGGTCAGAGTGTCCTCAACATTTTATAAACGATTCAAAGTCTTTGGAGGCCCAGAGGTGCAAAACACCACAAAGTCGAATCTTTTTCTTCTTTAGTGTGCTCGAGTCTTCTATTTTGTTGCTGAAATGTGTTTTGTTTTTATTGCTCGGTTCAATGTCGTGTTTTCCTGACCTTTGTTATGCTTGCTGTTTTCTGAAATGACATTATTTTCTTCTCTAATTTGGAGACTTTGTCTCGTGTAATGTTTCTTTTCTGTCATGCTGCCAAAGTAAAAATGTTTATCGGCTCGTTAAAAAAGTAATAGTCGGCAGCAAAAGGGATGTCTAACTATAAATCTTCATTCCAGCCGATGAACGGTTCATAAAGCTAATGTAAAAAAAACTCAAACACCAAGCAGGGACTCGCCTTAATTGTAACAGTCAAGTTCAAGTTATCATGTGAAGTATTGTAATATAGCTCTGTGATGCAGGTATTTGAAATGTGTTGTTTTCTTGTTGATTTGTTGCAAAACGTTAGCCTGGGAATTCCCATGCTGCTTTGCACGCGATTTCATTCATACTGCAAAGGCAGCCTGGAAACCACCGCCCTTATTTTTGCCAGAGTTTGGGAACCAATCACAGAACGGGGGGGGGCAGCAAGACGATGACGACGTCTATGCGCTACACCGAAGCTTGTAGAGTGTTAATCCAACATGGCAGCGGACACAACGTTACCGTTCGATGCAGCTTTAGAAAGTGTTTTAAGTAGCTTAGAACGCAAGTTTACTTTTATTTTACTTTTTTTTCTTCTTCTTCCTCGTCGAATTTCTGTCGTCATCTGGTATAAGTGATACAATTGGCTATGAATCGTGTGCAAAGCAGCATGGGAAGAACCAGACACCAGTTGATAGACATTCGTAGCGCCCAATAAACGGCTCCAGGCATTCGTAAACCACGCCTCAAATACGAGAAAATGCACACCTAGTTCCCAGACCACCATCTCATCGAGATGTGGACGCGTCAGCCAGGCTAGCAAAACGTTGCATTTAGTGCAGTTTAGTGATTTGTGGAATGTGCTTTTTTTTTTTTTAAATGTTTGTTGTTTTGGGGCTGTGTAATGTTAGATCGGGTTCTTTTAGTAGGAGGCTCAAGAACGGACCGGAGTAAATTCAAGTGAAAATGAAGTCTTTATTCGGTATGGCAACAAATGGAGTATTTCAGCGCTGGTCTCAGTCTGACAGAACTCTCGCAGGAATCCGTCAGACAGAGCCCCGTATCTCCGGTTACACCTCGTATATATGTCTCCTAGTTTCCCAAGGTGGATCCCTTGTTGATCAAATGTGATTGGATATGAATCGTACTAGCCCAAATAATGTCTCTGAGGAATTCAAATAATGTGTGTGTATCAATCTGCCCTTGGTTTCCCAGACTTTCCTGATTGTTTTGTCTGTCTACTCCTGCATCACTTAAGGTCATATGGAAAAGTCCTGAGTCTTATTTCATTCCTAATGTCTAAGAACAAAGCCAATTATAACAGGAACATTCGGATTTGTAAGTTTTGTTGTCGTTTGTGAAACATTACCGTGTTAATACTTTTTATTATTATCGTGGGTGATTATGTTTGGTTTCATTTGATGATTTTGAACTAATATTATGTTTTGCGGCAATACAATTGGGAGCATTTTTTTTAAAATGACATTCTTTTTTACAGGCATTTTCTCTTTTTTTTTTTTGTTGGGTATACATTACAGGTCGACAGTCCGTTGCCGGAGAAACGCAACCATACAAGCTCGTGGTCAATTTAGCATCACCAGTTAACATTCAAACCCAAAACCTTGCTGTGAGCTGACCGAATACCTGAGAAATCAACCTTAACATCTCGATCTTGTAGATCAATTGTTGCAGCATATTTCCTGACAGAGGTAATATGTACAGAACTTCTGGTTTTACCTCGGAAAACACGTATGCTGTTTGTTTGGCAACGGAAATTAAAGCTCTATCAATTCCATCATTCTAAATTAAAACCACCTCCATGGGCGTCTATACTCTAAATCTGCACGCCAGCAAAGTTGAAAGTCAAGAGTCCTCACAAGTAGTGATTCGGTGAGGATTTTCCTCGCTGGTTGATCACCGAAACACTGAAGTTATGAGCTCAGCAGAAACAAAAGATGGCCCTCCAGTCAAAGATGATTATATTATCTTATCACGCCTCGAAGACTTGATGTGAGCCTAACGATTTATACCAGCTCCCAATCTGCCGACGCTTAGCTGGATCTGGGTTCATTTCAGCCTCAGCCTCCCTCCATCTTTCTGCTGACTCCATGCGATCTGAGGAGGGTGAGTAAATCTAATATAAAGACGTTATTGATTCGCAGGTCCTTAATCACTTTGATTTGGCCCAGTTTTCACTGACTGCACTATGGGCTCCCTCGGGGTGGGACTTCAGTATCGGGGACAGGCAGATACTTGGAGGCAAATGCAATTTTTCTGCAATGCCAAAGAGATTTAAAAATCCTATCATCAATCATCGCATCACTAATATTTATACTTGTAGCATGGCAGTCAATAATATTCTTTTTACTCGGCTCGTGGGCGTGCAGAAGGACCTTTGCTGATCGGTGTGCTGTGCTGTTTGTATTCCTGGAACTTTTAAATGGGTTTCAAAGTTGCAGAAGACCAAAGTGTTTCTGTTCTGTAATGACTTGAAAGTTTCTTATAGTGGCTCCTTTTCTGTGGAATGCTTAAAATTCCCGTTATTAATGCTGAAATTCCCCTCATCAAGCTAGAAAGTGTGATATTCTTTTGAGATGCGAAGCACCTTATTCTGAGATAACCTTTTCTTTTTTGTGTGTGTGTGTAAATTCTGTAAATTTTTTGTGAACTGAAAAGCCAAATGTGTATGGTGCAGAAGTGCAGGAGACACTTGGTTTGTTTACATGACACGAGAAAAAAAAAAGAGAATTGTTATTCATTTAGTCCGACCAAAACGTGGGCTTTCAAAAATACATATTAAACGTGTTTGACTGAAATGGTCGGATGGCTAAACGCTTCAGAAATTGTGACTGTGTGTGAACACGTGGGGTCCCTAAAGCATTTCCAGACTGTCGCTCTGCTCTAATAAAATCCCGAATTTCACAACCTCGGCGTCATCTGACAAAATCACCAGTCAAGTAACTTAAAGACGACGTCTGTGCAGTGAATTCAGCCTTACTTACACGTCTGCCGCAAACAAAAATGAGATTCTCACCCAGTCCAAAATGGGTGTGAGACGAACTTCTGTTGGTATCTTGATTCTGCTCCTGTGCGTGTACGCTGGGACAAGGACTGCGATCACTTCAATGGCCAAGTCGAGCTGTAACCGTCACTCGACTCAGCTGCTGAGCCGGGACTGCCGGAACAGTGTTTATTTTAGCTCGGGAAGGTTTACTGAGCGAAATGACCCGGAGGTATCTGGTCAAAGTTTGTCAAACTATGGCTGTGTTCGAAACCGCATACTAAATACTACATACTTGCAAACTGCATACTTCCATTCTGCATACGGCATTCTGATCGATCAGACAGTATGCAGAGCATTTACCCACAATGCATTTCGCTCCCGCCCGAGCCGAAATCAGCCGGCCTGAAGCTGATTTCACTTAAGCTCTAAACTCTGTAAACTTTAGCAACATTTGAAACATTTTCAGGCGAGAAAGTAGTCGTTTAGACCCCCAACATGTTGAAAACCTGCCAAAATACCGCCTATTTACAATTTACAATTCGGCGCTACTAAAGCTAGCCGTAGTGAGCAACGCACTTCCGCTTATTTTCACAAAATAAATTACCCGTTGCCTTTTATCATAGGGAAAGCCATTACGATACAATTGATTCTTTTATTTTGAAAACAGGAAGTGAACCTACCCTCGTTGTAACGAGCTTGAAATGCCGTTTTGACAGGAAATGACGATCGGCGACGTCACGTTACGTTGCATCTTGGGTAGTTTCAGTATGAGTAGTAACCTCATGATGCATACCCAACATTTCGGCGAATCTAGTATGCATTCGGGAACTTCTCGCTTACTCAAACTCGCATACTAACTCAAAAAGTTAGTATGAGTAGTGGGAGTAGTAGGAGAAGTATGCGGTTTCGAACACAGCCTCAAAATGCCGAGGAAGTTCGGTGGTCAACTTGTTGATAAGTACCGGCTCTCATTTGGTTTTCAGTTTCACCTTCGAGTGTGAGACGAGGGGTTGTAAATAATGAATACCTCCCAGCAGAAATCCCATAAAAAACTGAATGTTTCGTAGCTGTCTTACTTAAGTAACTTCCACAACCTTTTCCTCTTCCCATTCTGGACTTCGCCAGCAGCATCAGCAGTTTTTTTTTTTTTTTTTTTTTTGCTCCGCTGTCGAATAGAAATGAGCTTTCAGTCAATAATTAATATCAATAACTTTGACAGGACATTAGACGGAAAAAAAACAACCTTGACCACGATGAGGATTTTTCCCATTAGTATCGCAAACATGCAGCACACATATACATCAGAGCTGTGTGTCTCAACAGAGTGTGCACGTGAGTGTAATAGATGTGTGCTGCCATGTAGCTGATATCATGAACCAACTGTGTCACTTGGTAAACAATGCTAATTAAGAGAGACAGTGGGATTGCCTCCCTGACCCCTCTCCCCCTGATTTCCGTGTTTGTTTTTATTGTTCATGCTAATTAGACTTAATCCCTCGTTCTCTCGCAGTCGACTCTGACCAGCATCGGGTGTCCGTGCCGCAGCCAATCGGGTGCGCCGATGCTGCAGGGTTGAGATGTGGAGGAGGGAGTGGGGACAAGTGCTTTGTGGGTCCCCGTAAGGAGCGGAGAGGGAGTGAAGCTTGCAGCTGGACTCAAAGTGTGTGAGTATATGGGTGTGTGTGTGTGTGTGTGTGTGTGAGAGAGAGACAGGGGGGTATCATGTTGGGTGGGGCCCCTGGCTGCTATTGTCTTGCAGTACAATGATACGGCTCACAAGTGAGCAGCGGGCCAATAATGAGGAGGAGGCCCCGCTGAACAGCGTGTCCCTGGCAATTGTTCTGCTGCCACAGTGGGAGAATGGAGCTGTCGGACACAGACACACACACACACATCCGCACACACCGCACTCCCCGACACCTTTTCTTGCTTTATGCCTACTCCCACTGTTCTCTATCTGTATAACTCACACACACATAGACACACACACACACACGGGCTCCCTCCATCTCATATCTCTGACATGGGGAGTGTGTTCGCTAATGGCTAATTAAAACAGGACTATTAATGAATGGCCGAGCAGCAGACACGATAAGGAAACTTGGGGGAATGAATTAACACATCCTTAACGTGTCATCCCAGCCAGCCACAGCCCAGTGTGTGTGTGTGTGTGTGTGGGTGTATTGCAGTTGTTTCCCATGAATATTCACATATTTTGCCAAACACATAATTGCATACATTTGTAAATCTTGTGCGTTGCTTCGAGAGACGCAACATGTGCAATACACATTGATTCTTCCAAAACTTCTGGTCTCAGTTGGGGAAACGGCGTTGTCGCGAAATCTAGAATAACAAGAATCGGCGATTCCTGCAGGATAACGTGTTGTCCTGGAGAAAGAAATGAAAGACAGAGTTCTTGGCTGAAGTGCTGTCTTTGGATTTGTCTTCTGTTCTTCTCAGTAATCGTGTCAAAGTTGCTTCAGTACACCTTTCCACATAAGACTCCACAATAATTATCTTAATCTCAATTACGTAAGAAGCTGTTACTTTTAAGAATCGATTTTCGATGTGAAATAAAAGAGCAAAATCAAGGCAAAGCACACAAGTTCGGATGAATCGGCATCTTGCGCTGGCAGCTATCGGTGAGTTTAAGGAGGGGCTCTGGTCGTCACTCTTTGTTCCTCTGACTGAAGTTCACCTGTGACTGACACACAGCAGGTAATTGGATGCAGCATTAAAGTGTGTGTTAGCAGTTCCTGCCCTTTTCAAAAGGGTTTATATACCACAAAGTGGGTTGCCAAACACCCCCCCCCCAGTTTTGTTTCCTGTTGGTGGATAATGGGAATGTGTTTTTGCTGTTGCTCAAGCAGATTTACTTGCTTATCGATCCAGCAGAGTGTTGCTCTATGTAAAGGCTCTGAGTTTAACATGCAAGAATGATCTCTTGCTGAGATTTTCTGTCATCTTGTGGTTTTCATGCCACATTTTTTCTATCAAACACACACACACACATAAACTAGTAACACATCTGTGGCAGATTTAGGGTTTCAGTATTGCTCAGCCCAAACCACGACCTTGTGTTTGACGGAAGACATTTTCTTACTATCGTGTGTTTGTGTGTGTTTTTTCTAATCATGTGTTCTGTGTTAATCTCATGCCATGGCCCCCAATTATACAAATTTATAAGATTCAAGTTGGTCTGGGCATCAAAAAACAAGGGGAAAAAAACAACAAGAATAGATGCATTTAGTAAATGCATAGATCTATATGTGGTCTGGTTTAAGTGGTGTAAGATTTAATGTTAAAAAGAAACAAGGATTTTTCCTTGTACTGTGCATTTCTGCAACACCCCTTGTGACCCTCTGCTTTAAACACTCTTCTTTTTTCGCTCCCGTCTCTTTAAGCGCCGCCCTTCCAAAAAGCCCAGTGGGTTCTGATTGACCCACGGCCAATCAGGAGGCTGCAAGGCTGTCGCTCATAACAACTTTTGCCGTGTGTCCTCCTCACAAATGCGATTTCGTGGCTGTTTGTTCACACAGGCGGGGGATGACTGATGATTACATTCAAATAATCCGCAAACCTTGCGCGGTCGTGACCACAAACAGCATGTTGCGTGTCAAAATGGTGACCATTGAGGTGAAGAAGGTGCCGTGCCAAAGACCAAAGGTCCGAACCATGATGTAGAATTTGGGTGTTGAGCAAGTGGCATCGTAAAGGAAACATGTTGAGAATGACGCTTTCTCTGAGTCATATTCCCTTCCCCGCCACCCGCATAGTTGGTAGTTTATATGGTGCCGTGCCGGTGCCATTTGGGCTTGTATTTCTGCTGATTTATGTCCTCAAGTAAAGGAAGCAAAGCCCTGAACTCCACGCCAGATCTTTCAAACAAGTCAGGAGCCGTTTACTCTGTAGGGGACAATAACTTTAAATGAACGAGAACACATAAAACGCGACAGGAGAACACCCAAAAACTGCTAAATACCTACCGGCTGCAAACAACTAAATATGTGACGCAATGTAGTGTCCCAAATTGGAAATCCCAAATATTGATACTAAGATGATGTGATACTGAGGATGGCTCGGAGTGGAGTAGGCATATTGATAGTCTTTCTTATACCCCCCCCAGTTGTGTCTCGTTTATACTATTATTTGGCACTAAACCTTTATGCACAGAAAAACAGCACCGTTACAGCCACTTTAACTTACTTCAGAGTTCATTCCCTACGATGATAGAGCATTGACTCGCTGCCAAACAAGAGTCAAAGACGAGCTTTCAAGATCAAGAGAACGCACCTTTAGATGAGAAAAAACCTAAATCAGAGGTATTAGAAGTGAAATTGTTGTCATTTGTCACATTATATGGCACTGATCTATCGGGGGTTTGAGCAATTTCCGGGTAACATTTGTAGGGAGGGAGATGGTTGAGAACAGCCCAACGTGTTTTAAAAACAGGTCTCTACCAGACCTTCACTCACTCAGCCTCAGGGATCAAAGCGCTGCAAGGACTGGAGTGAGCTTGATGGGGCTCGATGGGTCACCAGAAGGCGTGACTGGGAGCAGGAAGTGGAATCCGCGAGGGTCAACCAGTGCCTCAGCTGCTGCCCAGTGAGCCTTGTCCGCGGGTCATGGCAGCACTAGATGCGATGCATCAGTGTTCATTATAGAAGAAGTGGAAGTGCTGCCCCCCCCCCTTCCCTGTGCATCAGTGTTTGTTAAGCAGAAATGCAAATGAACAAGTTTGAATTTAAAAGCTTTGACCTTCTGTGGTGGAACTGCAGTTGGAAGAGCGGGGGTATTTTTTGCTTCTTCAGAGTGAAACTACCGACTGCTCTTCACATGCAGGTTGGCAGCAGGCGGTGCTCCCCCTTCTCAGAGCTGATGTGTTGCATCCTTGATGTTCAACTCCTCCTCGCCGCTGTGTGAGATTTAGAGGGGAGGAAAAGAGCTGGGGTTTTTTTTTTGTTTTTTTGAGAGCTCAGCAGATTTAGAGGGCATGCAAGGTAGCACTTGGAGCAGAAACCCTGCTGCGGAGTGGATACACGACGACTCTCTTTCTTCTGTCGTTTTCTGTCCTAAACACATACAGACACATACACACAGTGACAGACCGGGGGGGGGGGGTGAATGGGAGAGGACGGAGTGAGAAAAGAGGAGTAGAAAGTGCTGAACACATGAGAAGAAAATACGTAATGATTGGCCAGAGAGCCGGCCGGTACCAGGAAGCAGTTTGAGGCTTGGCGGCTCCCTTCATGCTTCGTCAGCTTGGCTCCTCCAAAGAACAGGAAGTGGCTGTGTGACCAGCGGAGGGAAAAAAAACTAAACATGCATGTGTATCATTAATATATCATTGTCACATTACCTGGGATACCGTTATGGAACTGCTTTAAACAGACAAGACACCTTTTGTGTCCATTATCTCTCCAACCTGAAGCATGTTGTTCTGTTTTAGCAACAGTGGTATTAGTCAGTCGACAATGTGGAGTTGATAAAAAAAACGGCTGAAATCTGGAGCACGGTGAAAATGTCGATATAAGTAATATAAGTAAGCTGGAGGAACATGTTGCAACTAATCAGGTTAATTGGCAACAGTCCCGTAACAGTGATTGGGTATCAAAAGAGCACCTTAGAGAGGCAGAGTCTCTCAGAAGTAAATTTGGGCAGAGATCCAGATCTCAGAAGTAAATTTGGGCAGAGATCCAGAAAATATGCAGAAATCATTTGTCCATAGATTGTGGAGCAATTTTACAGCAATTTTCTTTTTGGAAGTCATGGGAGGCTGTGTCCTCTGGGCTTTTCATTGCAATGCGTAGAACTGTGAGGAAAAGGGTGCTTACGGAGTTTTTTTTTTTTTTGTTAACTGGGGGGAAAAAGTCAGCATAAGGAGGCTGGAATTATTTGGCAGTTGAGTCACAAATGTGACTGTGGGTCTTAAAACACTATCTCCTGTCTAACCAAATGCTTTTCAAACTTTTACTTTTAAAGCTCAGTTTGGTTTTCAGCTTCTTCCAGTGCCAAAGTCTTCTTTGGCTGTGAGATGAAATACATATTCACAACTCTTTATTTCGAAACCCCTAACTGAAAATGACACCGTTGGGTTCGAGCGGCATCGTTAGACCGGTGCTCTGTATCCTATCGATCTGATGACTATTACAAGTCCATAATTTCTTTACTGATTTGGGGAAAAAAAAAAATTAGCAAAAAAGGCAGCCAATGCCCCAATTAAAACTTTGAAAGACCTCCAGAAAGTCTGGAGAACTCTTGTTCAAGGAATTCTAGATGCTTGGAAGCAGACTGTAAAGAAGTCGGGGCTTTTGATCACACATACACCCTTCTGTATAGAACCTTGATTTGGATTGCAGCCCTCTTTGTTTACAGTAATACCTGCCAATGAGAACAACTGTTCTGAACGTACAGATTTATCTGTTGCTATATGTACTTTGCCCTCTGATGGACTGGCGACCCGCCTCTGACCCAATGACAGCTGGGATAGGTTCCGGCCCCTAGATAGATAGATGAATGTGTACTTTGAAGAAGTATTTCACTTCACACAAAAGTACTATTCACTACTGAGTGTATTAACAATTCTTAATATTTTTCCAGCTGATGGTAAACTCTTGAAATGTTATTAAAGATGCATATTTTTAGTCCCTGTTGGGTTCATGTGTAGCCCAAGAAATGGAACAGGAAAATATTTTTCCGCACAAATTCTGTTAACGTAATTGTATTATTTGCTCCATTTTAAAAAATAAAAAACACACAAAAAAACAACACTCTCGATCCATTTTCCTCCAGTTTTCACTCAAAAAATCTTCCCAGAAAGCATGCTGTGCTTGTTTGCATCACCTACGCTGGACCTTTAAACACGCACTACACCCAGCCTGTCACAGATTTGGTGTTAACATCTTATACAACGAAAAATCTAGTCTCTAACAAACACTAACAGATTGGCCAGGGATTGACGTGCATTTCCTGTAGATCAGTAAAGCTGATGGATTTCGGCAGGTCTCTCCCCAGTGGCTGTTTTGTGAGCTTCAGCTCAGCAGTATTAGCTGACTGGCTGTTATTCGGAGGTCAGAGGTCCCGCTGTCTGTCTGTGCTCTCGTCAGTAATCTCCCTTTCCTCACCGCAACCACCCTTCCTCATATTAAATCACACTTGACACACCTGGAGCTGCAAAGCGTCCTCATCCATATTTTATTCCTGCGCCGTTTTGAATACTGCAGCACTTTTTTTAGGCTGGCAAACTGAGATATTTATTAACTGACCCACGCCGTGGTTGCTTATGCCATCCATGGGGTGTCGGGGGGGGGGGGGGGGGGGGGGGGATAATCGGGTTTGTTCAGAAAATAAAATGGAAAGGAGCTGTGACAAGTTTATGAAGTAAGCAGAACGGCCCTTTATTGCTCTCCCAAACCCCCTTTGGAGTTTTTTTTCCGTGCCGGGTTGCACAAATCTGTGACTATTGCCGCCAAGTTGAGTGAGTTGTCAGCGAGAATCTTCCTCGTGCTATAACTTGGCCCCTTAAAAGGCCTATTATTTTTGAAGAGGCCCGCTGCCAAAGCCAGTTTACTGTCATAACTCGGGGATCGAGGCCCTTTTTCTTGCAGGTGGCGGGGGTATGGAGGAGGAAATAATTCAGTCGGGGGCGCTTGATCGTGCCGGGGCCACGCTGTCATTCCCCTGTTCTCTGGCTTTTTTTGCTTTTTTTCCCAGTTTCTTCTCCACGCGCTGTACTCAGTCGCCGGAAGGGATGAGTGCAGTTTGCCCTTTTTAAACCACAATTTAGCAGAATGAAGCCTTTTAAACATTTGTGGAGGGCTAGGGTTAAGTGGGGAAAAAACAGGAAAAATACCCACTTGTGTAGTGTGGATTCAGTGTGTAAGGTTACACACTTGTCACCTGCTCACACACTGTCTCTCATAGTTCTTTTGTGTTTTTTTTTGTTGTTTTTCAATCAAATCTAGATATCTGGTGTGCACCGTTGCCACCGTTTTACATATTTTACCCTGATCTAGTCCGTAAATGTTCAGGAATTAGCAACTGCCAAAAAATGAGGGGCCTTTTTTAAAATTATTTATTCATTTAATTTTTTCTCATCATTTTCTCATTTTTTAGACTAAAAGACCGTATCCATGTGAAGTTGTTTTTTTCTTTTTGTAGGATCAGAAAGGTCACGTGAATCAGTTAATCGGCCATTACATTGTGATTTTTCAACCGGGCTTTCTTCCATCCACCTCCTGAGCTCTAATTTCCTCTCGTGTTTCCTGTATTTAGTTTCCATTCTAGCCACGCCTGCCCTTTACTATTGCTTTGCTCTGTCCCATCACATTTTCTTCCCTCTCCGCGTCTCTCTCCACAGGGAAATACAATCAAATTAAAAATCCATGATCATTCATTATAGGCAGTCTCACACACTTTGTAATATAGGAATAATCAAAGTGGTCTTTCAAAGAGAAACCTCTGAAAACTTCACAAGTCCCCTTCTTTTTTTCGTCTAGTTGTCGTTTGTGTGTTATCCTTTTCTGTGCAATTTAATTTAAACTGCCTTATTTTTTAACATCTTTGACTTGACTGATGTGCTTTTGAGCGAATAGGTGGGACTGACCTGGCAGTAAGAAGGATGCTCAATTTTGTCAGTGGAGTAGGCCATACATTTCCACAGCTAGTATTGCTGGCATCTGTCTGTCAACATCTGGGAACTGACGCAACCAGCTGCTGGACGTTTTGGAGAGGAATGGTGTGCCGTACTTGTCTGATGTAGGATTTTAGCTGCCCACCAGTTCGAGTCAAAGTCTCCTTTGTTGTGTTTCGTGATGCACAAAATGTTTTCAGCTGGTGCGACAGGTCTGGACTGCAGGCAGGTCAGTCCAGAACCCAGACTCTTCAACTATGCAGTTATGCAGTCTGTGGTTCAACATTGTCTTGCTGAAATATGCAAAGCTTTCCCGTGAAAAAGATGTCGCCTGGATGGGTGCATATGTTGCTCTAAAACCTGGAAAAACCTTTCAGTATTGATGGTGACTCTACAGATGTGTACGTTAGCAGTTCCATAGACGCTAATGGACCTCCATACCAACAGTGATGCAGGTTGGAATAGATGCAGTGTGTGGTTTAACATTGTCTTGCTGAAATATGCAAAGCTTTCTGTGAAAAAGATGCTGTCTGGATGGGTGCATATGTTGCTCTAAAACCTGTATAAACTTTTCAGCATTAACGGTACCTTTCCAGATGTGCACGTTGGCAGTTCCATAGACGCTAATGGACCTCCATACCATCAGAGATGCAGGCTTTTGAGTTGTGCGCTAATAACAAGACGAATGGAACCTTCGCTCTTTTGTGATTTTGATATGTCTGTCCACCACTTTGCCTCAGGCCATTTTAAATGGGCTTTGGCCCGTTTTTTTTTTTTATCATCTTCACATATGGCGTCATCCTTGCATCTATCGCGAGGGCTACAATGGTGACATGCTCCAAAATTCACAGTAGCTGGTGCACCGGGAGCTTTAGTGTTGTTTCTGTCCGTCGTGCACCTGCCATTTTATGTAACCTAGTGTGAGTTGCATCCGTCTCGACACGGATCTTATGTCCTATAAAAACCCAAGAAGATACAACAGTTAAAATAACGCTCAACTGCTCTCAGTCCAGTGCCGGTTTAACAAATATGGCGCTGTGTTTAGGTCAAAATTCAAACACACAATGGCAAGTGTGGCTATTATAGTCTAAGCTTTAGAGATTGACAAATTAACGGATCGTATGGACTACGGACTGAAGAGCAAAATGAGTGAGCCAAAAGTCCCCAGAGATTCATGAGAAACTAATTTAAACTGCAATATTAGAAAGAAAAAAAAGAAACACAATAAAAAAGGTAAGCTTGACCAGATTTTCTTTGACATGCTTCCAATTAGTTGCTGCTGGCATTCCTCAGTATTAGGTCATATGGGTTAGCATTATCATAAATCTGTGCTTTCCTTTATCCAGTCTTACGCACCGTGTTAATAACCGTCGGCCATGTGAATGACTGCCCCCCAAAAAATGGTGTTAAATCCACCGGTTAAGATGTGTGTGAACTGCTGTAGGTGCAGATTGAGTGTGTGAGGTACGGCTCTTCGGCCACATGTGTGCAGAAAATTTATGATCGTGCACGTCTGTGTGCATCCAAGTGGTAGAAGATTGAGAGAGAAAGTGACAACCAGCAGCTCCCACCTCTCTCGAATAGTTCTCATAAATTGCCCTATAAATTCTTCCTGTCGTGCGCTCTAACAGGGATCTGGCCAACATTTGCGCTCTGGCCACTGGCAGGGGGAAAGAGTCTGCTTTTACCAGCTATTTCTTTTTTTTTTTCCGGCTGTCCAGAACCTCCTTTCGGCTACTACTCTCCTACTTTGCCACAAAACCACCCAAACAGCCTCCTACTCTGCCCTCTTGCACCACAAGTTCTGACCCAGAAGAAAGGGTTCACTTCAGCCAATCACACTGACATGTTGTGGGGCTTATGGTTGCCACAGTGCAGCATATTCCCACTCTATAATATTATTTCATTCTAGGTGATACCTGAACCCACTCCCAAAAATGGTACACGAGTGTCTATAAAGAGTGTCCCTTATCCTTGGGATGTATGTCAACTGCACGCCGCCTCTAAGTGAGGGTTTCTGTGTACTTTTACATGTATGGTGAGTGTAGTTGTATTTACCATTATCCAAAAAAAGACCCAAAATATACAAAAGTTATTTGACTGTAATCAAGAAATGTGGGGTGTTGCACTGCCAGCATTCTCTGGTGCATGGCCCTTGCATTTTCTTAGCTTTCCTCTCAAATGTTCTCCCAGACCTCACCAACTGGATCTGAAGGTGACACCCCTGTTTAAAATTCCCCCGTAACTGCATCTGAAGGCAAGAAGCGTCGGCAGGGAAGCATCAGGCCCGACGGGAGTTGTGATAAATCCTTTTTTTTTGCCTCCTCCCTTATTCAGCAAGCATTGATTAATTGGATTAACCCCAAATAATCTTAATGGCTGATCAATTTCCATTTAGACATCCTTAAATACATCTTAATGGGATTGGAGGAGCGTCAGGTGCACGCACGTGCACGGTTTAAACTTGTATAAGGTGTCTGAGCGCGTGCACAAGATTTGTCAGCAGATGAAGATGTTTCTGTGTATACCTAAAGGTGATTACGTGCACTGGTGCGTTTTCTTGCTTTAGCTTGAATTTAAATGAGCGTACTTGGAGTTGTGTTTACATACAGTGCTTGGATGTAGGTATGTACACAGAAAGTAGTGTGTGAAGTTATGTTTTAGGCACAAAGAAGCGCCCAAATCTATGGGTGTCTCCTCTTGTTGTCATCCTGCTTTCAGTTCAAATGCTTTACGTGTCAGGACGAAATAAAACATCATCATCTCGTCCTTAACGGGGTCCTGAAACTACGTCAATTCAACCTCATTGAACAACAACATATTACACTGTTATTGTTTAACAATAACTAAGACAAAATGCTGAAACACTGTATGAAAAACCTAGAACAGAGGAAGAACGTCCCTTTTTTTGAGGTGTGTGTTCAGAGGAGTCCATGGTGACTACGAGGTGTCCAGGTCCTGTGGCTGCAAAAGAAGCCCAAATCATCAGCCCTCCACCACCGTGCTTGACAGTTGCTACAAGGTGTTTGTGCAGATATGCTGTGTTTGGTTATTTCCAAATATGGCACTATGCATTAAGACCCAACATTTCCGTTTAGGGCCAAAGGGCATTGTTCATTGGGCTTTCTCCTGTAACCCTTTCAAACAATTCATACTTGTCCAGCCTTCCTCTAATTGTACTGTCGGGAACTTTGACATGCTAACTGAGGCCTATTCCACTTTGTGAACAATCTTTGTCAAGGCAAAATGTATATTAGTTGGAAATGGTCTTTTAAACCTTTCCCAAATTGATGGGCAGCAACGATTGTTTCTCGAAGATTACTGATGTCTTTCCTCCTCGGTGTGAACACACACTTGAATGCTCCAGACCCGCAAACTGACAAAACTTTTGCTGAGGAGTTTTTATTACATCCTGATTCATAGAATCCTTCAAATGAAAGACGTGCTCTTTCATTTTGACATGACTGCGTTATCTGGCGATCGTGGGTTTGAGATCTGCGGCATTGAGGTTGCCATGCACCTCATTGGCCAGCCAATGGTTGGTCACATTGAGCAAGAGAGATGAGCCTTGAGCATGACGATTCCGGAAAATGCTGAATGCTTAATCTAATGACATTCTAACAGAAAGGCGCCAGCACCGAGGAGTGTTTGCATGATTAAACAACGTAAGCACCCAGGCAGCTGAAGGCAAATGCGACGGATGTCGACCCAACAGCGAAATAAAAGATTTCACAAAAGAAATGCAACAAAAAACAAAAAAATACGACATCAAAACTGGACACATTTCATACTACAAATAAACAAAAAAGAAGAAAGAAAACATTTTACCAAACGCACAACAACAAAACTAAAAAAAAATTGGGAATAATTTTTCCTGAAATGTTTTTATTTCCCAAAATATTGCAATTACCTCCGAAATGTTGTTGCTTTTGGTTTAGTTTTGGTGTTGTGTCCGGGAACTATCCCGCTCCCGTCTTCCCCTCCTTTTTTTTTTCTCTCTCCCACTGTCTCTCCAGCCGCCCGGCCTCCCTGCCAGCTGCTATGTGATCCCACTGTCTCCCTCTGTTGTTGTTGTTCTAAACAAGCAGCAGGGGGTTGTGGGTAGAGGCCTACACACATGCTGGGTTTGTGAGTCACTGGGAGGAGGTGATGTGTCTCTCTTCCTTCCTTCGCTTTCTCTTTCTATGAACCGGGGGTCACCTACTCAGCAGAGGAGACTCGGCCCGGTTGGCTGACTCATTTGCCAACGTCACACACAAGAACCGCCGACATTCTACCTTTCATGCAGAAGATGTGTACTGAAGGTGGATACACAAGGTAAGCCAAGCCATGTTCACACATGCATACCTTAATAAAAATCCTCTTTAATTTCCAAGTTTAATTGCACATATATACACATTGCTCCAAGTGTAATCGACCTCAAGGACACACTCATCAACAAAGACACTCAAGCATAAAATAAAGCGGTGTGTGTCAATACACACGTACAGTAGAAAGCCATAAACCACCATAAAAGCATGCACATCAATCTTTAACCTGGAAGCTCTGGAGCGTAGAAAAACCCGGCTCCACAGAGAACAAAATCATATGGCATAACCCATAAACATGTAAACAAACTCCCACACGAGCAGCATTACAGTGATACACACGTGCTCAGAAAGTGTGGTTTCCGGAGCTGAATATAGGCAGCTTTGGAAGCACGCCAGCCCTCCAGAAATCCAAGTTTATTTTCGAGGGAAGATATTCGGTGATGGAAGTGGCAGGCGGAAAAACAGAAGGAGGGATGTTGCTGTGGGAGGCGGTGGGGGGTGAACTTCATTCACACTACATGGGTGCAGATATGTAGTTATATCAGAGTTTTCTGTGTGCAAGCAGAGAGGAAATGTACAGCATGGGTCCCCGTCGTACACAGCTGCACGGTCCACATCTCTGGTGGAATACTTAGCCAAGGGATTATGGGGCCGCCTCCATTTGCATAACTACAGGAAGGCATCTTTCACTCTTTCCCTATCTCTACGTGGCTTTCTCACACGAAGACACCTGTGTTGTAAAAGCCATAAAGACGTCACCCCGACGGAAAGCAGAAAATACATTTTCTTTCACGTTTGTGGAAGACTTAATCCATGGGACGTCTTTGGAAATGTGCAGCGATACACAACAAGAACACACGAAGCCCACTCCTGTGTTGGTCTTACCCAACGTGACAAGTTGATGCATGTCTTAAAGTGAAAATCCAGCAGTAAAACCAAAAATCAATATTGGAAACGTATTTGCTGAGCTTTTTACGAGGATGCCGACTTAAGATCAGTTTACATCTTCAATAATTATGTTGATCTATTAGTTTTTTTTACTTAGAGCCCACTTTCACTCTAAATAGATCTGGGGTCTAACAACAGTGTTTACTTTCCTGCCTCTCGTGTCATGTTATTACATGAAAGAAGCCACGTTTAAAGATCTGAGGAATTAAAGCATTCTTATGGCTATTTTTTATTTTTTTATCACCTAATAATTATGGTCGAATCATTTTACACAAGAGGTGTCCACCCCGATTTTATATTTAAAACTTTGTGCCAGAAAAATTGCTCAGGATATTACTCCACATCATCTTCCTCATTCAGTGAATGGGGACTATGAATATTCTAATCTTAAACTTCCCACATCTCCACCTGCCAGCAGCTGAAACCAGCCTTCATTGTTCATGCTAAGCAATGGCCAGTGTTAGCCTTACATATATGTGCATTGTCTGTGTAAAAATTTTTTTTTTTTTTAAAAACCTTTGAAGCTGAAAAGGATTCTTATATTAGTAGAACAATCCAAGAGTGGCTAGTTCCAGTAGATGGTCCAGCCCGGGGATGCTAACTAACCTAACTCTCCCAGAGGTGCACCACTTCCCATGCTAGCAGCACACAGCAGAGGCAAGGCCAAGCGTGGAGTCCTAGCGCTTCACGGGCTGAGTGGAAGCTTGCATGTCACTGAAGCTGGCTGCGCTGTAAATGCCAGGTTAGATAGGCCATGGAAATGGGCTAGCTTGTTAGCTAGCAGAACTTCAGTGATAAGCAAGTTTCTGGATGGCTCAGCTGAGAGTTAGCTTTGCTTGCCCATGGCCTGATGTGGTACTTCCGGGGCTGGTGGCTTCTGGACACCTGTTCGACAAGGAGGGGGAGAACAAGCTTCTCACCATCTCCTTGCTTGGCCTTGCCGTTGCTGTGCTCTCCACTTAGTCTGTGCTAACTTGTCATAGCTTTCAAGATGTTGGTGTAGATTATCAGTCATCCAGGTCATGGTAATCCTAAAAGCTCAAATAAGGAGCAACTGGACCAGTTAATAAAAAGAAGTCCCAATTTACCTTATTCAACTTCTTTGGATTATCATATCTTGAAAGCTACTGATTTTATTTGTTCCTCTCAACACTTTCAGATTAGCTGTACAGCTCCACCGTGCTAGAAGACAGAATTGGTTTGTGTTAGTCCCTTCAAAAAGTCTACGTAGGACTTAATTTTCTACAGAGCAGAATATCAGATTCAAATAGAAATCCTTTGGCCATGGCACTGGTGGCTGATTTTGGTCATAATATGTCTTGTAACTTATAAAAACATCTAATGGGCATGTTTAAAAGGTTAAAAACTCTATATTTTGTGGAGGGGATCTTTAAGCTGCTTAAACGTGTTTTTTATGACTGTCAGAAACTTGAGTAAAGTATGAGAAAATGTTATGTATTCTTGTATTTTTCCTGCCTAAGACGACCAAACTTTCAGAATTTGGCCTGGGTAAGCTATAATTAGCATTTGCTCTGATGCTGTTAGCTTGACGATATAAACGCCTCCTTGGATCAACCTCTCTTTCTTCCTTTAAGACAATAAGATCAATCTGGCTGAGCTCGCCAGCTATAGATAGGCCATCCGTGTGTGGTGCTAAAGAGAGCGTTGACCTAGAGGTCGCCTCCCTCCTCTGGTGTCTTTATAGCGACGGCCCCCGCAGTGTGCCCCCTCCCTTCTCCTCCTCACTGCCACTCTCTCTTCCCCCTCGTCTTTCTTGCTTCCCCTCTCTGTCTTTCTCTTCATCAGTGGCGTGAATCATGAAAGCGAGCCCTGTGTAGTCGATGGGCCTTTTTCCCTCAGTGGCGCCTCTTTTGCAGAAAGAGACGGAGAGAAAGAGGGAGAGATGAGGTATTGATTTGAGAGCCTCTGGGAGGAGAACAATAGGTCCCTCACTGAAGCCACTCCGAAGCACAAACACCTTCCCTGAAGCCTCTCAGGGCCACAGCGAGACCACGAAGGAGGAGAAAAACAGCTTTGCTCTCTATTGCTCCATCTTCCTCCACTTGCAGCTGATTGTTGATGGCCTGCAGGGGAGGAAAGATGAGAGGGGAGAACACAAGGAGGCCAGGTCTTGGCACTTCCCAGTTCCCTGCAGATCGACACGCTGCATGGGCCAGGACCCCGAACCCTCTGAACCCATCGTGCACACAGCGGCTCTGGGCCAATCGTACATACACCCAGGGCCGAGAACCGTGACACCCCAGAGGTCGCCAGTTCAGATCCGTTGCCGAGACGCTGGAAGGCACGTTGAACTTTCCCGGCACCTCCACTCTCACCAGCTCCCCCCCACCTACAAGCATCCCATGTATTCGGCCCTGGGTCGATTCTTTTCTTGGATAAAAGCTTCCAGATTTGAATGACTGATGACCGGAGAAGCTTTGGCACGATGTCACTGCAAAAACTGGATACGAGGTCGATGACATCATCATTAAAAGATGTCAAAAGCACCTCCTGTGTCTCCTTGGTTTATGAGCCAGTTGTCCAAGGAAGCCAAGGGAGAAAGAACAACATAATAATTAGCTGTCAGTCCACTGGAGGATAACCCAGCATTAGAGCTCCTTTACTGGGATTACTGGTGAGGCAGCAGTACATTTACTGGGTTATCACTCAACACATTACAGGTTATGACAACTTTGATGCAAGTCTACCCCTAAAATAATGTATTCTGCTTTAAAACACATATTCCTTGTAATTAGCAGTGGTGCATATTTGATCTTCTGTGGAATAAAAAGACACGGAAAAAAAACAGGCCTCAGGAGAGCGCGGTTCGTTCGTCAACTCTGCCAGGTTGAAAAACAGAGGTGGGTCAAATGGCCCGACTTTACCTCTTCTCCTACACAAATACAGACTAGCCAAAGCAAGGCGTAGGGGCATCTAGGCGCGTACACGCCGTTTATCTCATTATGCAAAGCAGCCGAAGGATGCGAGAGGCCGTGGAGTGGCATCTGAGTTCATTTAGAGTCTCTTACATATCTGAACGTTGCTATTATTGATTTGGGTTTAGAAGAGTACCGATTCTCTGATAGATCAGGATGCAACTGTGGGTCCATTTTTAGCTCGTCTTTCCATACTTTATATTGTGCGATTGTATTTCTGTGTTCTGAAAAGTTTCGACCGATGCAGCATTAAAGACGAATGTAGACTTTTGATGGAGAATGTTTAAACTTGGTTCAAGCCGGTTGTTTCTTCTCAGTTTCTGATTGTCTTGTGTGTTGCGAGATGATGGACGACCGGCAGCGATTCGTATCCCAAAACCTCCTATATACGTTGCCCAGAATGCACTGCACTTCTCAACAGGAAATGAGAAAGGCTCCCCTCCGATTGCACGCCGCAGCCGAAAAAAACCCAAACAATTTCCAACTTTTCAATTTTGTCACTCTCTTCACTTTTTACCGGTCACTCCTGCAGGCGACTCATGCCGAGGTTCATAATGAATGTGTTTCATAAGCAGGCATCAAGGGTGAGCGCGGCGGCCGTCAGCATGGGTTACGTCACTTTGAGTTCACTCCAACTACCAGCATCTCACTCATTTCCCCTGCCTGCCACTTGCTAGTGAGGTCTATTAATTTAGTGTAATGCTGCTCCTCTTTATTGGATGTCTGTGATGTCATATCACGCCAGCCACATCTCTGCTCTGCCACTCCACCAGCTTTCTGAGTGTCCCCCGCTGGCCAAGCTTCAGGGAAAGAAACCCGTCATCCTTTTTCTACTCCCACCGATTATTCCTCAAATTTCTCTCTTTATCTGCGTTCCCACCCCGTGCTCTCCCCGCAGGTCTCCCAAACATGTATAGTATTTAATAGTGTTCAGCCCTGTTCCTTACTAACGCACCAGTAGGCACCAAACGACCTAAAGGGACCCAGGGGGTCATTTTCCACCCTCTCTTTCAGTTCGGTTTGAAAAACCAAGAAGAAGAATTAATACACCCCTCCCACCGTTCCATCTTTGCTTTGTCTTACGCCTCCTCCTTCTCTCCTCCTCTGCCACCGAGATTCCTCTCAGGCCTTTCTTTCTCTTCGTTCCTCCTCGCTCGCGGCTACATCACAGCATTCGTGCACCGGGGGAATTTTAAACGCTCAGGATGAGTTGTTTGTGTTGCGCAGGGGAGTCAAATGGCAGCAGGAGACGAGGAAAAGGGGGGGGGGGGGCATGGTTGGAAAGAAAACTGAAAGCTTGCCAGGGTTGCAAACGGCAAGAAATAGGGGGGGAAAAAGTGTCGTGGAGACTCATCTTCTTCTATCTTCCATCATATGCGAGGCCCTGAGCGGGTTGGCGGCGGGGAGGTGTGCGGGGCGACAGTAAGGCAGAGATGGGTGGGTTATTAATTTCCACTATGCAGTATCATGCAGCTGGTGGCTCCAAAGCGGGCTTTGGCGGTAATGAAAATGGCCTGAGTCGAAGATTAATGGCTCATAAAGACAGAGCGTTTAGATGGGACGGCCGCCTCAAATCTGGACAGCGGTGACTAATCGCAACGGACGCACGCACGTGCTGCCTCGCGCACGCACAGACACACACACCCCAACCTGTTACGTCATCGCCTCTCTCCCTCTACCTACCCATCTACCCCGTCTACTTTATTTCCCTTTTCTCCCCCTCCGTGTCCCCCGTCGGTGTGAATTGTGGTGAGGTTGGAGTTCAAGGCGTGTTGAGAATTATCTTGATTTATGCCCCCTAAGCTCAGTAATGGTCATGCTGCACAGCGTGGCAGGCGGTTGCTGGACCGTTGGGCTGGTGACATGCAGGGGTGAGGTTTTCCCTAACCCCCCCCCCCCCCCCCCCCCCCTTTTTTTTATTTATTTATTTCTTAATAGCGACAGGGTCCACTGCATCATCGGGGGCCGGATAAATGGGCTTGCCGGGCGCCTGCAATTTTTCCGTCTTTGCAGCCGAAGGTGCATCATTTATCTCTAAAACCACCCAACAAGGTGTGTGGAACGTGTTTTTAAAACAAATTGATTTGGATGCTTTACGATGTGTGTGTGTGTGTGTGTGTGGTGTGAGGGCATTTGAGGGAGGATGATGCAGCCGTGGTTTTAACTTTGATGGTTTCAGCGCCGGGAGCAATGGCAGCACAGGCCATAAAACAAGTGATTTTCATCAAGACAGAGAGTCAATCGTGTTTCTACTATTAGCCTGACATGTGCGCACACAATATAAACCAGATGCGGGCTCTGTGCTGTTTTGTTTCACACTGCTGAGCCTGACATGAACGTTTTCATTACATCAGCTGACCCGTCAGTTACTTACTGCAAGTGCTAAATGTTGTTTACCAGCCCTCTGTTATGGAATTTTTGAGAATGTTGTGGCAGAATACAGTGACGTGCAATACTGGTTTGCACTTTTTTTATTTTTCAATCTGAATACGAAAGCCGATAAAAGCCGACCGGACCTCCAATCTTGCATAGTGATTATTAATTATGCTGAAACGTTACGTAATAACTTAGTCATTACGCTTCTTTTCCTGTTTGAAAATAAAAGAAAACTAACTTTTGGGCATCCTCTTTGAATATCTTTACATTGAAAGATGACGCCTTTATCTGATATTGATATTTGTTGTGTACTTTCTTGCTTTCCAGATTTTACAGCTACAAAGGGAATATAAAAAGTAACACACTTGGACATAGCTTGCAAGCTTGCAGCAGCTAAGAGTCTTTCAGTTCTCTTTTTAAAGAATAAGCTTATATAATTTGTTGCTCAGTAGTTTTCTCAAACCATCTTTCATATTTTGCTCTTTTCACTTTGTCTTTGTATTATTGATGAGTTTAAGTTGAGAGACACTCTGGGCCATTTCAAAACCTTTCCCATTGAACCCCTCAAGGTAGTCCATGGTGGATTTTAAGATTTCTCTAGGATCACTTTCAGTTTGAGAGGCCATTTTCTTTTCATCTTTTTTTATGATTTTCTTTTTTTTCTTATCAAGAATTTTTTTTTTTTTGCTTTTTACTTTGACTCATTCTTCTCTCTGCCAGCTCATTTTGTCATTTTACTGCAGCGCGAGGCTAAAGCATTATCAATCCACCCGATTTTTTTCTTGAAATTATTCACAGTCCATACAAACATATCCTCTCTTATGAAATCAAAAATTAATTAAAAATTTTTTTTTTATTAAAATTAATTAATTAAAAAATCAATGCTAACTTTATCAATCCAAAGGACTTGTTTTAAAAAAAAACTGTATCAGGCTTGTTTTCAAACTTTTGATCAAGAATTTTATTCCAATGACGCTTTAATGAAGCTCAAAGTTGTGCAGAACACTGCAGCACCAGAGTCCTGCTGAGTCCTCCTAAGTCCTCCTGAGTCCTCCAAATCAAGGAAGTAGTTTCTTCTTTTCTTCTTATAGTCTTTTTCCTGGTTTGTGAGGATCACATAGTTTGATTTTTAGAGTGTTACGTAACTGTTTAGAGGATCCTGTGGCTGTTGATTTTTGGGAAAAGGTTTGGAGAGTGTTTACGAGGTTTGAAATTTGCAACCTAATTAAGATTTTAGGCCTCGCTAAAAGGTTTTGAAGAGCTCTTTTCATACTTTAAAATGGTGCTCAAGTTCGTTTTTTGTTTTTTTTAAACCTGGACCTTATTTCTGGCATAATATACGTTCATCTACTCACCAATGACAATTTGGTAAAAGTCGGCTTCCTTCGGACTATATTTAGATCCGTGTATATATCCATATAATGGGAGTGAACTTGGGCATCGGCCAATGCCATACGCGGATCTAAATATCGTCCGAAGGGAACCGACTTTCACCAAACTGTTATCGGTGAGAAGATGAACGTATTTTATGCCAGAAATAAGGTCCAGGTTTAAAAAAAACGAACTTCTCCTTTAACTTTATGCTGTTTTTAGAGACTTCAATCTGTTTGCCAAACTGTTGACAGACACGTGCATTTCAAATAGGAGTGTTAGAATGCTATAAACACCGTGGTTTTCTGATTCACTCTCACTTGGAACTTTCTATTTGCAATTGCTGGATGGTGTTGTTGAACAAGCACCTCAATGGTGCTTTATCCAAATCCTTTTATTGCTTCAATAATTGAACCGTTCGTGGATGAAACTGACCAGAGACTTTATTGGACACTAGACACCAGAATTTATTGGATGCATTTACCTGTCTTCATAGTCATAATGGAGTTGGACTTTTTGTAAGAGCATTTTCCTCTGGAATTAAGCTATGTTGAAAAATTGGTTTCACATGCTGGAATTACAGGTGTTTTTAATTTGAATATGAAAATAAAAAAATCGCCCTCCCTTGATTTGGTTGGTCCGAGTCCAGTGTGGCTTCTATGTTCTGGGGCGAGCTGCAGGTCTTAACAAAGTCTGTTGCTGATGTGTTAAGAAGCTTAAGAGTGAAAACTTAGACTGAATGTGGAAAATACTAATCAGCAGCTCTTTGGGTTTTTAGTGATGTATGGTTTATGTGGCACAAAGCCCAAAGCAAATGAAAATGTAAGTCTTGGCCTATGACTGGACTGTGGTCAAGGTCTGAAAGACAAGGCCAGGTTTAATCCTCCAACCTAAACACAGAGACTGTTGGCGTAGTGTTGCCGAGGACAACACACAGAACACAGAACGAGAAACGTAGCCACAGGGTGACTTGACAGGAAGCGCGGCATTGGAAAAGAAACAAAAACACCGCCAGGATTAAAGGAATACTGTCCCAAAATTTTTGTTCAAGGGAGTTTAAAAAAATACAAGACCCAAGGCGATGACCCCGGTCTCCAAACTTCTCAGATCCCAGTCCGGTTCGGCGTCAGCGGGATGCACACAAACAAATCCGATCCTCAAAAGCGCCACAAGACCTCAAGGAAATCTGCTTTCAACGTCTCCGTGCCAGACGCCACAGAGCATCAACATTTCTTTTATTTACTTTTGTATTTCTGTATGTATGGTAAAACCTGAAGTGATCATAACTCCACCTGGGACGGGATTGTTTGAATAAGTCTTAAAGCATAAGAACTGTTTGTTCTTTTTTGTATGACTTGCTATATTCTTATTGAAACTAAATCCGGAACTGTGTACATGAACTCTTGCGTCTCATTTCCAAATTCCAGAAATGCATTCACTCCTATGGTGATATTCAGACACAAACATGTTCCAGAGTCACCTTTATTGGGGGATTAATTACGTTTCAACTTTTTATGAAGCTCGGGTGTGCAAAAGATGCAAGCTGTGAGGAATTAAGGAGCATCAAATCCATCATTTGTGATCTTACAACAAGCATAAGTGGGTGCACATGCTCCATACTGTTGGAAACCTGAAATTCTTCTAATTCGATTGAGGCAAAGCCTTGTTTGCTGCGTTGGGTACAATGGTTAGAGCCAGCGCTACGACAATCAGATGAAAAATTCTGCTGTTTGTCAACTCATCCATGAAGCCTTCTGGTTTAATTACCCTGATTTAAAAACTACAATTTTTTTCCTGACTCATGTATCCTCAATTCATCTTGAGCGTGTTCACACTTGCATTTAACGCAGTACCCCCCCCAAAAAAAACTCCCCACCGACTCTCTTTTTTTTTTTTTTCCCTGTTGATAGGTTGTGTGTATTGAATACTGACACAGGAGCCCAACTCAGTAAGCTGCTGTCTCTTTCCTTCTTAACGAGGCAGGAAATGCAGACAGAAGTGCTGGAGGGCCATGTTTTTTTTTGGACAGATGCAGGCAGCTATACGCGAGCTGAAATCCTGCTCGGTGACTTCATTACCAAAACACAAACTGTTAAAGTTGCCTAAAGCTAACCGTCACCTAAAGTTACAAGAAGTACACGCGGTCACAATTGAACCTTTCCACGTGGCAAACGCAGCAAAATGCTGTGTCCAATTGATGCTGTTTTCACGTAATCCTGTCACAGCGGAGGAATGTAATCTTCACATTATCCACATCCGCCTGTGCTCATTTCCCATCCTCTGCTCTGTGAGTATTTACACTGTGCCTTTCCTCCCGTGCAGTGATTACACCCGTACCTGCCCGTGTTTGCGCACCTCCCGTCTCCTTGGCGAGTTCCACTCTTCCTCCGCCATCCATCTGATCAGGCTCTGACACGTGGGTGAGTGTTTGCTGTCAGCGTGGAAAAAGAGAGCGCCCGTGTCAGATTTATCACGCCTCCCATGAACCCACCCGGGCTGGCTGCCCATGCACAGATGTGTCTGAGGTTAAGGTGGAGGTGTGTGCATTCTTGTCAACTCTCTGACAGCGTGACATGAAAATCTATTTGTTTTCATGTTGTAAGAGGAGACCATCTGTGGTAAAGACGGGAGGAACATAAACTCTATCCATGCCTCATCTTCTACAGTCCTAACCCCGACAAATTGGAAGTCCCCAACCACTACCGCCATGGCCGCCTCCTCTTCTCAACTTGCCCTTGCACCTGGCCTCTCTGCTGGGGCCTGTCATCCATTTTATCCATCTCTTCTGTAGCGGCCCCAGCTCTCGGGGAGATAGGGTCAAGGGGCTTTGGGGGTGCACGGTGGTGCCTTCGCTGTTCGACAGGAGCCTATTTACTCCTGCCGTCGTCTTGTGCGACTTCACTTTGAACCCGTGTGACTGGTTAAGAGGGGGAGAGGAGGCAAAAATAGGACAATCACACGCCAACAGAGGAAACAGAGGCTGACAACTCTTGCCTTCTTCTTGGCGACGGTGAGGGGAATCTGCTGTGCTGATGGGAAGAGGAGGGATTAGAAGAACAAGGGAGTCGGGGAGGAATGGAAGGCGGGACAAGAGGCACTGCTGATTCAGCACTGCAGTATGGATTTTCATTTCTCTCCCCCAGCTCCCTGCGAAGCGTCCTCCTCCTCCTCCTCCTCCTCTCCTCACTCTCAGGCTCAGAGCCGGTCCTGCCAAATGAAGTTCCCAGTTCACAAATCTAATTTCTCCCCTTTTCCTGGGGAAAACCCATTGAGGGGCATTAGATTTTCCCTGCCACATAATATCTGGCGAGCTGTGTCTCTAAAGAAATCACCCTCTTGAAAATAAATGACAAATTGTGTTTGGGTCCTGTGGCATTTGTGCGTGTGTGTGTGTGTGTGTGTGTGTGTGTGTGTGTGTGTGTGAAGGCTGAAAACAATTCCCATACATTTCCTGCTGGTACGTCCTCGGAGAGGAGAACTTTTCATTATCATCTAAGGAGGTTTGGAGTTAAGGAGAACTGCAGGGAGAGATTTACACAAGAATTCCCTCACTGAGTAATTCACACACACACAAAAATATCCACAGGTCTGTGAACGTATACATCTGAATGCAATTGTCCTGCAGACAGGCAGGTCCTAAAGCCCTGATGGATAAGGCCTCGTCGCTGATAACGGAGCTTGTGTGCAGCCGGAGACTATGCCGTCTAATTACTCCAAGCGGGAGCAGTGGTGGGTAGGGCTATTCATTTCCATGGTGAAATAGCCCCACGATAACACGCCTTTTTTTTTTTGTTGTACAGTATCGCAGGGGCCAGTGATTGAATTACAGAGCATCCCCCGGTGACTAAGAGGCGGTAATTATGCCGTCATTTAAGATTACATTATTAACCGTCTGGCTTTATTAGAATGTAACTTCACCTCTGCAGTTAGTTACATCCTTATCACAAAAAAAAAGAAAGAAGATGATTAAGGAAGAGAGGAAATTGCCACAATTGTCTCTTTGTAGCAGCGAGTGTGTCTGGCTTATTAGCAGCACGGCGCAGGGACCGAGCCGTGGGAGGATTTCAAGGCTGTGTTTTGACATGGGGGGGGGGGGGGGGGGGGGGGACAGAAAAAGTGTGGCCGGTCATATAGATTGTTCTTTTGAAGGGTTTCTCTCTGATTGTGTCCATTGTTTGCAGACTTTCTGTACTTGAGCCTATTTTCATATCCTCTTGATTTTGCCACGTAAAATGATCCCGTCTGTTCTTGAGAAGATTGTTTCTTTTTTGTTCTTTTCATAGAGTTCACCAGAGATGGGACCAAGTCACACATGTGTAAGTCCCAAGTATTTTTTTCTTGGGCAAGTCAAGTCAAGTCACCTTTTTATTACAATTTTACCTGCAGAATCTGATCTTAATAAAGTGAAAAGACAAGATATAAGTAACTGTCAGTAAACATCATTGGCCAATGTGTCCAACCTGTTTAAAAAATATGACAATAATTTGGATTTGCATTGTAATTACTGAAAATCAGTAAAATACATCATGGAATCAAACAAAACAGAAATGACTTCATAAAATGATTTATTGATGACTTTCAATCTAAACAAGGTCACTTATAGGCCAATAGTGTTTAGTATTTTAGTGTTTAGAAAAAAGGCAAACATATAAAAATCATCTGAAAGAACATACTAGAGTATAGAGCATCAGAAACATCTGGATGTTTCTGTATCATCTTGAGACACCAGAGCTTAAAGCGCTTCAATTTTCAACATTCAGTCCATAGAAAAAACAGATGACAGCTTATTGTTCTTAGAAAAAGATCCCCTCACAGCGAGGATACAACATTAAACTGTTACATTTCACATGTCTCTGTCTGTCTGCAGAGTATATCAATAAGTCATTCCCTTTTTACAAAGTATTGCACTTGCAAAATACAAGATTTCAGAGGGTCCTGTCTGCAAGCCGAGCACGATGTGGCCTCATGATGATCCCACCGTGGCTGAAGACCCTTTCAACTGGGGCACTTGAGGCTGGCACTGAAAGAGCTCTCGATGCGACAGGAAAAAGTGCAGGGAGGCTACCCCTATTTGCATCCCAAAAGGACAGACAAGCTACCGACTACCGACTAGGCTAACAGGATAATATTAGCTAATTTGACAAGCACTTACTGGTCAGAATGGATCTTCAAATGATGAACAAAGTTCGAAGTTGTCGTCTGGCTGTCCAAGATGTTGACGCCGCATGTCTTGCACTGTGCTGTTCGTCTTTTGCCGTCAAAATGGTAATTACGAAAGCCGAAGACAATAGCCGCATTGGGACAGAGCCGTTCTAAGAACGGTCCTCCTCGAATTTTCGTTCTGATAACTGTCCTTCCCCAGCGGAATCGTTTCAGTCTGCATTCGCACATGAGTCGGGACTGATGCGGCGCAGCCGTCTGCGACAGTGACGTGTTACTTTAGCGCCACATTCAACAACAAAACAAAACAAAACAAAGGTTAAAGGTAAGGAGAGAAGAAAAAAACACCACCAAGAAGCTAATATGGAGAGCGGGGAGGCCACCGTGTTCATGGTCTGCATGATGGTGATATTAATCATGGACGCTCACATCGGGCGTCTAACATGGACGCTGGTAGACCACACAGAGAGAGTCAGGAGACGAAGGATCGAGCGCAGGCCATACTTCTTCGTTTCATGAAGGAAGGAGAGCAGAGCGCTGCAGACAAAGGAGACGACGTGTAAGTTTAACTTATTAAACATGCGCAGGTTGTGTCCGTGTCCTATGAGGAAACATTTCAGCCGTGACAACATGACAAGGGGCGTAGCTACCGACCACCAAACACCTCCGTCAGATGTGTTCCTATAGAACCCAGAACAGAGCCAGCCTCAGAGAAGGAGCTGAAATGGGCCATGGTCCCGAGTTCCTGTATGTGCGAATGCGGGAGAAAACGGCCCCGTTCCTGAAAAGGTTCTAGGAACTGCCAAAGGTTCCTACAGTGCGAATGCGGCTAACGACTCTCGGTCCCCTCCCGCTGACATGTTGATGCATATCTGATATGAGTTTATTCTCTCCAATAAACACATAAGGTATGTAGAGAGTAGAGTATGGCAACCCGACCGAAGCCCGACGGGCCCGGTCGGAACCCGACGGGCCGGGCGGGACTCGGACAAAAAATTAGAATGTCTTGTCGGACTCGGGTCGGGCTCGAAAGCAAGCAGACATCGTGAAAATTATAAACAGCCAGAGGACAGGTTTGAGTTCATTGCAAACGTCAGTTTTTGTGATAAACATAAATAATTGAATATGCATAAATGAAAATGTTGGTAGGCTATTCGTGCCTCATGCCGTGCAGCATGCATCTGTGTGCATCTGTGGTCTGTGCATGCTCGGTGCGCACGCACGCAGATCGAACATTCGAACAACTTTACATTAAACACGTGCGATCAGTGCAGCCGAGCTCAGTTGGCTGGAAGCGCTATGGAGGACATTAAAAGAAAAATAGCTTCTGGAGAACTGAAGTCGTGGAAAATGAGAGGGGGAAATCCACTGTGTGGAAACGCTTTAAGCTGGTTGTTCGGGCCGATGATGAACAAGAACAAGCTGGACACGTGCAATGCAAGAGCTGTTCGAACTTTTTTTTCTCTCTGTATTGAGTTTAATGGGTGTTTATTCTGGTCGAAGAGTGCTTGTGCATTTGTTATGGTGCACCGCCATTAATGTGTATGTTTTATAATGGGATTATGGTGGATAATGGTGCGCTGTCACCAATGTGTATTTACTGATTAGGGTGCGCCGTCTTGCGTTGGTCACTGGTCTCGGGCTTCCGGCGGGCTCGGACACAAATATTTTAATTAATCTCGGGCTCGGGTCGGATTTGAGAACTTTTCTGTCGGTTGAGGGCCGGGCTCGGACAGAAAAATCCGGCCCGAGCCAGGCTCTAGTACAGAAGGCTTGACTGATTGGCAGGATAGCGATCCAGTCATGACGCCATTCTCAGCCTGCGCTCCTACCGGGTAATCAATATTATTTTTTAAATTAATTTATTCATTTTATATTCAAACTGAAAACATGAACTGAATAACACTCAAGTCATTCAAGTCATCTTGTGTCAAGTCAAGTAAAAGTCCAGAGTCTTTAACTTCCAATTCCGAGTCAAGTCTCAAGTCTTTTATTTTTTGTCAAGTCAAATCACAAGTCATCAAAACAGCAACTCGAGTTGACTCGAGTCCAAGTCCCCATCTCTAGTGTTCACCCTATGTAATCGAATATATTGAGGCTGATGTGAGTAGATGAGGAAAAGCTAATGACCTTGCATTTTAGGTTCAAAACCGCTGTGGAGTTGCTCATGTTCAGCTGCCAAACATAAATAATTCTAAATATGTAGATGCAAAACAAATAAACCATAAGTTCAGCTGCATTAAAACACTGAACTTCCGTCATAGTGAGCGAAAGGGAGCAGATTTTAAACGCAAGCGAGGAACACTGATAAAAGACCAAATAGAAAACAAGATATTTGCAAAAAACACTTAATGTGCCTGTCTTGATCTTTAACACACATGCACAGCTTTGCCAGAATGAACCAGTTTCAAGGTAAAAGGTTACGAGTCGAATGAAAGCGAACGTCTTGACTCTTTGCGAGAGTTGTCAAACAGTTCACACATCCAGTTTTCTGTCCTGCTTTAGTTTGCAAATGAAGGTTTTCAGGGAGGGAAGGGATCTGAAATTCTGACCTGAAAATACATTAAAACGCTTCCCGATGTGCAGGGAAACATCTGCATTTGCCCTCGCGTTCAACGAGAGAGGCAAAGCTCAAACACGCACACACCAAACGGCTTTAAAGAAAAGCAGCGCTGTGTAGGAAAAAAAAAAAAAAAAAAAAAAAAAAAACTTGACCTGAAACTGAAACAAGATTAACCCCGATCACTGGATCCACACACAAATCCTCTCAGGGTGCAAAAACATGGGCCAGGCCATGGATAATGATTACACATCCCTTCATTAACATCATATCAGTTTTATGGATTAGACTGAACAATAGCGGCCGTTGTTGAAGCTGCTATCGAGCATCTAGCACATGAGGGGCTGAGGACAATCCGCACTTGTGGGACAGAAGTCGGGCGAGCCGCAAATTGAAACCGAATGCAGCCGCAGAAAGTCACAACTGGTGGTTCGGTGTCGGAAAGAAGCTTTATTCAGTCATAAATCTAAAAAACTGAAACGTGAGCTGTATGCTTCTTTTATCCCCAAAAGAAGAAGAGACTGGTGAAATGCAGAAAGAGAAGGAAGAGGGCAGCTGATGAAAAGAGCTGGAGTTGGAGGTAGAGTGAGAGGAGCAGGAAGGGATGGAAAAGAAGGCCTCCGGGGGTCAGGCCCGTGTCAATAACTCTCCTCGCAGTTCAGCTTGTGTAAATCGATCTTTTACAATTTCACCTTGTGACAGCCAGAGAAAAATCACTACACGGGTGAAGGGGGAGGAAAAGAAAATGCAAGATGATGCGAGGAGGAGAAGAAGAAGAAATACACAACAACCCAAGCTACCAATGTGCAGCTTTAGTTTTTACTCTGGAGGCTTATGGCAGACTTGTAGGAACTACAAAAACCACCGAGCTGCTCGTGTGTGTCGGATTGTGCGTATCAGTGTCTGCAAGTGGTGGTATGTTTTGCCTCTCCTCTATTAGCTGGTTTTAATGCTGTCACATGGGTGTGCGAATGCGTGTGCACCTTCCACTCTCCCCTTTCCTCCGGTCTGTACAAACACACACGCGTTAAAACTAAAACGGAGGCTTTCTTTGCAACTCTGCGTGAACCCTTGCTTGTCAGAGCTGCAGGCATCAACAACTTAAGAGATTCTAAATATTTAGGGAAGAGTGTGAGTGTGTGTGTGTGTGGGGGGGGGGGGGGGGGGGGGAATGGCAAACAGCATTTTCATCCTCAGGAATCCTCAGGTCAGCCGTCTTCGATAAAATTGTTTCTGCAGCTAAAATCTAGCTGCACATATGGCCACGTTTCTCAAAGACTGTGCAGCGGCTGTGGAAAATGTCCTAAAAACACAGGATTAAATGATTTTATCATTTAAATCCCGTAATTAATTGGAAATCAGACAAATTTAGAGATTGGATTGAGACAATCACAGCAAAGTTGTGCATAATATTAAGCTCTGGGGGACGACGAGCACTTCTCCAACCTACCTTTATAGGAAATGGCTGAGGATGATGAGGAAATTTGGATAGCTAGCTTTTGCTGTTTTAGCCGCTATTGATAGCATTGCTGCGGTAGCATTCCTTTGGATTCGTCCACACAGCTCTGAAAAATCAGATATGAGTCGAGTCAATGAACAAAATCAGATAGTTTTTTCTTTTCGTGTTTTAACTAGTCTTGTTTTGAGGCGTTAGTTGCAGCTGGAAATCACACGCACAGCAGAGAAGCTGTTAGCATCAGTGTTGCTCACTATTCAGTCAGGAAAGTAGCAATTTGCTGTTCTAGAGGTCACCAAATGACATTGTAACCTAATTTGCATAATTGGCAGTGGACAGAAAGTGAGAATTACAAGTTGACTTTCTGTTGTGACTTATTTTCGACGAAGGAAATTTTACATTTACATCCCATTTTTTTATTTTTTTTTTTAAAATAGTATAAATATAGCGACAAAGTCGCAAAGTTGGCAACACTGGTTAGCATGTGGAGCAGAGGGGGAGGGGCCTGGTTTGGACTGAACCATTGTGAGGAAGCTGAGGGGCCTGACTTAGTCCTTCAATACATTCCAGCCTAAACTTTTACCGAATATGATTCGTATGATAAATCAAACGGATTTTGTCAATTCATACAGTATAAGTAATGTTCTTAATGATATGCTTTGTGATAATTAACTGGGATTTTTTTCCAGGTTGGGGGGCATACACGTCCACACTGTCCATGTAATTTCCGCCTATGACCTCACCAATCTTGAGCTAGAGCCATCTGGAAGACTTTTCAAGTGATTTCTAGATGTATTCTCGAGAGGCCCAGGACCTGGTGCGGTGATTGGCATTCAAAGCCCGGCTGGCTTCCACCCCTCTATCCAATAATTAGCCACGAGGTCAGCATACCTTACGCCTTTCCTGTCCTGAGCCTCCTCCGTGTGGTCTTTCCCGGGAGTCAGTTAGTTCCATTGGGACAGCTTGCTAGATCTCCCAGACAACTTCACTTTATTGGGCTTCGAGTGGTAACTGTAGTGACGTCCAGAGTTTCAACCATCTCCCTTGGTCAACCAATCGCTACCAGTCTCTTGGCGATTCAAACAGTCCACCCTGAGGTAGTCTAATGAATCAAAATGTGGAATTAATTTAGGAAATTACGGACAGAGTGCCCTCTTAGCTAAAGAGTGGAGGTCCCATGCAGCTTGTTATTAATACACTAAAATCTGCGATGGTTTGGGCGTGCGTTAGTGGACATGGCATTGGTAACATAAATTTATGAAGGCTTTTTTTTTTTTTAACAACTTTATTTATAATTTTGCCATATTGAAAACATTGACATCATTAGTTAAGCATTTCTTACAAAAGTTGTGAACCCCCCCCCACCCCATCCAGGTGGCTTCACCACAAACACATCCACAGAAACACTCTTGTATCAAACGTGCAAACAGAGCACCAAAAGAAGAAAACAAATATACACAAATACAAAAACAGACATAGACAGAAAAGACTAAAACCAATCTATGTTGATCATTATGGTCATAACACCAACATTCTGGACCTCTGGTATAACAAAAAAGACAAAAGTCCCAACAGTGAGAATATGGGCATCGAGAAGACTAGGACGGCAGTCAAAGAGAAAGAAAGAAAAATAAATACATTAATGAAAAAAAACAAGGAGTCAGGCAAAAGGCAGGTTCTTGATATGAGTTATGAACTGTGACCAGGTTCTGTCATATTTGTCCTCTAACCCGTGCACTGTGTACCTAATTTTTTCCAGAGCCAATCCCAACATCACCTCTCTAATCCGATGAACATGGGCAGGAGAATTTATGAAGGCTTTAACAGGTTTTAGAGCATAAGAAAAAGGGAAAGTCTTGCTTATTTCAGCAAACAAAACAGCTTTTTGTTTTAAAAATGGCGACAGTACGAGGAGCTCTGCAGCTCCCCAGGCGTGAGAGAAGTCAGAAAATAGTGTGGAGTCCTTATCAGTACGTCTGCATACTTAAAACACTGTTTATCAGGGGAACCGGGTTATAAAGAAAAGGAATGACGCTTTTCATCGTAGTAACATGGTCATTACACAATTACGAATGGTATTTAACGGGAACCTGAGGTGCAACAAACAACAACTGAGCCAAAATCACAACGAGTTTTCAGAACATTTGCAAAGTGTCGTTTTCGGTTCCATTGTCCTGTTTTCGGTTTCGTTGTTGTCTTTTCCGAAAAGTTGGTTTTCATTTAGTTTTTGTGTTTCCTGAAATCTCCGCTCATGTCTAAGTGTTGTGTGTTCTGATGTGTTTCAGCGCTTTCTTAAATGCCTGTGTTATCTGAAATGCTTTTTGTTCTGTTTGATTTGTATTCTTATTCTGTTCTTTCAAATTCTGCTTCTTTCTTTTGTATAGCTAACCCCCCACACACTTCATTGTTGATTTATGAGGTATTTGGTATTTCACTTTTGTTGTTGAGATGCCTGAAAAGGGACATTTTCTATTCTGCTCTTGCCTTCTGAAAAATGTTCAACTTAGTATAATTTAGAATTGTTGTTTCCTTGAACGTTTTAGAGAGTAATGCTTAGTTTTCTCTGTTGGAAATGGGTTTTTTTTGGGCTTTGTTGTGTTCTGCACCTCAGGGCCGTTGTAGTATCTCCTTTTATATTCAAATGACAGTCCTCATATTTCCATGTGTTCTTTTAGACTTTTAGGGGTGGGGGGGGGTGTTGTGTTTTTCTCGTGAAAACTGCTTCAATTGAAAACGTCAGCTTTTTGGCAACTTAATGCACAACGATGTCAAAGATTTTTGCTGCCGGTCTTAAGAGAATTTTGGAGATTTTAAGCTCTAATTGCCTAAATTTTTCTCAGATTATTCTGAGTTTATTCTCAGGATAGAGTTTGTTTGTAGTTTTCTAACCTGAGTGTGTGTGTGTGTGCTGGCCCCGCACGTTCATGAACACTGCATGTGTGAGGGCCCGCTGCTCTGTAAACATTACCTCATCGCTGTCATGCAGTGGGGGCCAGAGCTCCCCTTGGCCCCCAGGTCTGTGGGAACTGAAGCCCACTCTGCTGGCAGGAACAAAGGGCAGCCCTCGCCTGCCCCTCGCCCCCTGTCCCAGCCACCACTGCCCCAGCCCACCTCACAACAAAAGGGGCCACGGGGCCTTAATTCCCAGGCAACGATATAAATGGTGGCCCCCGACTCCTGAAGATGAGGCATGGGCTGAAAACCCAAACGGGGTGTAGAGGGGAGAAAATAGCAAAGAAGTCATAAAAGAGATGTCCCACCACCCCGACCACCTCCTCCAACTCCTAGAGCTCCTTTTGTTGGAGGGGATGAGGGGGACATGGGAATGGGGGGGCAGCGAATGGACCAGGGTGAGAAGAGACAAAGGACAGGTCGGAGAGAGTTTCAGGGGTCAAAACTGGCAGCCACCCTCTTCCACACACCCACTGAAAGTCCCTAACAAACAGATATCCCGTCACACACACTCCACCATTTCAAACAAAGGGAGAAAAAAACTCAAGTTTTTCACCCATTTGCTAACCGCTGCTCACATCTGGAGTCGAGCTAAAAGGAGTTAAGAACTAAAAGTTTTTGCCGCCACAATGTGAGGGAAAACGGTCTCCAGGCGGCAAAATTTGAAGTCATGGACGCCCCCCTGACAATATTTGCAATAAAAACACTACAAAGTCCCATCCACACACACACACACACACACACACACACACACGAAACGCTGTGATGACAAAACCCTCCAGTTAACTTTCTGTTCAGGTCAGTGTCCCTGACGCACGCAAGCCCCCCTCACACACGACATGTGAAGAAAAGCGAGGATGTTTAAGCACATTATTTCCACAACTTGTGGTTTTGGCGGGGATGTTTCGCATCAATCGTGCCCGTTCGCTCACAGAACCGTCTGAGCCTTAAAACGCAGCTCAGTCATCTGTTGTTGGAACAGCTTTCGGTTTGGTCCGCAGCGAAGTGTGCAGTACAGATTTTTTTCTGTTTTAACTTGGAAGTGTGGAGTTCTCTCTGTTGCATATCTTCAAGAAATCCCAGCCTGTTTGACCAAAAAAAAAACAAAAAAAACATTTTCCTCCATTTTTCTCTCGAGTTAAAGCAATACTCTGAAGTCTGAACACACACACACACACACACTGATTTTTTGGGGGTTCTTTTTTCTTTTTTTTTTTAGGCTGTGTGGCTGAGGTGGGGTGTCGCAGTGAGTCTGTGAAGTGGTTGGGCAGAGTGCAGGATAATTGGGGCTATGTTGAATCTAGTATCTGTGGCACTTCAGTGCTGGGGGTCAGGGACCCGAAAACACTGGCTCAACAGTTACCAATCATTTCAAACCCCTGGCCGAAGAAAAGCATCGTGGGCCCCGCGTTAGCTCAGGGCCATGGCCTGTGGAGGTTCAAAGGGACAGTGGAGCTCACTGTGTGTGTGTGTGTGTGTGTGTGTGTTGTGCGCTGATTCTTTTTGAAGGGAAAAACGAGCTCAGAGACTAGAAGCTTAAACAATTAGAGCCGTTTTACTCCACTTTCATTGAGCAGACAATATATTTAGCTTGAAAGCGGTTTCCCGACTTTGTCGTAAAATTAAAGACAATGCTCTCTCGAAATTTGTGCAAAATTGAATTTAATGTCGTGGCTCATCTTTAAACTAAACATTCTATCAACGCGAACGGCAATAAAGACAATTTCAAAGCCATTTGCGCCTCGTTGGGTGTGCGCTCCCAGGCAGGGGGTTTACCGGGGCCCGAGCCCCCGCCCCGACTTCTCCTTCCTCTTCATCTGCACAACGTTGTGGCCACAGATTGTGTGGAATGCAATTAGAGCGGCTAAATTAAGTAGTAATGGAGAACCTGGTCTCCCTACCAGCGTTGCCCTGGCAACGGGCGCTCACAACACCGCCTCTAGTAGTTTTGCTACTTTATCTGCAAAATGCACAATTGAGCTTTAAACCAGCACTCTGTCTGCAGGAGCCGGGCAGGCAGGGCGGAGGGCTGCGAGGAGGGGGGAGATAAAGGAGGGGAGGGGAGGGTTTGAACAGCTGCGTGCTACGAGGTTTTCCTCTGCATCTTGTGATAGGCCTACTGCGGCCGTCAAATATTTATTCCACATACTGTCTAATGCGGCGTGATGCGCTCCCGTGTGCGGATGAGGGCCAGATTTCAAAGACCCCCTCAAAGGATGACGTGTGTTCGGCGAGCTTTGATTGCGCGGCTCCCCTCCAGTTGTAGCGCTACGTGACAGAGAGGAGAGAGGCTTCGCTCTGTAAACAGCCTGTAGTCACAGAGCCTTGTTGACTATATGTGACAAAAAGCTCCGTGAATCGGAGGCAAGCAGAGGATTTTCATCCCAGGCTGCAGAATATTTGAATTTTTCTGATTTATTTATTTATTTATTTGTTTAGTTATTATTTTTTTTATTCCCCCCCCCCCCCCCCTGGAAGTGGGATTAAATTTGAATGAAACGAAAGGTGCAATCACACCTGACAAAAAAAAAAAAGTTTACTCCGCCGCATTCTTGCGGTCGTGGCGCGTCGGTTCGCACGTCTCAATTTACAAGTGAAACGAGACTTGTCAAAAAAAAAAAAAATCACGTGAAGCATTTGACACAGCATTAAAAAAAAAAATTTGTCTCGTAAGGTGAGACACTTTGGCAGCGAGAAAGTTGGAGGAAAAGGGAAAAAAAACTTACTTTCACGCATAATTTGTCTTTCCTGGCGTAATGGCGCGATTCACGAAAATGCGACGCATAAATATTTATAGGCCTACATTGATTTCGCACCACCAAGCTGTTTTTCTCCTTCACTCAAAGGCTTCATTTTTGCACTTGATAAAGATTCATCACTCATAATTTTACAAAAACTTGTTATTTTTGTATCCACCAATACTAATTAAAAAGTTTAAAAAACGACCATAGGCTACTGCATCTCGATCACGCAAAAAAAAAAAAGATGAATTCAGACTTCATTCGGTCTCTTAAAAACTTTTTTATCCAGGGCCAAACACTGCACTCAGGATCACAAGGCCTTCTCCATTTGGACGATGCAAACCGCTTAGGCTTAAATAGTGCAAATGAAACAGTAATAGGCTACCCTAAGATCTTCTTTCTTCTTCTTAGGCCTTTATATTCCTTTCGGAACATAGGCCATTGATGAAGACTTTCCACCCTCGTCTGTCTTGTGCCATTTTCTCCAGCTGTTTCCACGACAGTCCCGTCTTCTTTACATCCATCTCTGTGCTCCTTCTCAAGTTGTTCTTGGGTCTCCCTCTGCTTCTTTTGCCTTGTGGGTTCCATGTTAATGCCTGTTTGGTTATAGCTGTGTTGTTTTTTCGCAGGGTATGTCCAATCCAGCTCCACTTCCTCCTCATGAGCTGTGCCTCTATTTTTTTTCTGCTTAGTGCGTTCCCACAGGCTGGTGTTGCTGATGCAGTTGGGCCAGAAGATCCTGAGGATGCGTCTTAGGCAGTGGTTGGTGAAGGTCTGCAGCTTATTGGTGATTTGTTTGGTGGTCCTCCAGGTTTCTGATCCATATAGCAGCACTGTTTTAACGTTGGAGTTGAAGATTTTGAGCTTGGTGTTGAGTGAAATGTTTTTGGCTTTCCAGATCTTATTTAATATGTTGAATGCTGTTCTTGCCTTCCCTATTCTTGATTTCACATCTTCTTCTGTTCCACCATCCACTGCAATTACACTTCCTAGGTATGTGAATTTGTCTACCTCTTCTAATGGGCTGTCCCTGATGTTTATGGGACTTGTGCTTTTGTTGTTTACTCGCATTATTTTGGTTTTCCCTCCATTTATTTTGAGCCCCAGTCCTGCTGCGTTCTTTTCAAGCAGTTGGGTTTTCTCCTGCATCTGTTGGTGATTGTGTGAGAGTAGAGCAATGTCATCGGCGAAATCCAGGTCTTCTAGTTGTTCTGTCAGACTCCATTGGATACCTGTCTTTTTATTGTGGGTTGTTTGTTTCATGATCCAGTCAATGCATAGGAGGAATAGGAAAGGAGAAAGTAAGCATCCCTGTTTCACTCCAGTGAGCACGGTGAATGTTTTCTGTGTTTGTCCCTGGTGGAGCACTTGGCACTGCATGTCCTGATATGAGCTCTTGATGATGTTTATGTACCCTAAGATCACAAAATTCACGTGAATTTTCTCATCCTTCACATTGCTGGTGCGCCTGTCATAGGCATAGGAACCAGGGGGGGGGAGGGACGTGCCCCCCCCCCCCCCCCCCCCCCCCCAATATTGGAGACAGGTGCATTTGTCCCACCCAAAAATTCTTTTATATCTGTCACATTTCCGATATGTGTCCCTCCCCCCAATGTTAAACTCATTCCTACACCCTTGCCTCTTGTCGCCTATTGACTGAAATGCTCCATTTCAGCTCCTGTCTCCTGAAAGCTGCCACTATGCTCACAGCTTGGTTCCACTGGCGGTCCTAGCTAGATTTGCGCCCTTGCGCCCCCCCCCCCCCCCCCCCCCCCCCTCAAAAGGTACAAAAGGTACAAAAAGAACTGAGAAAAAACACGATAAGGAAATTAAATACAGAATATAAATATCAATCACAAATCCTTAAATAACCTCAAAATCCTAAAAAATAACTGAAGAAAGCTAAAAAAATAAAATAAAGGCTACTCTATGGAGCATAAAAATAAGATTCCTGCAGTTATGGTAACAACAGTGCTCAGACTGTAGCACGCTGTTTTCACCATGTGAAAGTCGTGGCTAATAGCAACATATTAGCAAGAGGCTAATAAGTAGCCTGTAGCCTACGTCACTCACGTCACTCATAGAAATTTGCATCCCTTTATCTTTTTCCCGTTTCTTCTCTTCCTAAACTGGGCACCTGATGGCTTCTTTGGTCTTTTACCATGATGATGATCCATGATGACTCCACATTATTACCTTTGCTTTTCCCATCAACACCGTCCGTTCAACCGTCAATCAACCGGGGTCACGTGATGTAAACAAATTCACGTAGTTGACTGCACAGATTTTTTTAATTTTTTTTTATTTTTTACATTTTTCACATAACCCAGTTAATAACATGAAGGTATATGGGTCTATGTTCATTTTAGGAATGAAATACAGTTTATTTGGATTGGAAGCAGTCCCCAGCGCCCACTCCACTAACTTGACATGGAAATGAGCGGTCGTCGAGAAAACTGGCAATTTTATTTTTTTTTTTCACATAGAGTGCGCCCTGGGCGGTCGCCCACATTGCCCATAGCTAAAACCGGCCCTGGTTGGGTCATTGCATGAGTAAACTGTCATGGCATCGCAGTGCTATGCCCGTTTATTCTGGCACTGGACTCCTTCGCCGAAGGGTAAGACAAATCAGGGCGTGCACGAGCAGTCGAATCCAGGTTATTGTGACTGCGGTTTTGGCACTTAACAACAGGAATCGACATCGGCTCTCACTGGTGAGCTGCTTGTTCAGAAAAGAACGGGGTGACGAGGCAGCTGTTCGTTGTTTGTCTGAAGCGTGGGGGAAAAAAACAGCTACTCGGCAGTCTTTATGCAAGCGAGCGTCATGGTGATGTCATTGAGTAAAGGAAGCAAAGCCTGGACCACAAGCGAGGCCTTTGAGTGTGCTGCACGTGTAGAAAAAAAAGATACAAAACACCATCAAGAAAAGGAAAATACCCCAAAACCTCTGTAGAGGTTTAAATATAAGGAAAAAAGCTTAGATATTTCCTCAGCGCTTCATATTGTTCCAGTACAATCATAAGGCCGACCCGGCCTTGCAAACTGATGGTTCTTTAACCAGTTAAAAACCCTTAACCCTTGTGTATTTGTTTACCCGTATACATTTACTCCTGCATTCTCAGAGAATATCAGCCTTTTCTGATAAACCTTTAACGTTTATCTTGTGAATGCCTAAAGTTTTTCCTCATGCTCTGAATATCTGCAGCCATATTATTTATGCAAAAACAACTCATCTAAACTAACATCAGAGTCCTTGTCCCCTGCTTAGGAATGCTGTGACACATTTAACCCGACCTTCTTATGAAGAGAATTGGAAAAATATGCCCCAAGGCTTCCGTTTCCGTTTTGACCTTCTGCCCTTTTACAGTGTAATTGCTGCAGGTTAGTTGCTGCTGTTTCTAACAGTCAGTTTTTTGTTTTTTTTTCTTTCTGATCTACTCACAAAAGTAGTGCAAAAGGGCAGCGGTGAAATAAGAGGCTCTGACGGACCAAACTCGTACTGGTCCCAGGTGAGCGTGCCTAGTTAGGTATATCAAACAGAGTTCCATCCTCCTGATTCATCAAGCACGATCTCGCACTTTGGGTTTGGAGATGTTTGATGGGAGCCGGCATTTGTAAAAAAAATAATAATAATAACAATTCGCCATGGAAACTTAAAATCCCTGGTTTTGTCTTGTCATCATTGATCTGACCCACAAGGATATGTAGGAGTCATCCAATGCATTTTTAGGGTAGCTCAGTATCTCTCGGGGTATATACAGCGACGCCGCGCTGCTTTAAAAGCAGGTAGCAGAATCAGATGCTCTGCTTGGTTGAGCGAACACGTGGATGTAATGGAGAGAATATGACCTTGCATCTCCCATCTACGTGCAAACAAGTAACAGGTGTGGTGTTGAGGATTGTTTGCTGGCAATCAGTTCGCAGCTAAGCGTGCAAGGCCGGCTATGTTGCAAACCAGAGTTAAGTGAGGAGAATTGGGCCACCTCGTCGTCCTCGGGGGCCCCGGCCCTGCAGATGTCAGCGGAATGTAATTTCAAGCTCGCAACTTGTTGTTTTTTTTTTTTGTTCACGCGGCAGCTGTTTGCATTTAAAGACGGCCAGGTTGCATCTGCAACGAACGCGGGAGCAGAGTGGGCAGGACACACAGGTGCTCGCCGAAAGCCTCTTGACTGTAGCCGTGCCAAGAGGACGTCCCGAACCGAGGCCCCACCAGCGCGTGGCCCACACATGCTGCGAGAGATCAGGACTCTGCTGAAGACAAAGTACTTCTGAATTCGCTCCACATGTTTTTTTTACTCGCCTGGAAGCGATTTTGTTTTGGTGGTAATTTGTACCCTCTGTTAAAATGAGTGACCTGGCTAAGTTGGAGCAGACAGGTGTATTTTGTGTGGTTTAAGGTAAAGTGTCGGGGGTTTGAAATATCGGCTTGTTGCTAGACTTTACTGTTCAGGTGATGAAATTATCTCTTTGTGCTCAACACTTCAAACTTGTGTATATTAGCAGCAAAACGAATCAGAAATTCGTTTTTTTTTTTTTAACACATTGACTCCCAAGTCACGTAAAACTACGTTTTTACTGCCCATGCGTTGGCTCCCACATGGTAAAAATACGTTTTTACGTTTTTTTTATGGATTCTGAATCTATACATTCTAATGCACATTCTGTGTGATTTTTGTAATTATGTGATGAACAGAACTGACATAGATGGCAGTCAAAAACTGGTGTCATCATCTGGACATTTTGATCATTACGCCAATGGCTTTGCGTCAACTCAAGAACAATTTTGATAACGCTGCATTGATTGTTGTGCATTTCCGCATTTTGTCCAATCGCACGTGTCGGTTTCCAGAGGGTGACGGTAAAGTAACATAAACAAACAACAAGAAGGAGAAGAAGACACGCGACAAGTCTAAGGAGGCGGTCTTATGAACAGGTTAGCTTTGCAACATGCGACACGACGCAAATCCTCTGACCCGGATATGGAAGTATCTAAAGTGCGACAGGCTGAAAGAGCGCACGTTTCACAAAAGCCCCGATATCTCAGTTTGTTGTTGATTTTGGTGGATACCCGCCTTGGTTTAGCTAAGGATAGCTCGCTGATGGCGGCACCTAGAGACACGCAGTTTTGACCCACAAAGAGTTTAAAGTCTCAGCTTTCAAACGAGCCATAACATGTTTCAGTGGCCCTATCCCATAATATGCTGTGACTGTACAAAAAACGTAAAAAAAAATGGTTTAGAACGCTGGGAGTCTACGACATAATTCTGTAAAAACCGCAGGTAGTCAATGTGTTAATAAAGTCTTGAGCCATTTTTTGGTGTCTCTGTCAAGATGATCCCACGCTGCTTCAATGATGTTGAGCTCCGGGCTCTGGGGGGGATTCATCCCTCCATCAGACCTGTTGCCACTGATTTTCAGTCCACTTCTTGTGTCATCTGGCATATCTCAGCCTTTCCTCCCTGTTTCCCTTCCTTAGGAACGGCTTCTTGACAGCCACCCTTCCATGGAGCCCATTTCTGATGAGGCTTCAGTGAGCAGTAGATGGATCAACTACAGGGCCAGATGCATCTATCAGGTCCCGTTTGGGCACTTTCTTTCTTTTATTTTGAAGACATCTGTCTCAGACACCGATCATGTGCTGCAGATAGTTTTTCAAACCTGAAACGTCTTCATCTGTCTTCCACTTTTTTCAGATTGCACCTTTTTTTTTGTGTGACGAGACTATTTTCCCTGTTTCTCTACAAGTGATGCAACACAGTGTAACAGGCTACACATGGGTACATTTGTGCTTGTCAGTTAACAGGTAAGTTGACCGCTGGAACGAGAAGGGGAAAAAAACTAAATAAATAAAAATCACACCTTACATTAGCGCTGCAGAGCTGTGAACGAACAGATTGCTATCCACACTAAGGCTTGAGGCATTATGAAGGCAACGTGATATGTCTAACGCTTCATCACCAGCGATGTGACATCTCTGCAATGTTTCAGACGTATAAATATCCTCCACTCGGTGTCTTTAGAGCCCGCTCATCTGGCTTGGTGAGGAAGGCAGGAGGACAAAGTTTTGATTAAAGCAGCGAGCACAGGAAGTGGGGAGGAGCCAAGTGGAGCATGCTGTTTTGGTATTCGAAGCTCAGGATGGCAGCCAGGAAAGCCGGCCAAGGTGTGTTGCTGTGGATTACTGGTGTAGCGATCATTGGGGGGAGGGGGCTGCTGAAGTAAACATCACACCGTTTCATCGCCGTGGCAGCAGCCAACCACATGGGCCATTGCCAAGACAGTTGGCCAGCAATCCCACAATCCTTTGGTGTTTGTCACTGATGAAGGAAGAGGCGTCCAGTCCATAGTGAGAGCTTTTGGATTTGTATCAATTAAGGGGTGAAGTGTTCCAGTCATCCTCTTTGAAGTGGTCAACGATACATGATTTGTTTTGATGAAAACCAAATGAATCAAAGGAATCGTCACAGATTTCTCTGCTCTGTTGAGATCGCTCGATGCATGTTCCCTGTGATACTGTGTCATTCTGGTCGGAAAGAAAACTTGTTGAAGGGATGGGGGTCTTCGTTGTTTTTTTTTTACCAAGATTTGCTTAAACGGACAAAAATAAAGCATTAGAGGGACTAAATTCCTCTGGTAATTCTGGTGTAGTTGTATGGCCAGTTTAATGGAAGTAATTCCTTCTAATGGTGAATCAGAAGATGATCTTGATATCACATGTGTCGAACCACCTGTCCTCTACAGGTGTCGGATGTGAAAGGAAGCTGCATGATCAAAAAAAAGTTTTTGGGGTTTTTTTACCTCCACTTTTCCAGTTCCTTCAAAATTTTAAGGGCATACATCATGCTGTGGTATGCCAAGTTTGTCTCTATTAGATCTCTGAAAATCACCTTATTGGCTCCAAAAATGCTATTTTTTGGGTCATTTTTTTGTAGACGCAACTGAAGAAATGTGACCAAATGCAGCATAGCGCCTAAAGATGAAATTCAAAAAAGTCGTCTGTTCTGTGTAGACACAACACGGGTTTATCCCTTCAGCTAGGTACCTTTGGTTTTTTTGGTTTTTTTGTCACAAACAAACAAAAAACACACATAGGCACAGCACACATTTATCTGAAGATTGGTCAGAAACGAGGACAAAAAGCAGCCAATATCCAGAGAAAAACTTTGTAAGACCTTCACAAAAGCCTGGACAACTATTGCTCAAGAGTAAAAGATTACAAGAATCACAAGGTATGTGAGAGCGTTGGCAGAGACGGTAAGAAATGCCCATATTTGGGACACATGATGGACGACTTAGACAAAGGAGTCTGAGATCTTTTTTTTAAAATTATTTTTGCTTCACAGTGATGTCATTCTGTTCGGTTTAGGCACCAAACCAAAGATCATGGTTTGGGTTAAAATAGACCCGCACAGAGGTCATCTACACAACAAAAACTGGTTGTTTAAATCCCATCATGTCTAGTTGAAGTAAAATATTAACAGTTCCAAGTCTTCCGATAGACTAACTTGAGCCTCATCATTGCCGCATTTGCAAGGTTTCCCCCCCGCAGAAGCGTCACTATCCAGGCAACCAACCAACATCTGCGTTGTTTTGTAAATACGATGAATATGATTATAGTCCCTTTGCCAAATACATCTATTATGGAATGATAAAAGCGAACGGCTCTGGTGGCGCCCACTGCTCTTATTCACCACACTCAATCAGGTGGGATTGTTCCAACTGCTGCTCTGGTGATGATGCAAACAAACATCAACAAAAACATCAACAGTATCGAAAGGGAAGGTAAATTGTAGATGGGACTCTATCCAGAAAGTTGAGTCATTTCTTGGTTGCGACTGAGACACTGGACTCAAAGAGCGGTCCTGTACCCGACACCATCCGGCCCCACGTGTTGTTACTGTCGGCTACTAATTTAGTCAGAGTTGCATTATTGTGCCAATGCCATGACGACAAACAAAAGACAAAACCGAAGGATTTTGCGCAATCAAAATTAAAATTGGTCGGATTGGACTAAAGCAATGAGAAGGCTCACCACGGTTACAACGAGGTAGTTGTATGACAGACGAGCTTTATATCCCTTTTAGGTTTAATTACCTTCAATATTGTGTGTTGTAGCAAAAAAAACCTCTCATATTTTCCAGAAGTCCTGCATTATTAAAATGGATTTTGAGATGTAGACAAAGCTGGTTTTATCAGGTTTTGATTGCAGAGATTTTTTTTTATCTGATTTTATAACGGTAAGAACGATAGAAATAACGATTCCTCGTCTTTCGAAGAAATCTGCTCAGAACGTACGACATCTTTCATACTCAGTCTGATCTACTTTGCAGGTTGTTATCTCACTGAAATCATCAGTAAAAAAAAACAGCAACAATCTGCTCATCCATGAACTGGACTGTTTTCAGAGATGACTTGGAAAGAGAAGAAAGACAACAGGAGCCACCCTGACAACCTTTTCTATAGCTGCGAGCTACAGTATAAAAGCTTTAATGCTGGCATCTCATGGATGTAAGAGGGATTCCTTCCCCATTTCGTTCTCTAAAGTTTACAGAACATGGAAAAACTCCTCATTCTAGACTGAAAGAATGTTGCCTAATGACAACAAAATATAAAAAATGAAAAAAACTTACATATAAATCAATAGTAACCCGCCGTCAATTTGCAAATAAGAGTCAACATGTCGCTCAGAGCTCTCACCTCATGCGGAGGAGGTGTGAGGCGGCATCAGGAGGTGCAGGGAGGCTAGAAAAAACAGCAAGAAGGAGGTGTGCAAGATGGACAGAATGTGTCACTTCTTCCGTCTCCCCGTCTCGTCAGTTTTGACGTGGCGGGGAGTGTGAAGCGTGCACGCGCCGAAACTGACGCGCACGCCGTCGGCTGCACAGTCAAAGGAGGCGGTCAGGGTGTGAAGCATGAATCGCAGACGAGTGCGTGAGGACACACAGGAAGTGCCGCACACTGGGAATTACTACGGTGGCCGAGAAGGGCAAAACAAAATTACAAACTCTGAAACACTTTTACATTTTGGAAAACAAAATAACATTTCCCAAAACAAATTAACATTTCAGAAAACAAATTGACATTTCAGAAAACAAAATTACAAACTCTGAAGCACTTTTACATTTTGGAAAACAAAATAACATTTCCCAAAACAAATTAACATTTCAGAAAACAAATTGACATTTCAGAAAACAAATTTACATTTCGCGAAACACTTTTACAAGTTCCGAAACAAATTAACATTTCACAAAACACTTTTACAAAATCGACAATATTACGGAAAGGGAGGTTCCAAACCTCCAAGCTCCGAGGTTGGCCCGGAAGTTATAACGGAAGCCTTCGATTTGATATAGCAGCGTTTTGAAACGCTGCTATATCGCTGTTCATCTTGGATCACTATGAATTCAAACACAGCCCTTTTACAGACAGCTGTTCCACTTCCTATTTGCCCCATTATAAAAAAATTGGCTGCAGTTCAGTTGATTTTGTCTGGGGGCGCTGGCGAGCAAGTGCAGAATGACCATTTTCCATAGGGCTGGCGCTAATAACTCAAAAAATGTCCCCGCTAGCGGCTGAAACCTGAAAATAATACTGTGATTTCTGACAGAGGGATGTGGATTTATATTGAAAGTACAATAACCTGGGAGTTATAGCTTTCTGTTTTCTTACAGGTCTGGTATTTGCGAGTCAGTATCCGCTAGCGTCTAGCTAACAGAATCTGAATAACGCACGGCTGATTACGACCGGCTGCTTTACGGCACTCGTCCACTGTGCCAGAGTGCTAACCTGGTGCCGCTAACAACAACCAAAGCTAAACCAGAGGCTAGTCAGAGAGTATGTAAAAGGGCTGCTGAAATCTGTAACTATTTGAGCTAACACCTCTCTGCTAGCTCAGCGCTAGGACTGACCATGCCGTAAAGTGATGCCACATGCGTGACGTCACTCGGGATGCAATACTGACAATAAATTTGTATTTTAAACAAATCTAGTGAGTCTAAAAAATCAAACCAAGTGCCGTTTGAAAGGATAATTTATCCTGCCTTTAGGAAAATTAAAATAAAAAAATATAAAAAATTCTATCAAAAGCAATGGCTGCATCTAAGGTGGATTTCATAGTACCACCATAGAGTTCGGCGTGCTCTGCACTGCTTCGTTGGCGCCCCTAGAGTGCAGTACCACCCGGAAATAGCCACCAGTTTTCCCTCTCCTCATAATAGAGACTCTCTGATTCAAATAGAAGGCTTCCGTTATAACTTCCGGGTCAACCTCGGAGCTTGGAGGTTTGGAACCTCCCTTTCCGTAATATTGTCGACTTTGTAAAAGTGTTTTGTGAAATGTTAATTTGTTTCGGAACTTGTAAAAGTGTTTCGCGAAATGTAAATTTGTTTTCTGAAATGTTAATTTGTTTTCTGAAATGTTCATTTGTTTTGGGAAATGTTATTTTGTTTTCCAAAATGTAAAAGTGTTTCAGAGTTTGTAATTTTGTTTTGCCCTTCTCGGCCACCGTAAATTACACATGTAAACACCTATATGTGTCCGTGACGTCATTTTTCTAATAAAATAAGGCTGATTTTCCTTTCTTTAGTTTTTTTGTGGGGGTTTTTCGTTTCTCATGGGGATGAAAAAAAATTGGCTGGGGGGGGGGGGGGTGGGGGTCCAAATGTGTTGACGAATTACAATCGCACGCTCGTAAAAATGCATAAAAAAAAATCACTAAAAGTAAGACTGAAAACGGTTTTAAAGTTCCCTGAAAAATAAATATTTTTTTTGTTTGTGTAGTTTCAGTTTTGTTTTCAACCCACACGCAGATTCACTTTACCAGTTATTGGAAAAAGAAGCACAGCGAGTAACTTTTCGCTCCTGCCGCTCGGAAACAAAAAAAAAAAAAATCAATCGCGCAGGAATTATGTTAAGCATTTTTGACACCACTTTTGGGACCAAACGGCCCCCGTAATCGGCTTTTAAAAGATTGAAGGGGACGAGAACTGAGAGGGCGGAATTGGGAGCGAAATGAGAAAAAGGGAAGGAAAAAATAAACTTTATGAAGTTTGGAAAATGTAATTGCAGGTTGCTGAGGGAAGCGACAGACTGGAGTACTTGTCTCGCACACACACTTACACGCAATACCTGGGGAGTGTGGATACGGTGCTCTCCTCTTTGGCCAGAGGCTGGTAAATAATGGATGTGTTGGTGGAAGCGAAGGCAGTTTGAAATGTAAATGTGACGGATGGAGAGTGGTATGCGTACGTGCGTGGATGGATCATAGGTTTGTGCGTATGTGTGATGCTGTCACTCGCGGGGGGGGGGGGCTGGTTATGTGTCTCGAATGGTGATGGCCCACCTTTGTTGAGGAGAAGAATGAGAGGAAGAGGAAGACGGAGGTGTGTGTGTGAGCGCTTTAAAGAGCAAAGAGGAGTGAATGCAATGGAGAAGCGGGGAGGGAAGATGGAGGAAGAGGAGGAGAAAAAGAAGAGAGGATTAAAAACAGAGGAAGAGGCTAATTAGGCATGCTTTGACCCAGAAACTTCCATGTACAGTGAATGAAGTAACAGAAATCAAGTCAAACTGCACAGGACCACTTTTTCCCAGAGAGTTTTGACCAGTTTTATGTGCTAGAAATGCTATTTCTGGTTCAATTTTCATACAACGGCCCCGCATCCCCTCAAATCATGGGAGACGGCATCCTATAGCTTGGCCAGACACGACTTATTCAGGGGCCCAGATTTTCATTTTGAAGACGGACTGCTGCTTTATGAGTCAGTCTGTTATGATTAAGGTTGTGTTCAGGCTGATATTAGCACTGCGTGAAAATTTCAGCTCGTTCTATTCATTTCCATAACTACCTCTTGCGAAGGAGTGCAGGGATGTCGAACCAGCAATTCACCGCTGTGGATGATCAAATAGATCCAACTGCACATTTCTGCTGAATTACTTGAGAAACATTGAATGTGAATGCGTGCAGTTCAAACAAGTTCTTCAGTTGAGGATAAGGCCATAGTTACACAGGGTCCTGACTGCAACGAAACCAGTCTCACTCCAACAGCAGGACTCCTGGTGGCACAAGTCAACACAGAAGGTAGCTGTTGGTATTTAAATGAACCAGTGTATTTCCATGCCTGCATTCAACATGCTGGATGGAGGCGATGAGACGCCGTATTTTCCAACCCAACTACAGTCGCTTCCCTAAACCTAACCCAAGTTGTCGTCATTTGCGAAAAACCTGATGAGGAAGGTTGATGACTCATCCTGTACCTGTGGGCGGAGACTATCTTTGTGTCCAAAAAAAGAGTGAAATCCAAATGGCTGGCATTGCCTATTTGGGTAAGTAAAGTTGAGCAATCAAATCTGGCAAGGCCTTTTTAGGTGCTCCCCCTGGCTCCTAGCTTCTGTTGGCATGGGAAACACGTGAATAAATGTAAGGAAATAGCAGTCCGAGTCTACAAACACTACTACATGAGCCCAGTCTTAGAAGAGAGGGCATGATATGCATACATTTGTCCACATGTCCTGTGAGATGGGGACGTTTTCCTTTACCTGTTGTTTCACACAGGGAAGCGTTGCATACTGTCAATCTGTTACCACGTATTCATCATGACTGAAGCCAGTCGGGTAGATTTCTATACCCAAGTCCAATCAACATCAAAGTTTAAAGATATTAAAGGAGAACTGCGTTATTTTCAACATTAAGCCTCTTTTATGAGTCGTCTGCAATGTTTTAGAACCCCCCTCACCGCTTTTTTGATGTTTACTGCTGTCTCCGGTATTTGCCTAATTTTGATTCATCTCAACCTGCTTCAGAACGGCAAGTCATGTGCATGTCCAAAAAGGTCCGTAAAAGCACCATAAACGTCCGTTTTCAAAATCATCAACTCACCGGAGTGGTTACTGGTGTGCACTGGTAATCCATATCAAATTTCGTTGCGAAACGTTGCTTCTGTCGTGTTTTATTTGGCAGCTCGTTCATGCTCGAACTATTTTCTTAGCCACCTCACAGCCGTGGATAAACTTCCGCTCAGCAGTTGAATCTGACTTTTCGTTTCGGTGAAGGAGTAATATCAACGTACATAGGGTCTGTGTTGTTTACGAACTCAGTCGATAAACTTTGTAGCTTCCTTAAAGAGCTTGTACTCCACTTTATTTAACAAACATTTTCAAACATGTCTCCAGGTTCAACATCACTTGTTCTACTCCCTTATTCATGTAGTTGACCTTCTATTTATGCTTGGTAGGTCCACCTAGTGGTCATATTTGGAATGGCTATTTAATGCATACTGCATATCAACACAGGGTCTTCAATAGAACTCAATGGGATTTACAAAATGTCAAATAAAACACGACAGAAGCAACTTTTCGCCACGAAATTTGATATGGATTACCAGTGTACACCAGTAACCACTCCGGTGAGCTGATGATTTTGAAAACGGACGTTTATTGTGCTTTTACGGACCTTTTTGGACATGCACATGACTTGCCGTTCTGAAGCAGGTTGAGAAGAATCAAAATTAGGCAAATACCGGAGACAGCAGTAAACATAAAAAAAGCGGTGAGGGGGGTTCTAAAACATTGCAGACGACTCAGAAAAGAGGCTTAATGTTGAAAATACCGCAGTTCTCCTTTAAGTCTTTAAGTCTAAACAGAGTTTGAACTTGGGCATGAGAGTCCCTGGTGTAACCATCGTCTGACTTCATGAAAACAGACATACATAGATATTTTCAGAGGAGACTGTTGGCATGTAAGAAAAAATTTAGTATTTTCAGTATTTCTAAGCATGTGTGACTGTGTCACTTAAGTTTATCAGTTGTCCCGCTTGATATTTTTCTAAAGTTTGGCTTATATTCAGTGGCTGCAAAGAATACGTGGAGGTTCTCATCACACAGTTCATTGTCGGTCAATTTGATTGACGGTGATTGACGTCGACCGTATTGCACAAATGTGGGTCACGTGCAGTTTAACCTGTCACCGTTTGTGCCGCCTTCCTACGGGCCAGGGGGGAAATGCTTGGAAAGAACTCAACAGACTTTGGCAGGAAAAAAAAAGATAGAGGAAAAGCAGCAACAACCAAGACTGGGAAACTCATGCATCTGGATGAAGCAAGTGGAAGGCAATTCTGAGGATATTTTTCCCGTCTCACGGGGAGAGAACAACATGAAGCGACCCAGTACATATGAGTCTCACAAGAAATGTGTGGCTGGAAAAGTTATTTGCAGATCTGTGGATACAATCCTGCTGAAATCCCAAAGTGTCTCGAATGCAAAACATAGCCACGTTACGATTTTAAAGGGGGGGGGGGGGGGTCATAGGCAGAGCCCAGGAAATGAAGTAATTATGATATACTACCTGCATGATATATATCACATGGCCTTAGCTTGCATGGATTTGTTATTGCACGCTTTCAAAGACATGCAGGTCCTGTGTGGAAGTTCTGGACCTTTCTTTTAGTTAATAAATCAGCCTTTCTGAATGGATACTACTTGCACAAGTCAGAGGAGGGTTTTTCTGTTGAGCTACTGCCGTACCACATATTGCATCAGGAGCGTTATTAGTCCCTGATGAATCGTTCAGCTCCCAGCGAGAGTGACTCGTGTAAAAAAAAAAAAACTGCATCACTGGTCTGTCATGACGGCGGAGGTCAGCTGAAGCATATGGCTCAGGGTGAGCGTGAGAGTAAGAATGCAGCGAGGAGGTGCCAGCTGGCCTAAACCTGACAGGCTGAGCACGGAGGGAAAGATGGAAGGCAGAAAGCTGTGCGAGCGAGAAAGGAGGATGTTTGAAGGATTGGATGAATGGATGGAAGGAGGGACTCGGGAGAGAAGGCAGAGATAGATGAAGAGAGGTTGGGAAGGTGAAAAGCACGGAGAGAAACAAATGCGAAAAAACTGGCATCTGTTGCCCTCCCAACCCCCGCCGTCACCACTGTCACCACCAGCTCCCACTGGTGCAGTGTGCGTGTGTGTGTGTGTGTGTGTGTGGAGATAAGACCGAGGCGAGGGCCCAGATGGTCTGAGTGGAGAGTGACAAGTGGCTGTCAGGGGATTCAGACAGCCTGGCCCTCTGCTGCCCTGCTGGCAGACGCACACCTCCATCTCTTTGTAGGACCTCCACCTCCTGCGGGGCACTTGATCACCCCGTGCTGCATCTGTTTGCGGCCAAATCTTTTGGTGTCCTGCACAAACAGGAATGAATGTTTGTTTTTTTTACCAGTTCACCCTTTGCAAACAGTGGGGGTGTTAATCTTTTCAGAGCACTGTTTTAAGTGTGTTTTATTGCATTCCAGTGTTTTATCTCATAAAACCAAAGCAAAGCTGAGTACTTTGTGTGATCTGCATTTCCTTGTGACTCAGTCATTGGTGTTTAGTTACGGTGTGACTGTTTGTCCACATCACCAATACATAGCAAGGTCACACTCCATGGCTGTAAATTGTGATGTGGTAACTGTCACGCCCATGGGATTTTACCCATGTTTTTAGTTATGTTTTATCATGTTTTGGTTCTTGAGTTCATGTTTTGCCATTGCTTTTCCCCTCACTTCACATACCAGCTCATTAGTTTCACTCACATCACCTGTTCATTGTCCCCAGCTGCACTCATTCACAATCACCCAGTTCCCTATTTAGTTTCCAGGCTCCCCTGTCCTTTTGTCAGATCTTTACCTGATTTTCACCCCTCATGCCACGAAGCCACGCATTCAAGTTAAGTTTTTTTTTTCATGTCATGCCAAGTCTTTTGTTTTTCCCTAGTCATGTTTTTTGTCCCACAGTTTAAGTTTTTGTCACCCGGCTCAGCCGCACCTTTTGTTGACCAAGTTTTGTTTGTATAATAAAACCAAGTTTGCTTTTCACATCTCTGAGTCTGCATCCGCAACCAACCCACCACCCAATCACGACAGTAACAAACATATATATATATACATATATATACTGTATATACAACCATCTCTAATGTGTAGCAAGATGCAGAAAGTGGGTGGGATGGCGTACGTATCTAAATGTGTAGCTTAAATGTCATCGGGGAGGCTCACACAGCAACATTTGAAAAATGACATCATCAGACAGACAGAGGTATTGAGATGTTGAATGCTGACATGGCCGCGTCGAGAAGGAAGCCGTTTCTATTCACCAAACTGTGTGAGGATAGTCATTTTACATTAATTAATGTAACTGCAGTGCTTTGTATTGCGGACTAATGTAGCTATTACACACTCTGTAATGAGACCGGGGTTGACCACAGTTACTCAGACACAGCAAAGCTGAAAAAGTGACAGATCCGATGTGTGAGTGGTCCTGCTGCAGAGGTGGGAATGAACCCAGTGATATAAAGTGAGACAAACTGCGGCTGATTGATTGATTCACCTCAGTAACCTGGGTTGATCGAAGTTAGTGCGTTGCTGCCAGAGGTGTCTAAAGTATTCACATTCATTGCCCAAACAGAAGTATAGATACTAGAGTTTAAAAAGACTTCTGTAGAAGTTGAAGTACCAACTCAAGCTTTTTTACTCAAGTAGAAGTATAAAAGTACTTCTACTTGAGTAGAGTAAAAAAAAAAAACATCAAATGTTATGGGCCCGCACTACAGGCGCACTCAGCCGTAGGGAAATTGCACAAACAGAAGTGTGTAGTTCGACCCCAGGTACAATGTAAAATACAGATGTGCGAGTATTGTCCATGTCCATGCTTCGATACGTGCTTCAGACCCTAAACTACAATTGCATTGAACCACTGCTTCGAAGCTTAACGATGAAGCGAGTATAGAGATCGTTTCCTCCAGCACGGATAACTAAAATGTCCGGGTGACTCTGTGTTGAGGGCTCGAAGTAAAGGCGTGGAAGGACGCCACTCCAGAGTTGGCCTCCTTTACCAAAACCACTGAACTTTGGCGTCGAGGTCCAAGTTCTCTCCAAACCTCTGAAGCGCTCCCTCCTCTCCTCGCTCGATGTAACTCGCCCCGACGATCCAGATCGTAGTTACTGGTCTTTCCTTCTTTTGTTATCGTTGTGCTGTCTTAGGATCTGGTGACACACTGTGATCCAGAGGCCTGCTTCGTTAAACTGTTGCGCAAAAGACCGTAGCAACCGACTTGAGGAAAAGTGCGAGATACGTTTGACTGTATTTTTGATTCAGAGCTTATGCGAATAAATGAGGAAAATTAACACATCCACTCGTTTTGCGACTGGGAGAAACCGGTGTAGAAGCTCAGCAGGAAGTGATGGATTTGGCCTGATTGATTTAAGCTTCACAGTTGGATTTGTCAGACCATTTGCGGTTGGATCTCTCTTGTTTCCAGCCACTTCGCAGTTAGTGCCTCATGGCACTTTCTCCCTCTGTTATTGGTGAGTGGTTTTATGTTGACGATTCAACAGTGGGTCGCATCACTCACTGAATCAGTCAGTCATCTTCATCTGTCTGCTCAACGTCACGATGAAGTTCCCGTTTGAACAAGGGGAAGATAAGATGGTGGCACGTGTCGTGTGTGGGGTCATGGGACATGCAACAGGATCCAAGCAGGTCCCCAACGTAAAGATCACGACATTAACAGTAAGAACCCATATCAAGTTGTTTTGCAAACATGACAACAAAAGAATGTTTTTGCATGATTTTTCCTGATCAGCTGTAACTTGACAACATGTTACATAATTCAAGGTTTTGATGTCCTGATAGGCGAGACCTTGCGGTACCCTCCGGTTTCGCCGATCTTTTTCATGAGCGCTCTGCGTCAATGCTGCCAGCAGAGTTTTGGACATCATCTGATGGCTGGCTAAGTGCCAGAGGTCTCTTTCAGTCGTTTGAATGTAAAACCCATACCCGGTGACCAGGATCTTGCTTTTATTGCCAGCCAAACAAGTGCCATCTCTTATATTTGCTGGGAAAAAAAAGTGATGCCGTACAACAAGTCTGCCTTAACTCGTGACGGGCTCTGCAAGTAACGATGCTCTGCGATGTTCCTTCAAACTCTGACCGCTGCCTACTGCAGGTAAGACCCCGACGGTTCGTGAGTACTTTATGCTACCCCATAAAGATTAACCGAAATACCCCTCTGGTTAACGCCACCGGGATCAGGGGATAAGAAGGCATCGACGACACAAATTTTTAGTCTTGGTCTATTTTTCAGAAGGAGATTTGGTATCCCTAAAGAAACCTTTTTTTTTTTTCTTCTTATCAACGAATTTAACGCCTGCTTGTATCATTTTGATTTACGCGTGGCCTCCAAACAGCAAGCTGCAAAAGATGTTTGCCTGAGAAAGTAATACACTGTTGCTTCCGTCGTACCCTTTTTACCAGACGGACGGACCTTTGGAACAGTCTTTTTTTTGCACGGTTTGCTCAATTTACTGATGCTGAATATTTTCAAGTGTGTGCCATATAATTAAATCCCACCATTTGTCATCTGTTAAATACACGAGGGAACCTCTGACGCTCGCTGCGCCATCAGGATCTTCCTTGCAAAAAGACACAAATATGATGGAAACTGTTCTACAACCGATGTTTCCAGATATATCCGTCTTATTCTTTGTCCCTCTTTGTCCCACTTTTCCAAATCTTTCTCCACGACTCTCCAGTGTTTTAACGCTTTATGTGTGCTGACCGACCGGTCAGCGAGGTCAGCGCAAGAATTGTCCCACCACCAGTCGGTGTGTGTATTCTCTTGTCACGGGACTCAGTTTAATGGATAAAGCCTGCGGAAAGCTCCCACCGCCGGCCTCTTTACATCTTTATGGGTCACACACTCATCTTCGAAAAACACCCTTAATGCGCTTTATCTCTCGCCTTCCCTCTCGTAGTGGACACACACACATCTTATTCGAAAACCGTTTGTCCTTGATTTCTGTCATCCATTGAGGATTTTTTTTTTTCCCAAGGAATTTCCGGCTCGTCCTTTCCGAAATGAGAGTAAATGAAGGATGGGACTTTGGGCCGCGAGGCCGTGACTCTTGCAGTCCCGCAGCAAGGCTCCCTGGGATTTGTAGGCGCCTCCGGACTCGGGGAACATCAGGGGGTCTCACTCACTGGGAGCGATAGCGAGTGTGTGTGAGAGAAAAAGAGCAAAAAGGAGAAAAAACTGACTGAAAGAAAGAAATGGGTGTGAAGTAGAGGGGGAGGAAGGACGTGTGTGTGTGACAGAGGGGAGCGAAAGTGTGTGTGAGAATGACTAAAAGAAAGAGCAGAAGCAGAGGAGAGATTGTGAGCGAGGAAAAAGAGCAAGTGTGTGTGAGGGACAGCTCGTCCTTCAGGCTCACCTCGGCCCCCCGGGGTCTATCTTCTCGGCGGCGGCGGCGGCGGCGGCGGCGGCGGCGGCATTTTACTGGCCCCGGCTGACGGCCATGAAATGGCGAGAAATTTACTGCCGGAGCTCACGGTTTTGAAGGCTGAGAGGACATCGCCTCACTTTCACTTCTGTCCATTTTTCCTTCCTCTCACACCCATCACCCAAGTGATGCTCTTTTTTTTTTTTTAACCCCAAATGATCAGTCATTGTCTTCATTTTGTCCATTCATATTTCTGCGATTAAAACAAAAATCAAGGACAATTTTTTTGTTTGTTTGTTTAGAGATTAGAGCCAAAATCCAATGTGAAGCAAGGGCAGGCGAACGTTTCAGTTTCAAAACTACAGCAGCAGGTCTCCTCTGTTCCCATATGCTTCCCAAATGTTAAAAGAACCCATCCCTTTTCCCATTTTCTCCCTCTAACTGACTTCACATGAGATTTTCCCCTTTCAGTATGTTTTGTCCTGATGCCCCACTTGGTATTATGATGAATCATCCATTTGTTGCATTCTGGAGCAATACATGTTCCAGACTGGTGCAGTTAGTATGTTTTCCTTGCTCTGTTCCCTACAGAGGCGCAGCTTGTGCTTCGATGATGTTCAGCGCCTAGAAACGTCTAGATGACGTACGTTTTGACAGCCCTTTTAGGCTGGGTAAGCAGGTCGGTGCATTTTTTTTTTTTTTTTTTACAAATCGAGCTTTTCTCCTGTTAAAGACCTTGAAAAAGTTACCGGAGTAGATCGCAGGAAATCTACTGTAAGTCAGTTTAGATCAGTCTTCCAGACGTTGTTTGCAAGTAGCTCGGAACACATTAGCTCGTCGTGTTACTGGTTTCAAACTGGACGCTTTGCTTGGTTCTTTTCACTCCGTTCCAGTTCATTTCCAGATCGATTTTTTTTTTACCGCAATCAACCTGTCAGTTTCTCTCGGGGCTCTAATTCTCCCAGCTGAAGTCATGAACCAGCAGACACAGGAGGGCCCCCATCTTGGTCTCCTCGCTTTGCCAGGGTCTGGGTAAATTATAAGCATTAAAATACACAGAAAAGACTACATCCCGCTACCATCTTAGGACGTCCCATCTACGCCTGAGAGGGAGGAGTTAATACTCCAGTGCAGAAGGGGGCAGTGGTATATTTATTAGGGGTGGGCGACAAAAACGATTCATGTACATATCGCAATTTTTTTTATGGGGTGATTTTAAAAATCGATGTTTCTCCCCTGAGTCGATTATATTACGTCATATTCGTATCCAGAAAAACTTCATCAATTCATACATTAAGTTATGTTAAAACTAGCCCACATTTGTGCTGTGTGGACATTTCAACTCATTTTGTAACTGTAAACCTTAAAAAAATGCTGTACATGTTAAGTACCTCTTTTTGTCTCAGTTGAAATAAATGTCAGCTGCTGGACTGACTGACACAGACTGATGTGCGTTGTTTATGGGAACGACATTCATTCTCAAAGTGTATGATTCAACTTGTTTGTTTTTTAAGGAGGAAGAAAATTGCAATTACTGATTATATTGAATCGCAATACTTGTAGAATCACAATCATCAAGAATCGTGATACAAATCGAATCGTGACCAAAGCATATCGGCCCACCCCTAATATTTATGGTATTTCAACAAGGGTGAATGAAAGATCTAAGAAGTAAAAGACCATAAACAAAGCAGCGTTGGTCTGTAATCACACCGTGATAGAGGGATATGGTGAGGGAGATCTTTGCTGTGGTAATGTTGTAGGCAGTGCAACATTACCTGGTTGTGATAGGAAATAGGAAGGGTGGGGGGGGTGAAAAGTAAAACCAAACCATACTTCAAGTATCATGAACAGCAAGCACACTGATCTCTCACTTATGGACCCAATGATGATTCTTGATGTCAAGTCGGCTCTAAAAAACAATCACCATGGTCTCACGGCAGCGGCAAGAGAGACAGACTGCTGGTCGATTGCTCCAAGATCCTGATTAAAACAGAGGTAATCGAGCTTTCGCGGTGGCTGACGCTGCACCGTCTCATTGTTTTAAGCCCTTGATTGTTTTGGTGACATGGACAAACTTACCTGGTGCGCGTTTGCTGCATGATTATGATTGCACAGCGTTTATTGCCTGATAATATAATGGAGGGATGAGTTGAAAGTAGGCATGGCCCTCAGGCACAGACGAGCATGCACTCCAGCGAAAAATACAACATCAGCGCTGCATCAAATTCACACCCAACATGCCTATCTGCTCGCATAATGTAGAATTTTGATACAAGGGGAAGTTCCTTCTTTTTTTAACTCTAACCGGGCGCTCATCTCTTAGAATGATGACTCAACGCAGAAGGCTTCCTGGAGTTCCGAGTCGTGAATCAATGGGGGAAAAATGAATAGCACACTCAAGAACAGCTCCTCCTTTCTCACAACTCCAGTGTGTTGTTTCCCCAAAACTCCAGACAGGCCAAACGAGACAAATGCAGAGCAAAAAAAAAATTATTGTCTCGCCCATCCGCTCTTAATGTCAAGACGAACGATGGTTCCGTTTGAGTCGCTTGCTTTCAAACGAGACGAAAGACCTGTTTTTATTTTGCGTCTGTAAATGATTCCACTCAGAAGAAGCTTACGACAATATCCAGAAATCCTGGCATCAGCAAAGGCTTAAGGTGGCAAGAAAAGGCAACAGACTGCCTTACAGTACTGGTTGGTTGTCACAAAAAGCCAGCCGGGGGTTGGATTTGGAGGAGAGACTCATAGTTTGAGAGTTTTTCACACACACACACACATAAAACACACACACACACACACACACACACTGCATGTAGACACCTCTACACACTGAGCATACGTACCTACACTACTTTCACTTTCACATGCTTTGGAAAGTACTTGTAAACAAACAGGATGATGATTTCAGTCTGTCTTCATTTTATACCATCCAGTTACTGTTACAGTATTTCACTAAGCAGACACTCCTACCTACTGCTTGCCAGAGCGCTCTTCATATTTTCTGGCATCTGGAAAGAGTGCAGAGTGTCACTGCTGCAGGATTTCAGTAAAATGTCATGACTTCTGAAACGACGCTACATGTCACTTTTTTTTGTGGGGGGGGGGCAGCTCACACTTATCCGGAGGGAATTTGTAAGCAGCAACAAGTAGGAAAGGCATATCTCGGAGCAGAAATAAAATGCTGACACTCAGCCGACTGAGAGGGGGGGGGGGGGGGGGGGAGCACAGAAGCACAAGCACAAACCCAAAAACAAACATTTTGAATAGAAAAAACAGACCAAAACACAATAATAGAATCACTTTGCCAGCGCCTTTTACATAGCACATGTACATAGTTTTCCCAGCAAGTCGTTGTCGGATGATTTATCATAACACATTAAGACTTGTGTCAAGAGATGATCTTGAAACATTGCGCTGATCTGTGAAGTCAGTTTTTGTCAGGTTGGGTGAGGATGGAGGACACGGATGCGGACTTCAACGAAAAACAGTGTTTATTAAGCAAAAACAAAGTATCAACATAAAACGCGGCTGAGCCGGAAAAAACATAGCTGTGAACAAAACAAAGAACTTAATACGGCATGGATAAATAAATACTTAGCTTCGAAAACGTGGAACTCATGGGAAGCAGGAATCTTGGCATGGGGGAAAAACATGACAAACAACAAAGATCCGGCAAACTAAGAGGGGTGACTGGAAACTAAATAGGGAGTGAGAGTGATTGGAGAGTGAGTGCAGCTGAGGGAAAAAACACAGGTGAAGTGAGTGAAACTAGTGAACTGAGTGCAGGGAAACTAAAACATGACTAAAAACTAAACATGGACTGAAAACAAAAACATAACCTAAAACATGAAACTAAAAACGAGTCCATGGCGTGACAGTTTTTCTGACAACACAGGCACACATAGAAACAGATCGGTGCAGATGGGTCCAGAAACATTTAAGAAAACTGGACACGAAGTGGACAGAAGAAGACGTAGCAGGACTAAAACAACTATCCACAGTAGATGGACAGTATCTGAAAGAGATATCCTTAAGAAATTTTTTTTTTTAAATCCCGACACAGGATCTGAGACCTTCAGCTGATCCACTGAAGTTCACTGAAGCCTCATCAGAAATGGTCTCCATGGAAGGAATGAAGTTCTTTTGCCGACCAATGTTGAACACACTTATTGTAAGTCGCTTTGGATAAAAGCGTCTGCAAAATGACCGTAATGTAATGTCATGTCATGTAAGGAATGCTGTCATGTAAGGAATGCTGTCAAGCAGCCGTTCTTAAGGAAAGAAAACGGGGAAGAAAAGGCTGAGCTATGCCAAATGACAAAAGGAGTGGACTGAAAATCAGTGGCAACAGGTCTGATGGAGGGATGAATCCTCCCCAGAGCCCGGACCTCAACATTATTGAAGCAGTGTGGGATCATCTTGACAGAGAACGCAACAAAAGGCAGCCGACATCCAAAGAAGAGCTTCGGAACTTCCTTCAACAAGCCTTTCAAGCTTGTCAGAATTGTACAAGACTGTATTTTTTCCTAATATACCACAATTTCATTAATGTTCGCACATTTTTCAACAAACTGTTGCACCTATTGTCCTGACAACTTGAGTTGAAAAGCTAAATAATTTGTGGTGCAGTTCTCACTGCCTGGGGCAGGGTTAGGTCACTGTGGACTCTCTATCATAACAAAGTGTGAGGAGGCTTTCAGAGGCTGTGGTCAGTTCACGTGTTTCCCGGGCTGTTTCAGCTCTGATTACGTGGTGTATCGCAAATTTCTCAACTGGTAGATTCATTATTATCTTGAGAATAAACCGATTTCTAGCACAGGACTCGGACGTGAAATGCTCTGATAATTTTTCTGTGTGCAGCTTAGAATAAGCAAGAAGCGGTATCTGTGTGTGTGTGTGTGTGTGTGTGTGTGTGTGGGTGCATGTGAGACTCTATGTCAGTACAGTCTCCAGCACATCAGCCGTGAAAGGCCTCTACACGCCGTTTGAGCTCTCCTGGGTGAGAAAAGTGTGACAAACAGCTCAACAGGCTTTGGCACGCCAGCTGTCCAGAGGGGACACACATGCAGCCCAGAAGAGTAACACACACACACACACACACACACACACACACAAAGGTCCGTTCACATGCACATCTAAACACACACACACACACTGCTGCCAAGCGTGGCACAGTAATCTTTAGTAATGCCATTGGTCCTGAGGGCAGAGCATCTAAACGGTGCCAACGGCCACACAACATTAGAACCTCGGCACCCTGCCTTCCCACAATCCCCCTCTACGCGGCCAGCCAATCCGCTGTCAGACAGGGAAAATTGACTTTTCTGGCGGCGCTTAACCATCTGAAAGTTTAGGAGAGATGCTGCAGCGCAGGGGGGGGGGGGGGGGGGACACACAGAAAGCATTTGGCTGAACATCGACGTGACCTGCTGCTTTCTGGTCGCCATGGTGATTTTGATCAGCAAGCATTAATAATGTAAAAAGCTGCTCATTATGTCTGCGACTGCTAATTTCTAGCGTTTCTCTACAAAAAAAAATGTCTTCATTTAGCATGAATCAAGATAATGAATGAGTGAGAATCCAAGCCAGAATGTTAGGAAAAGCTCCGACTTGTTAATGTTTTATTCCATTGACGGATGAGGAGGGAAATGTTTGAACATTTGCTTTGTCTCTGTTTATTGAACAGGTACAGCAGTCTCTATAGTCAGTTTTATTTCCGTAGGTTTTCCTCCTCAACATGTAGCATGAGGCGTCTGATGTCACGTGTCTTTCTTGCTTGATAAAGCATTTCAGCGCCCTCACACTTTGACATGTCAGTGGCACTTGATTAGCCCCACCAAACAGTTTGAATGAGGTGTTTGTTTGTTTTATTCAGTCACACAGTATACAACAAATGTGTTCAGTACAATCATAGCATTTTGTAAGTGACTGAACAGGCCCAGGCTGAAGCGTAATTCTTATATTTAAGCCTGTCCTGTTGAACAAAATTAAGCTACCCATCAACCTATATTTTTACAAATACTAAAGTAAGAAGAAAAATAGTAGTAAAAAGAGAAAAGACAAAAAACAGAATTGCATCCAATAAAGTAAAAAAAACTAGAAGAATAATGAAGCAAAATCATAAATAAACACAAAATCCTTCACAAATGATAAATAGCCCTCAAAAATTGCTTTAGAAACCATCCTTTTGAAAACCAAAAATGTACTAAAATTTCTTACATTTATATTAGCATCATTCCATAATGAAACCCCAACAACAGATATGCAACTCCTTTTCATTTCTTTTTTGGCCTTTGGTGCAGTAAATTTGCATGTGTCTCTTAAATTATACTTTGTTTCTTGAGATGAGAAAAACCTTTGTATGCTGACTGGGAGTAACTTTGATTTAGCTCGATACATTATTTGCATTATTTTGTAATATACCAGATCATTGAACTTCATAACATGTGATTTCATAAACAGTGCATAGTAATCAGCCTTATCAATAATCCGTATGGCTCGTTTCTGTAGGAGAACTATTGCGTAAACAGTTGTTTTATATGTTGCTCTCCTCTTAAAATAAACAGATTTGACTTTTTTCCTCTTCAGAAAGATTTCAATGTGTTAAGATTAAGATTACTTGATTGTCATGTAACACACAAAATTATTCCTCCGCATTTGACCCACCCAGGTTGGCACTTGTTGAACACACACATGCCCATGCATCACACTCATTGAGACAGATGCCATACACTGGAGCAGTGGGCAGCCAATCACAGCGCCCCGGGAAGCATGGGGGTATGATGCCTTGCTCAAGGGCACCTCGGCCATGGCACCCCTCCAAGCTGTCAGTCCACCGATTCCTAATCTACTGTTAGGGACAGATGAAATGGGAAGCTAGCAGGTCAGCTAGGTGGAAAACACAGCACAGGCAAAGAGCCAGCGAGAAGCTTGTTCGCTTGCCCTTGATTGAGCTGGAACTCGGCGCAGGAGCCAATAGTTTTTGGTAGCACCACGCCAGCCTGGAAGCTAGCAGAGCTAACTCTTTGCCAAGCTTTTAGCCAACTGGAAGCTGCCAGTTACAGGAATGCCAGGCTGAATAGGCCAAGGAAATGGGCTAGCCCATGAGCTAGCAGAGCGTACTGTGAGCTTCTGAGACGAGTGGCCTTCCTTTCGGTTTGAGGCCTGGCGTACAGACCACTCTTCTAGCTCACAGGCTAGTCCGTCTCCTTCACGCTTCAAAGCTAAGCTTTTGTAGAGCAGCAAACACTTTGGCAACAACTGGTGGTCGTGAGATTATGTTAGATGCTCCACATGGTGCAGAAGTAGCAGTCATTTAGTAGTAGAGATGGGACCAAGTCACACATGTGTAAGTCTCAAGTCTCAGACTTGAGAGTCATTTTTTCTTGGGCAAGTCAAGTCAAGTCAAGTCCTGTAACAGGTCAAGTCAAGTCAAAGTCAAGTCACCTTATTATTGCAATTTTACCCGCAGAATCTGATCTTAATAAAGTGAAAAGACGAGATATAAGTAACTGTCAGTAAACATCATTGCCCAATGTGTCCACCCTGTCCACCCCGTATCATACCAAGCTAACGTTAGCTAACTACCGACTAGGCTAACAGGATAATATTAGCTCATTTGACAAGCAGTTACTGGTCAGAATGGATCTTCAAATGACGAACAAAGTTCGAAGTTGTTGTCTGGCTGTCTGAGATGTTGATGCCGCATGTTTTGCACTGTGCTGTTCGTCTTTTGCCGTCAAAATGGTAATTACGAAAGCCGAAGACAATGACTCTCGGTCCCCCTCCCGCTGACATGTTGATGCATATCTGATATGAGTTTATTCTCCCCAATAAACACGTAAGGTATGTAGAGAGGACAGCTTGACTGATTCACAGCGTAGTGATCCAATCATGACGCCATTCTCAGCCTGCGCTCCGACCGGGTAATCGATATTATTTTTTAAATCAAATTATTAATTTTATATTCAAACTGAAAACATGAACTGAATAACACTCAAGTCATTCAAGTCATCGTGTCTCAAGTCAAGTCAAGTGCCGAGTCTTTAACTTCCAAGTCCGAGTCGAGTCTTGAGTCTTTTATTTTTTGTCAAGTCAAGTCGCAAGTCATCAAAACAGCAACTCGAGTCGACTCGAGTCCAAGTCACAGTGACTCGAGTCCCCATCTGTTTAGTAGTTTCAATAACGTCAGTCAGCTATAAGTGTTTAGAATTGGCCATACTAAACTAAATGAGGCTGCAGCAGCAAAAACCTCATCAAGGTGCGTTTCATTAATACTTCAGCATTTCATCTCAGTGATGCATCCGTCTTTGTCCGTTATCTTTTTAATTCTGGATTACTGCCGCTTCTCGTTAAAGATTAAAATGATCATGAATGATGGGATGTAAACAGGTTGAAAAATGCAAAAGAAAATGACCTGTCAGATTGCTTGGAATGCATTTCTGTGAAACCGGTCGAATTACTTCACCTGCGGGCTGCACACCCATTCAAGGTTGACGGCTTTGAGCCGGACCAATTGAATGGGAGGAAGGAGGGTAGGCCCAGTCGACAAAAAAAAACACCTCACTGGCTTTAGGCTAAATGTCGCTCGAGATCACCTTCACCTCCTTCTGCTGGGTCATGAATCTTGCTGAGCACCTGGAGAACTGTCATCTTTTAATTCAATTTAAAAAAAAACTGCCGTGAGGCTTGGTTAGGTTTTTATGGAAGAGAGGATTCCCTTCCCTTCGTCTCTCTTGAGGTGCGTCGGGCTAGAAAAGAGGAGACGTGGGTGGTCAGTTAGTGAAGCCATTAGTTGTGGGAGGTTACTCGTTATTGCAGTCAGGTGGTGGTGGGGTGAGTCCAGGCTGCTGCATCGCCCACGGGGTGAACCTCAGCTGTTCTTTCCTTTTGCTTCCTCCCTTCTGTATCCCTCCTGACGTTCCTCCATCTCCTCCTTGTTTCATCCTGCCTTTTTTTTTAGAGGAACTGCTGCTGGTGGTGGAGGAGGAGGAGGAAGAGAAGGGGGAGAGTGCCTGTCAGGAAAGGAGTGGTTTTGTGTGTGTGTGTGTGTGTGTGTGTGTGTGTGTGTGTGTGTGTGTGTGTGTGTGTGTGTGTGTGTATGTGCAACATAGGGAGGGGTCGATATGATGAGGCTTCAGTGTTGTCGAGATGGATTAGCTGAATGACTTTGAGTGGTTTGTTCTCCTGTCTTTGAGCGCACAGCCAACTCAGTCTGCTCTCTTCCTCTCCCTCCTCATCTTTCTCTCCAAATCTTCATGTCGCTCTTTCGGTTTCAGCTCCTATCCTTGTTTGTTTTGATTTTTGATTTATTTTTTTTTTTCTTCATACAGCCCACCTCATTAAAACTCTTGAGCAGCTTCTGCGGCTCACGCACACACACACACACACACACACACCTGCATCAAAGATGAGATTGGAACGCAAAAATGGACTGATAATGTCTTTCTGAGTGTCAACATTTTCCATCACTGGTTTCTGATGCACGTTGGTTTTTTGCTCCAGTTGTAGTCACCTGATTTTCGGCACAGTCAGCTTCAGCAGGTCTCTTGATAACGGGCTCTTAAAAATGCCGACACAGACAAAGACGGTGACATTATATGCAAACATATGTGACCCATCGCTGCCATTTTGGGAGAGGAGTTTCAGAAACCCAGATCTGGACCTTTCTTCCAAATTGTGCAGTTGGCAAAAACAGCCGCAAGTTTTTCAGTAAAACGGACGGCCAACGGTGTATCTCGAAGTTTAAACCAAACGGCTCCACATCTGCACCAATATTTGATGGCTCTTTCCTTTGCTCATGCTTCAACTGGCAAGCTTCAGGAAATTCACCAGAGTAGTTTTCACGTGATCTCACCAACAAAAAGTGATAGCCTCAGATCTTGCCTTGGTGGAGGAGAAAAAAATAAATAAACAACTAGGAGATCAAATTAGATTAAAATATACCGCATAATAACGTTCAAAATAATATGCAACCTCTCGTGGTCATTGAAGAAGAACTACAAGTGACAACAAAATTGAATGTAGGTGGCATCAGCTGCTGAAAACAGATGACAGTACAGCCTTTTACTCTTAAAGCTGCAGTCTGCAAGATTTGTTGTTGTCATACGTAAAGTCCTACTTTTTGGCATTTTAAGAGTTTACATGATCTATCAGAACGCTTGAAGTTGAAAACGGTGACCTCCGTAGTCGCAAAATGCAAGAAATGCTTATTTTTTAACCGAAAAATAAAAAGTTATTCAACTTCCTGTCCCGCCCCTTCAAAACACATGAGAACTCGTGCACGTCTACGTGCACGCCAGATACGCCTACACGACTCCTCATTCATCAACTCACCTGTCATTTGCGATCATGGAAGACACAGTAAGTAGACTAGCCCGAAATGAAGTTCAATAGTCCAGATAAATAAGCGTGGGGACGAGCCTACCTTGTATCGCGCGTGCACAATCGGTGATTGACAGGCAGCAGAGCCCAGCTCGTAACCTGATTGGTTACCTTTTACCGGTTCGGTCTGCAATTTTGTAAAAAAACCTGCTGGCTTTGGAGGGACCTAGCGGGACATATAGGGGACCTAGAGAACTCATTTTTTTTTGTATTGGGGTATTTAATGTACTACTTTCAGAATCCCCGGACAGTTCCAGGCATTATGCTTGAAAAAAAGTTGCAGACTGCAGCTTTAATAAAGAGAATGCTGGTTTTTACTGATTTCTTTCATATGAGGACATCATGAATAGGATATAGATGGTCCACGGTCTGGTTCCGGCCCCCGAGCTGTATTTTGCCTGTTTGCTTAGAGACATGTTCTCAAGTCTCATTCACCAACTCGTGGTATATAGATATAGACTTCAGACACCCAAATCATGCTCTAAAAGCACAGGCGGGGAAAAAAAAAGTTATTTTAAAATAATATGTCCCCTTTAAGACTTTCTCTGAGCATCTCAGGGATTTGCAGGGCTTGTGACTTTATAGAGCATTTTTCAAGCAAAATGTAACTCAATGTTTGATATAGCAATTAAAAAGCACAAACATGGAATGAAACAAAATACAAGGATTATAAAATGACCACACTAATAAAAGCATAAAAACAAACCGTGTACAAGACATGAAAAGAGCAGATTAAAACAAGGCCAACAGGCCAATTGAGGAATCTATGGAGGCTTAAAATTCAAAAGATAGTTTTTATATTTTCATAGATAAACCAGTCTTCAAATCAAATGTATTTTTCTTAAATGGCATCAGCAACACATCCTGTCGCTTAGAGTTGCTCTAATATCATTCCTGGACCATTTATGAGCAAAAACTGCTGGATAGAAATTTGAAAGCTTGATGAGGAGCTGGGTACTGGGAGAGCACCGTTAGTTCTACCAATACTTTGCTCAGTGAGTTAGAGCAGATAAACAAATGAAAGATTTTATATTTACTCAGTAAACCATGTACACTTCCAACTGTACAAGGACTTGATAAAGCTTACCCAGGATACCAACAAGGAAATTTGACTTCCCATTTAGAAGTTGTAAATTCAGAGGATGCAACATCAATAGGCATGTTCTGGCACAACTGCAGAACCTGCCAATGCTCAGTTGGTGACTTTCACCAACTGAGCATTGGCTAGCAAGACAGGAAATGCGCTGAATTCTGGGATTCATTTCTATTCAGGTCCAACTGCGATGTGTCTGTGAGTCGGCCACTGAAGGAGATCGTGGCCAGACATGATGGTTTGTGTGATTAAAAAAAATATTTTTTTTATCAAACGTGTTACTGTGGGTTTCCTGCAAGTGGCTCAGCGCTCCTTCCTCACAAGTCCCAGCCGAGGCTTTTTGTGACAAAGCCACGCAAAGCTGCACGGGGCAGACGAGCAAGCAAATGAGGTGTCTGATACTCAAGACAGTGGAGAAGGGCCTTTTCTGAGTTCACTGAGATAGCATATAGTCAAATAAGGAGATTCGGAGGAAAAATACATTCCAAAGGCATGTAGTCCGTGGACATTGGCCCTCATTTATCAAGCCGTCGTAGAAAGCATCGTTGATATGAGCGGAGAACTCGTCGTACGCAGAGGCTCAAGTGAGATTTACAGAACATGCGTACCACACCAATCCCATCGTAAGACCGAGCGGCTGTTGATAAATCCGGCGGCCAAAATCCATCGTAATGATCCTAACCACGCCTTCTACAAAAGGGGGTTGAGAGGCCGCACCTCTAGAATTTGCGACATGGATAGACGAAAGGCGGCAAAGAAACGCTGTTGACAGCTGGGACGGCTGTCAACAGCGTTGGCGATGTAAATCGCAGACTGGACGAGTTATGTATTTTCCCCTACTGTGATGGTCAATAAAATGTGATAAACTCCAGATTAAATGAAATCTAAAATTGAACGATGTTTTACTATTTCTCCAGTAAGATCAGGAAGAAGTGGTCCGATATGAAATTTGCCACCAAAGAAGGTCGCAGCTCTCCGACGCAGCATATCACAAACAGGGGGGGGGGCTCCGATCCAGGTTTGGATTTGAGTGCCTTGGAGGAGAGGGTGGCTGGCCTGATCGGAGCTACGTCTTTGCGTATGCGCAGTGTTAAAGCGCCTCTCCTGTACGGCTCATAAGCCACTCATCATTTTCCCGAAAGAAATCCTGCCGGTCCCGGAACACTCTCTCGCGCCTGATGCGCGCGTTCAGGTCCTCTAACAAAGCCAGATCTGCCATCGTTTCGCCATTACCGCGCCGCTAGAATCACCTCTTAAATAGGCGGTTGAATAATGAGCCATCACTCTTCCAATTACGGAGTTGTACTTGTTTAATTTTTTTATTTATTTAATTTGCGTTTATGTTTATATTTATGTTGAAAACAAATAAAACATGGGCCTTCTTTGAAGTGATATGTCTGTAATTTTAACCTAGGGATATGTTGCGACTCCTGAGGCACGCACTAGTGACGCCGCTGTTTATGTATGCTATTGTAGTCACCGCAAGTCAAAATGGAAAAGTGCGTACACGGCTTCAGACCTGTCGTGGCGATTTCATCTTTCCTGCGCTCACGATGGATTTGATAAATGCCAACCTTTGCGCAGAAAAGAACGTACACACGACCTACGCATGTTTTTCGTCTTACGCAAGTTTGATAAATGAGGGCCATTGTCTCTTGGCTAGATGCCTGGAGAATAAAGGACCTTGAGCATCTCCCATAAAATAACGCCCCCCCCCCCCGAAAAATGAGAGATTCCATTCGAACAATTGAGCCACTCTCTCCAGACTTGATGCATCTTTTCTGTAAATTCGAGACGGACCTGATGAATGCAATAAAGGTTTCTATGTTCGATTAAGTCCGTGTCAGCAGAGTTCCTCATCACTCATCTCCACATGGGCTCGGCGACCATCCCTCAAATTTTCTACACAAACAAAACTGAGAAGAAAAAAACACAGAATTTCAGAAAATATCAATGAACACACGACAGAACAAGATTCAGCGGAGTGAACATGATAAAAGAGTCGACAAAGCAAAAGAGATTTCAGAACAAAATAACTCATTCTGGAAGACGACGGAACCCGAACGTATCCAGAAAGACGCAGCGGCGTTTCGGAAAAGTTTGATGAACGCACGCCGAACTGAAGGCGACGTCGCAGCAGACACGACAGCTCGACTCAACATCTGCGACCGTATTAGTTTGTCGTCGTGTTTTTGTCACAAGTTTTATTGTTTTTGTGTGTGTGTTTTGCTGAAAGTTGGCCTTCTCCCGCTTTAGCCTTTAAGGTTTTTGTGGTCGTGTTTTGTCAAATACGTTTTCGCACCGTGAGATTATTGAGGCACCGACCAATCGCTGAGCTCCTGTCGATTTTAGCGAGACGGCATTTTCGAACGTTCAACTCTTCAGCAGCAGTATGAAGAAGGGGGGAGAGGGTGTCTGTTTGAAGTCAACAGCCAGGCTTTTTGTGTTTATTTATTCCTCCAACCTCCTATTTCCAGTGTTTTCCACTATTTTGACACAGTCTTCCTCTCTCCTCATTTCATCTGTATCCCTCGTCCTCGTCCTCTGCCTCCCCTTCTCTGCTGTTTTCTGCTTCCCACCAACTCCCCGCCTGTCTCACAGTGTGATTGATGTTGCGAGGTAGCATTAACACTTCTCATGCTGCTAGTACATGGAAGGAGGAGGAGGTGGCGTAATGTACATGAACGATTGATTACCTTGCTGCTCCTAGCTGATGACTTCTCGAAAGATGGTTCCTTGGGAATCGATAACCACTGCTCCTTGTTTGTCGCTACACCCCCCCCATCAAATCTCAAACTTCTCTACTCCAAACAGTGACAAGGATCTCATGCAGCAATTATGGAGCAAAGGCACATTTGCATATGGAAAAATAATTAAAACAAACAAAGTGAAGCTGGGACCCCCTGGAGAGAGGAGGAGGGAGGAGGAAGTGAATAATGTGGGCACAGAGAGAGATTTAATTGCTCCACATCGAGTTTGTGCCATTTATCTTCAACTCTCTGGCTCCGCCGCCGTTTCATTTGTCATCTTAGCACAGATGAGAGTTTACGTAGGTGTTCTCAGGATATCTGTTTCCAGGTAAGCACCCAGTCTCCCATGGTTGCACTCTGCTGCTATCATACTTTTGGAAGACAGAGAGCTTCGCCGTCAAATGACTCAGAGCTCTCCAAGTTAACCGCAGCCTTTCCCTTTGCGCACACACACTTTGTTGCTTCACTTTCCAGCTCTATAAAAGAGCTGTTACATAAAAGAGTCCGGTTTTCAGAGGGATGTTCTGCTCTTTTTGCTGTCTGTCTCTCTCTGAAGAAGTCATTATGCTCCTGGAGCTTCCACCCTAACTACTTAGTTCCTACTCTCTTGTGTGTGTGTGTGTGTGTGTGTGTGTGTGTGTGTGTGCATGTGAGTTTAAAGTGTGTGTTTTGTGCATTCAACCTCGGTGTGAGTTCCCATCTTTGTCTCATTGTGCAGCGCTTTTGAGCAGGCTCCCTGCTGACGCAGTGGGGTGCGCGTCGTCACGCGCCGAGGCCCGTCCGCCACGTTAGCGCAGCAGCAGCTAAAACTCCATTTTCTGCAGAGCGTTTGAAGCCGGAGGATGAAAGACCGCGCTCTCTCTCTCTCTCTCTCTCTCTCGCCTCCCTCTTCTGATGGACAACTCAGTGGCCAGCCACTTGTTTAATTAAAGGCACAGTCTGCTGTTTTTTCCTCACATGAAAAGAGTATTGAGCTGATGGCGCTCTGAGCAGATAGGGACACTTTGAGTGTCAGTCTGTGTGACATGGCTTTTAGTCAAGGACATTGCAAGATGCAGCATCTTTTAAAGTTCTTGACACTGAGCTCTGATGTTGAAGCAACAACCAGCGTGAATGCAGCGCAAATAGGTATTTGAGCTACTAGTTACAGTTGTAGTTTAATTCTTAAAGGTCTCATGGGGGCTACTTGTCACTCAGGTGACTTCATTATGACTGAGGAAGTTTTTCTTTTTTTTAAAGGATATTAAAATCTGGTTTGAGACTGTCCTCCTCTCATGCATGGAACTAAGTTGTAGTTATCTTTTAAGGATATACAACCTCTTTGGGGGTTAAAGCAACCTCTTGTGGATTGTAAAAGTGCCAAACCATGAAAGCAAAAGGATTGTGTCTTAGTCCATGATCATTATGTCGCCTGAACCCAGCAATTTTGAACGAGGAAGTGGTCAAATTTCATCCTAACGTGTTGTATTTACATGTGACCGAGGCAACCAGCCAAAATGCCACGAAGACAGGTGGCAATATAAAAAGAATATAGTTTAGCCCCAACCTAACCCTAAACAAGTAATCTTATTGCCTAAACCCAATCCAAGTGTATTAACTGAACATGACATAGAAGCGAAATAACAGTTGTCATGAACTTCGAGACGCATTTCGTGCAGTCGTTTCATATGACTTATATAAAGCAGTGTGGGTGATGTACCATTAGGAACGAGATTGGCATCTATTTTGATGTGGGAAAAGGTTCATATCAGCCGCATTGCTCATCTGCCACTTGTAGGGGCGGAACTTTACAGGACGCTGTCATGGGTAGTATTCAGGGGTGTGAATGTTTGTTTAGTTTTCACCATCTTTGAGGGTTGAAACTAAAACAAAACTACGTAATGACTCGACGGCAACAACAGATAACCAAAGCTGTTCTCAGTATTCAATCTATGGACTAATGTGGCACCATACCTGATTTATTTATTTTTTCATGGTTGCCCTGCTACATGTTTCAAGGAGTCCTGGAACAGATTTCTTTGTCTGTCATGGTTTGTGTTGGTTTATTTTTGTTTAAAGAGGGGGCGAGTGAGATCCTTTTGAACTTGATGTTAAAAAGAAGAGTATTATGTCTGAATTGTTCTTGTAGATGTAGAAAAAAGATTTTTTTTTAGAAATGTTAATCCTAACCTATATGGAAATGGAAGAAAACTCTCAAATTAAGTTAACTTGATGAGTGAACAATTCATTGAACGGGGTGGGGGTCATATTTAGTGACGACCAGTGTTGGTCAAGTTACTTTTAAAAAGTAATTACTTATAGTTACTAGTTACTGCTCCAAAAAAGTAATTGAGTTAGTAACTCAGTTACCACATTGTAAAAGTAATTAGTTACTCAGTAAAGTAACTGTGGCGTTATTTTTTATGTTCTATAACGCTGTTACATTCTATAACATCTTTAACATCAAATATGTTTATATTAACTGACTGAAGAATAAAAACACTATATACAGTCATTTAGAACATTCGGTATTTATTTGAACTCAATAGATTGCAGCCTGCCATATGATGCATAGAAATAAAAACATAAATATTGAATATAAAATGGTGATGGTGGTCACCTGTTTCTGACCCGAAAAATCGAGTGTTGTTTGTTCTCGAGTGGCTCCGTCTCCTTCGCTGGGGCTCACGCTAGCTGCATTTGGGCTTGGGCTTGGGTTAGCTAGCTGCAGAAGCAACAAGTGCTTCATATTCGCATGGGTTGATGTAAGGTGCTTCATTAGATTTGAGTTACTTGAGGTAGACGTGGATAAAGTATTTTTCCCTGGGCATAGCGTGCATGTTACATACACATTCTTGCCTTTTATCTCCACGAGTGAGAAGTAGTGCCGGTACTTCCAGTTAGAGAACGCTACCTTTAAACTTCCCTGGCTCGTCGGCATTGTCGCTGTCTTTGTATGTGTTTAGTAGTCAGCGCGTGCAGTGAGACAGCGTGAGCAGGGTGCGCCCACCCAGCCAATCATCATCGCATTTGCAACGGTGTCATCATCCCCACCCCTGCTCTCTCCAGGCAGCGTGCAGCTGATGTGTAGCCGAAAGCCTACAACCAAATTGTAGTAACGCGCCACTTTATATTCTCAGTAACGATAACGGCGTTGTAATGATGAGAGAAGTAATTAATTAGATTACTCCGTTACTGGAAAAATAACACCGTTAGTAACGCCATTATACTTAAACGCCGTTACTCCCAACACTGGTGACGACTGAAGTCCTGAAGTGATTTTCAATTGGTTACAATCTGCAACTTTGCACTGACATGTCGCCAATGTTATTCACACTTCTCCTTTAAATGATGTTGACTCAGTTTCTAAGACCTTACAACTTCAAATTGTTAAAAAAAAAAAGATTTTTTAAAAAGTGGAAGAATATGTTGCCGTTTTAATTTTATGTTGGACTTCAGTGTCTCCGATCAAACTGAAACGCTAGTTTCACTCTAACCACAATCTTCCTTTGTTCTTAATCATGAAGTTCTCAATCCAGTTTCAAATCATCATGTTTGTGGTTAGCAAAACGCATTCTCATTCTGAACGCATCACATGCTGATGCTTGGGCAAGAGTAACTCTTTACTGCTTTTCCGATGCAAAATGAATTTCTTTACAACTGCATATTGCCAATTATCCTTCCACGGCTGTACAAAAGGCTTCGGGTGGGGAAGGCTTCGCCGTCATTTCTCCTCATTGCCGCGGTAAAGCTTCTCTCGGCAGTTTTGACGAAGCATCGCTATTTGTGTATGATAAGGTGGAAGTGAAAACGGGTTGAATACCAACTTTAGTCTTCACTGCAAAAGGTATTAAATTAAAATTTTACATTCTTAGCAGTCATGTTCTCGAAAACTTATGCACTGAAAAAGAATGGTACAAAAAAAAAAATCAACGAAACTTTCCGACAAATCCATTCAAAACCGTGTCGTAAAAAGTTCTGGAGGACATCGGGTTTTTCTCAAATTAGTTTGGCATCCGTTTCCCGTAGTAGTTTCGGAGCTACATTTAGACGTCTCTTGCTGTTAGTGCCATTTGTTAGTGCGTTTACTCTTTTGTTTTTCCATAGCAGGGTTCATTTTTTTTTCTTTCAAAGCATAGTTCAGCCATAATTGCACGAGTGCAGGTGAAAAATGAGGAGAGAAACGACGACAGCATGCCTCAGGTGTTATCAGTGCCTTTAAGAGAGTCTGTGGAATGACAGAGAAAAAAAAACCCACACATGAAGCCGTGTTAAACCTCTGGTATAAATGTACACCATCAAATTGAATGATGCTGCGTTGTGTACTGCGGCTGTATTCTTTGGGCTTTTCAGCTCAACAACAAAAATTAGCTGATTTAACCAAAGCTGGCATTAAATCCGAGAGTGAGCTTGCATGTTTTTTTTTTTTGTTTTCCCCCAGCGCCCCCCACCCCCTTTCAGATATTTGTAGTCTACATTAACATTCAGCAAAAGCAGCTTGGTTCACCCTCTTTAAGGAACTCAACATCATCCGAGCTGGCTGTAGCTGCGGGCAAAAACAACAAGCCTTTAAACGCATGCTGTCGAAGAAGAAACGCTTTCGGTCTCTCAGAGCTCATTTTAATCGTGTGCTTCCTGTTTTTGTTGCCTTTTGCATGTATACATGTGTGTGTGTGTGTGTGTATAAATCTCTTGCTGTTGGTGAGCCATGCAACACTGCTGGGTGCTCCATGTGTCTGCTTGCTGGATATCAGGCATCCGGGGATCCTCAGAAGCTGGCATTACCAGTTAATACACCTCTGAAGACAGCGTCTGCACTTAAGACAATTGCACCACAGATGGATGTGTAAAAGTGTGTGTTTGTGTGTGAAAGACAAAAAGAAAAACATAGAGAGGACGATAGGAAAAAGACGGGAGGAAGAGCTGCCAATGCTTTTGAGTAAAATGCAAGCTGCGTTTCATTTCCCTCTGACGCGAAATCCGTTTTCCTCACCTCTTGTTTGGGTTCAGAGGGTTTATTTACAGAGCCTTGTGGTGGTAAATTGTTTGCCACAAAGCAAGCAGCATACACTGTGTCATTTGCGTTCTCTTTGAGGCAGGTTCACAATTGTGGCAGGACCAGATGCCTAGAGTGGAATACTACCCTGATGCACCCACAGTCAACTCACATCCAGAAATTCTTCCTCTAAAGAGCCTCTAACCAATTCCAGAAATTAATTAAATACCTCTTCAATAAGATGGCAGTTTGTTGGAAAAAAAAAAAAAGAAAACACAGAAAAAGACACTATCAAGACAGCACAGTTGGTCTTCACAATAAGTGCAGTTCCGGGGTTGTGGAATCTTTTATCTGAAGTCTGTGTAACAAAAATTGATTGCGGATGCCTACAGGATGAATATTGTGAAGAATTATAAAATGAGTGTTGAGTGTTTACACCTGATTTCATTTAGCCATAGCAAGAGCGTCTGACCTCTGTTAGGTCTCATTAAAACTTCCTCACTTGTAATACCTCAGCTTCTTAGGATCCCTCGCTGTTCAGTGTCTTTGCAACAATGTGCTCATGTGCTCCAAGTGTTTCGTTTGATCTCCACATTGTTTTATCTAAAATACCAGAGGGCATGAAAGTGTCATAGATCTCCAGTTACCACAGAGCATGTGAGGTACACTTATCAGACTGTCCTAAGATGATTACATCATTGTTTGCTTGCTCAAGCTGGTATTGTCACCTAAATGAATGTTTTCTATTGTCATGTTAAGTTAGGATTGTGTTTCAGTCCAAACCACTATATTTTCCAAACTCCAGCCAGGTAGTTTGGATCGCTAAACCTAACCAAGTAGTTTTAGGGCCTAAAGCTAACCAGGAAACTTTGTTGCCTGACCCTAACCGCGTAAAGTTAGGGTCTCAAAGGGAAGAGCGAGTGACACATTGAGTGAAACCGCAATGTGCGTGCTGTTGTTGGCAAAGGATGCGACGTCACTACTTAGTGCTGTGCTTGAGGCTTTTGAATTTATGCCAAGAGCCTTCTTTATGATGTGATTCAACGATATATCTGAAACTGTGTCATTGCATGTGGTTCCGCTTCCAGGAACTGCTCTTTTCTAGCCATCGGGTAAGAATCTCGATAATAATTTCTAGTTTAATAGGGATTCTGTGCTGAACACGTTTATTTTACTATCCTCATGTATTTATGCTCTCCTCTCTGTGTTATAATTTGTTTACATAAAGCATGCTGAATTGTCTCTGTATGAGATGTACAGCACAAATATACTGGCCCTGCTCACTTTATTAATAACCCAATAATCGACACGCATCATCATACTTTGTGACTATATTATCGTGAGTGTGTGTGACCCACATATTATTTTTTCACTGTTACATCTCAACAGGAGCAATCTTAACAGCCAAAAGCGTACCTGGCAGCAAGTGAAGGTAAAGTACAGGAAAATATTTCAGAGTGGTAAGTAGCCCTTGAAGAAATGTGTTTGTCCAATAAAGAGAGCACCAAACTAGATATGGAACACAAGAAACTGAAAATAAAAAAGATCAAGCTAGAGATTATGAAACTGGAGAGGGATGTTAGTATAAATTCAGATAAAGGAGAAGGTTGTGGTGTGAACTGTATTTAATTCTATTTTCTGTGTGGAAAGTTATAAATCATCTCTGTCCATTTAGCCTTCTTACACTTGCTCTGACTTAAACTGCTACTGTGTCGATGCTAAATAAAGAAGTTCTAATCAAAGGTCACAACAATAAGGATCAAAGGAAATATGTGTCCCTGTATAGGTCCCTCACTGTGTCAGGAGAAACTGAGTCCTTTCAGGCACTGGAACCTGCAGGGACTCAAGCAAGAAAAGACTTGAGCCTGAAAAGTTGTCCACAAGACAAAATGTATAAAATATGAAGTATACTATTAATTTAAGATAGCTCTGTCAGAAGTCAGCCATGGTGCCTGAGAACTTTCAGCAATGAACCTGTATTTAATTTGGCCAAAGGTCATTTCTATCCGTGCCCTTGTTGTAGCATGTGCATGTGCATGTGCATGAGCATGTGCATGTGCATGTGCATGTGCATGTGCATGTGCATGTGCATGTGCATGCCCTTGTTCCTGGATCAGGATATGGCCTGAGGAGGTACGGCCAGCATGCATAGCCTCTGTCCCCAAGCAGGACACCAGTGAACTCTCCTGCAGAATAAGAGAAATGTTGGATGGATATACATGTGTTAAGACTTGGCAATTTGATGCAATATGTGCCTTATATGGCTATCTATTATAAAGTATGACGAGCACTTTAAATTCCTTAAAATGACCTCTCATTAGATTACCAAAATTATGACTATGCTATATACACCTTGCTTCAAAAGTACACTCCTTCGGGTAAGTGAAATTCTTGCGCCTTGTGCAAACCTCTGTGCCAGTGAGGATGCTCGGAAGATCCAAGAATCATGAACTGATCCCGGCCATTTGGCCTCAATGTTGGAAATGAAATGACCTCCATCACAGATCATCTGTTTGCACGGAGGATATGAGTCAATGATGAGGTTTCACAGGGCATAAATGTAACATTGCTCAGCATTACTCAAAGGGGTTGATGTGGTGTTTTTCAAAATGAGAAAACCAATTCAGACAATTATCCCCAAGTATACCTGTACAATTAGGATATGGAAAAATTTTTGGTTTACGTAGTCAGCCTCCACGGATCCAGCAGGGGCCTGGATGCATTCGCAATACTGACACTCTCCCTCTGTTAACTCAAAACCCATTCGTTCAAGTGTGCTTACCTCCATTGATTGCTCCGTTCTTTGTATTTTTAATATGGTATGATGTTTTAATTCCTGCGTTTTATCTAATATCTTGTTTGTACAGTGTCCTTGACTGTTTTGAAAGGAGCTTTCAATAATTTGTATTATTAACAATATTACCTGTCCCCCATTTTTCTGAGTCTGGTCCTACGTGGGTGTAGATCGGATGTTTGTTAGGTATTGATTAGTTTTAATCAATACCATTTAATTTCATGCTCAATACGTGTGTATAGTTGCATTTCTTTAGTTGCACTGGCACCGACTGATTGATTTTTCGAGACAGTGAAAGTGGTGATATGATAACCACAGTTTTTGTTTAGTTTTTTAGCCAATTCTTGGTGAACATTTCTTTCGGGAGTCTGTTTCAGCCGGTCGGACATTCTTTGAGACGCAGCTAAGCTAAGCTTCAACTTTAGCCTGCCCGGGAGCAGGCTAGTTCAGCGGCATAAGTTACCATGGTTACTCAGCGGGCATTCAAATAAGCCACCTTCGTGGAACGGAACTCTTTCTAAGTTTAGCCAGAACTAGCGAGAAAAGCCAGGCTTTCCGCTAAGCCAGCTTCGTGGAATACCCCTCAAGTCATGTTTTTTGTTGTTTTTTTGCCTTAGCCATGTTTTATTTTCCACAGTCTAGTTTTGTTATCCGGCTCAGCCGCGATTTACGATAGCCTTGTTTGAATAATAAATCAAGTCTTGTTTCTGAAAGTCCGCATCCGTGTCCTTCCACGCCATGCATCCACCCCATTCTGACAATAAACAACAAAGTGCAACATGTTTTTACAAAAACACGTGGCTGTTGTTACTTTTTTGTGCTCTTTATCCAGCCTGTTATTGCTCCCAACCCATCACACAGTGTCACTTTGTCATTATTTTTAACTGAAAACTGGATTCTGCTGCTAATTCAGGGCTCCTGCTAGAGCCAGTTCTGAATTGGTTTTATACAGATACTGCCAACAACCGGTTTGATATTCCAAAACCAGAAAGCCGCCACTTTTAACGTCTCTTCCAATACATGTCTGAGCCTCCCTCTCTTCTTGATAGACGCTAGCTCTAACTGGAATCCCTTTGGTGGAAAAACCCAGAGCTATGGACAGTTTATAGCACAAAAACACTTTCTTTTTCACTCTGTTTTATCACCCAACAGGAATATCCTTCTAGGAATATCAACACCAAATATTAGCTTGTGTTTTTGAAATGTTTGCTTCACTCAGCTGTCCCATGTGTCAGCAGCACCTTTTCCCCTGCAGGGGACAGCAGGACTAACACTAACAGATTGGACCCCCCATATGGCAGCCAGTCCCATCCTGCGATAAATAAACTTCTGGCTTCTCTGACCTCTGCCTGCACTGAGCTCACAGCGAACATGTGCTGCTGCTGGATGCGAGGAACTCAGCAGGGGAGCAAGAGTTCCTCCTCCTTCCCCTCTCTGTTCCCTCCGTTCTTCCCGCTCACTCCCTTTCAGCCCGACTTTGCTGTTTTCTCCTCTCCGCTGGAGCCAGCAGTCCATCTCGTGCCGCAGATTGCCTCTGACAGCCGCGCTATTTCAAGTCGGCGGTTTGAGCTAAATTGGAGTGAGCAATACCACCTGTGCCTGCTGAAGGGCCGCTGTGGTTCGAGCTGCTACTCCGCCGAGAGGAACCAGGAGGAGGGGGAGGTGTGGGGAGGGCAAGAGGGGCAAAAAAGCTGCTACCTGCAACCTTCAAAGCCTCCATTTCACTTGCAATCTGCCCAGCTGGCTCCCCTGTGAGGAGGGGTTAGCTCCGAGCAGAGCTGGATGTTTGCTTCTTTCTCTCTGCAGGTGCAGATCTTTCTCTCTTTATCTTCCCAGATTTTTACACTTTCATCCCACCTCCTCTTAATTTAACCATCTTTTTCACATTTTTCCTGCTCCAACTCCTTTTGAAAAAAAGGTCAATTTCGAAGAAGCTGACAGCGAAAGAAATGTTGGAGAAATTGCAGGTTAGAGCGATAACCAAAGGCCGAACATTAGACATATAAAAGCTACTGCAACCCACATTGACAAATTAACTTTTATATATTACTAATGATGCAACAACTGACTCAATTTAGGTTTAAGTAACTGCATACAGAGGCCTATGGCTGCCCTGGAACTGGCCTCTGTGTTGGCAGAGCAACAACACGAGAATAGATGATTCTTCGTGACCACTTCTCTGTCTCTTTTTTTTTTTCCAGCAAGAAAGTTGTTGCTCTCTGGTCTCTGATATAGTTTTTTGGTCCAAAAGCTCTCAAGATACCAACAATCGGCTATTTATATGCATGTGTTTGTGGTATATTTGGATCCCTGAGAATCATATCTTCTACATATTTCAACTCTCTGTCAGGATTTCATGCTAATCTGTGGGCAGGCAAACTGCCTGATTCATCTCAAGCTTATAAAACACATTGTGCAACTTACATTTATAAGTATAAAAATCCCTTAAAAATTCTTCATGAATGTGTGAAGTGGGCTATGAGGCTTCGGGGTGTGCTGGATGTGCAGCATGTGTGTGCATAGAAGTCCAGAATTTGACTGATATCTTTTGACAAACTGTAATTAAAACAGGGTCACACATCCTTTTGTTCTACCAATCATAGCCAAGAGATTCTGTTGAAAGTTTCCAAAGCTGATAGCAGTGAAATCTTTCTGTTAGTGCTCTCTCTTTTGTATATATGTATGTAGAGTAGTTCTTTGTAGGTACATTCTTCTGGATTTGATAATATCTTACCATGTTCCAAAGTACAGGGGCTGCAAACACCATTTCAAATGTCCAGAGCTTTTCAGAGTCTCATACGATTTCAGCCACCACTTCCTCACGATCTCGAAAAGCCTCCTGGAAAATGGCTTTGGTACATGTTCGACCTACGTTTTAGCCTGTAAATTTTCATCTTTTTTGCTTTTACTCATTTCTACAGCTAGCTTTTTTTTTTAAAAAAAGGAGCCAATACATATATTTTCTGTCCATAAAAGGCTTAATAAGTCTTCTTTTTTCTTTCATGAGATAAAATTACAGCCGAGAATTGCGCCCGTTAGCTTACATCACCCAGCCATGGTGTCATTTACGCAGACGTTGTGCTCAGACCAGCAGTTTTCTCACGATGCTGAGAATTGTGCTGAATGCTTTTGATACTGAGCTTACCAGCTCGCTACATTCAAGAGTTTATTGAGGAGACTGGCCTCAAATCTTCATTTAAGTTATGGTTGTAAGCTGTTTGCAAATGTGTTACATCACCAAATTTTTCCTACCTGCCTTTCCATCCACCTGCCACTCAGCTGCCTCTCATGCCTGATTGAATGGAGTGAGTGAGGTCACCAATCTGAACTCTGAACTCAGAAAGGGACTGTGTGAAGGTGTGAAGAGGTATGGATATGGATCCGCTGTGTGCCATGAGAAAATAAGGTCTCAGGTCTCTGTTTTTAAAGGGGAACTTATTTCTGGCATGAAATACGTTCATTTTCTCACCGATAACAGTTTGGTGAAAGTCGGCGTCCTTTGGGAAGATTTTTAGATCACTCGAGAGCTGCGTATATCCATATAACAGTAGTGAACAGGGCATAGACAATACAGCCTCTAAATAAGGCATTATCTGTCTTTATTTCACCAATACTTTCAGACGAATGAATGAATGAACGCGTACTATTGCACTGTTAGCTCATAGCTGTCGTGTTGTTGTTATCCGGGGCTATCGGGGAGCTTAAGGGAGCTTTTTACACACGTGTGTAGAATGACGCCACAAAACTACCAGAAGCAAACTCCGTGTGAAGTTAGCCGACTGTCACAGAGCACGGGGTAAATAAGCTGTGCTGCAACGGCGTGCGTTGATGAAGTCATCCCATTAGACACGTGTGTAGAAAGCTTCCAATAAGTCACCTGATAGCCCCGGATAACAACAACGGATACGCGGATCTAGAGTGATCTCAATAGCATCCGAAGGACGCCGACTTTCACCAAACTGTTATCGGTGAGTAGGTTTTTGTATTTTACGTATTTTATGCTAGAAATGAGGTCCAGGTTTTAAAAAAACAACAACTTCTCCTTTAACTTAGCTGCTTTCTTCTGTGACTCATGTTATGAACCCTGTGCACACAGTGCTTGATCAGACAGATTTGTGAAGGAGGGACCAGGTTGGAGTGTTGTGTTCGCAAGCATTCATGGGAAAATTGTGACTTTGCGTGGTTCTAAGCCCGAAAACATGTTGAAATAGATAAATATATGAAAGCCTAAGGCTTGGAGAGTACAAACACAGTTTAACCCTGGGGTGTGTATGCTGTTTGTAGCTAAAGCGGACAGCCTGACAACTGTTGTAAATTCTTAAAACAACACGGAGGAATATTAACTGGTATTTGCTGGTACCTTTTGTAATCATTCACCGTTTAACAGAAGTAACACACATGTGTATGGATTGTTGAAGTGCTGGAGATTCGCAACAGCAAGAGGTTTGGCCCAGTGCCATGATTTAAGAAAAAGAAATCAAAGACTAAGAGTCTAATGAAAAGTATTTTCATTTGAATAAGACAGAACATTTTCTTATGTTTGTATTGACGTTTTAATTTGTGAGCCTTCCAAAGCCCAGTAGGCACTTACTCAAGTGCTGCACAGTTTTAAAGTTGAATCATTAATCATTGCAAACTCATGCATGGGCAAAACACACAAACCCACGCAAATTTATTTTTGAATTCAACATCCCGAAGTTTCCAAAGTCACAAAAACACTTTAAGTCAGACTAAATTTTGAAAGCAGGTATAGAAAATCAGCATGACTATAGCCCACATGCCCACAGTGACAAATGTCAAATGGACGTAAGATTATATAAAGATTTTGCTTTTTCAAGTTTTTCTGTTTTCTTCACTGTGTTATGTAACTTTTTGTTCATGTAAAATCATGCAAAGTTACAACGCCCAAAGTCCAGCTCCTCTCTCCCACAGAAAGTGATGCTGCCGAACGCCTCGTCTGTCTTCCTGTCTTTTTCTCTGTGACGTCATGACATCCCCGGGAAAAACCTAATTTGCATCATGTTTTTATGTACCGTCCAGTGGCAAGTTTGGTAGACTTCAAACACATGATAAGCAGCTGAGTCAAACTTCACCGTTTCAGATGAGTTGGTTGACCAATGAGAGCCCTCTGGTCCTTAAAGAGACAGTAGCTTTAACAAAGTGTTTCAGGCAGAGGAGGAATAGAGTTGGTGCGGCTATGAAAAATATGGCATTAAATATTAGGTTTTTTTCAACATTAAAGTCTAGACAGCCCATCCATCCATTTTCTATACCCGCTTAATCCAACTTAGGATCGCGGGGGGGCTGGAGTCTATCCCAGCCGTCATTGGGCGAGAGGCAGGGTACACCCTGAACAAGTCGCCAGTCCATCACAGGGCCACACAGAGACAAAGCAGACAAACAATCACGCTCATACTCACTCCTGGGGTCAATTTAGAGTCACTAATTAACCTAACATGCATGTTTTTGGGCGTTGGGAGGAAGCCGGAGAGAACCCACACATACACGGGGAGAACATGTAAACTCCACACAGAAAGGCCATTCTGGAAGACCCCAAAAATTAAATTATTAACATGTTAATGAGCATAACACAGGACCCTGATCCAAACATTTCTCTGCAGCACTAACGTTCATGACAAAATGAGGCAAATTTGAAGTCCAAAAAAAGTCTTTTTGTTTTATTCATCAAGTTTTACACAGATTTATCCACGTCCACGTGAAACCTGTTGGAAGAGTGCAAAACACTAACCTAAACATCGAAATACACACGTAGCATATGACAAATTGCTCATAAATCAACACTTTCACAAATACTCTTTAGTCTCCCAGTGTGGTGAGATGAGAGCAAACAGGAAGGAGGGGTGGGGCTGCTGTCTGAGTTTAGCCTCCATCCTTTGCATCCTCCTCCTCCTCCTCCTCCTCCTCCTCCTCCTCCTCCTCCTGGGCAGGATACAGTAGGCATCATTTAGCAGGGAGAGCGGTGGAAACAGTGTGGGGTTAGCCACGAGGTCGCCACACTTACTGCACGGCCGAGCTCATTTCCACTGCAGTCCACAGCTCCGACTTCCCCTCCGAGAGAGAGACAGAGAGATGAGAATTGCAGCCAGTGAAATGGCTCATTCACTTTCTGATCACAGCCCACCACTCTCTCCCTCTCACACTCAAACTGACACACACACACACACACACACACACACACACACAGTCAGTCCAACACACACAGACGTTGCAGGCTGGCTTCATTGTGTGGTTATTTGCTGTTTTTGTCCCTCACTTCCGCAGTGTCGTGCAATATTTCCTCAGCCGCGACGGTTCACTTTTCTGACCGCCGTCTCTTTCCAGACTCACCAGATTTCCCCCTCAAAATAAGTTTTGTGCGATTATGCTCAGATTAAACTCGACTGAATATTTTTAAACTTCTACAGACCAAAGTGGGGGGGAAAAACCCAATGTGAGTGTTCGAACTATTTCACAATTGTGTCAATCCCTTCCACTAACTCATCTGATGAGTTTAGTCAATGATATTTAAATAAATACCCCCCAAATGATTCGTCATCATAAACCAGGGGCCTGTTCTCTGCACACAAACTTGCAGCTTTTACTCTGGTTCTCCCTTTCCACAAACACTCACGCACAGGTTTATGCGCAGGCCCCCCTGAAGGCACGGCAGTGCCAAAGCAGTCCGCTTTTGTTGACTTGTAACTCTGCCAACTCTCGCTATAAAGATGTCTGATCAGCCAAATGGTCAAATACCTGAGAAACGGGGCATGAAGTGCGTTTACTCACATGTGAAGCCTTGAGCTAATGATGCACGAGTTAATTTGCTGTGAGCTTAGATTTGCAATGCATTCGGAGTGGGTTGGAGTGACAGAGAGTGGCCAGGTTTGCTGTAAAGATATGACGTCCAGGAATAGAATAATATAGGGCAGCTATGAAGAAAGATTGTATTGATTTGAAGATGTATTTAAAATTCAGACAAACAAGCACTTGCTGTACTCAACCTCGGAATGCCTGCTTGGATTATTGGAGTATCACCAACAAAAGATATTCAAGTTTCCCAAGAGACATTTACAAAAAGCCTTTTGTTTAAATGGGAACTCGTAAACCATCCTCTGCTACTTGTGCGGGTTCAAATAAGAATCAGTGAGATTTTGAATGTTTCCAGAGTTTGTACCCTGTAATTCACGCTTTGCCGCCCTAAGAAATTAATCTCAATTAATCTTGTTAACTGTTCTTATAAGGTGTATGTGTGTGTGTGTGTGTGTGTGTAAAGAAAATATTTCATGTTTTTTTTATTCAAAAAGTTACAAAGAAGACATTAAATGGAAGTGCTTTAGTGAAGGAGCAGAAAACTGTGTGTAAAACTCAGCGCTCAAAGTTCCCACACTGCGTGGTGTGACTGAAATTAGGACTTGAACGTTGCTCTGTAATCGCTCTGTATCGGCGCTTTACAAATGCACATGTAAATAGCTGTGTTGCTATGTCGACTGAGTAGTCTGTTGTAGTGTTTTGCTGCCATTTGGGGGCGGTTTTAGAGATACGGGAACACTGCGTTTGTGTGCTGGAATGGTAAATGGACTGCACTTATTTTGCGCTGTTGTAGTCTAGTTGACCACTCAAAGCGCTTTTACACTCCAAGCCACATTTACCCATTTACACAAACACACACTCGCACAGCACGCCTTAGGCTATAACATTTTACAGGCTACACAGTGCTTTTTTTCCTCTATCACACACATGATCAACGCATCAGTAGTGTCTTGTCCACGGACGCTTCGACACAGCCGGGAGTCAAACCCTGCAATTAGCAGAGATGGGGACTCGAGTCACTGTGACTTGGACTCGAGTCGACTTGAGTCGCTGTTTTGATGACTTGTGACTTGACTTGATAAAAAAATAAAAGACTCGAGACTCGACTCGGACTTGGAAGTTAAAGACTTGGCACTTGACTTGACTTGAGGCACGATGCCTTGAATGACTTGAGTGTTATTCAGTTCATGTTTTCAGTTTGAATATAAAATTAATAAATTCATAAAAAAAAAAATAATATCGATTACCCGGTAGGGGCTGAGAATGGCGTCATGATTGGATCACTACGCTGTGAATCAGTCAAGCTGTCCTCTCTACATACCTTACGTGTTTATTGGAGAGAATAAACTCATATCAGATATGCATCAACATGTCAGCTGGAGGGGTACCGAGAGTCATTTCGGCTTTCGTAATTACCATTTTGACGGCAAAAGACGAACAGCACGGTGCAAGACATGCGGCATCAACATCTCAGACAGCCAGACGACAACTTCGAACTTTGTTCGTCATTTGAAGATCCATTCTGACCAGTGAGTGCCTGTCAAATTAGCTAATATTATCCTGTTAGCCTAGTCGGTAGTTAGCTAACGTTAGCTTGATATGATACGGGGTGGACAGGTTGGACACATTGGCCAATGATGTTTACTGACAGTTACTTATATCTTTGTGTTTTCACTTTATTAAGATCAGATTCTGCAGGTAAAATTGCCTTAATAAGGTGACTTGACTTGACTTGACCTGTTACAGGACTTGATTTGACTTTACTTGCCCAAGAAAAAATTACTTGGAACTTACTTGAGACTTGCACATGTGTGACTTGGTCCCATCTCTAGCGATTAGTACACGACTGCTCTTCCTCCTAAGCTACAGTTGCCCCTGTTCTTGGTCATGTTGGTGCTGTTGTGTGTTCTTTAGCTTTGCCTAGCTTTGGAAATCGATCAACTCCACCCACATCCAATTCAACGAGTTTAGAGTTGGGTGGCAGTGTTGTTGGGGGGGGGTATGTAGGCAGGCCTGTGGGTGTGGCTTCGAAAAGCAACAAGATAAATGACTCGGAGGTGGGTGAAGCTATTCAAGTTAAAGACGACAAAATCTTGTAACTCTGCCCTTCTTCATGGACATTTTGATTTGTGATTGAGTTGTAACTATTGAGTCAAACACAGCGCGGGAACACTGAGCGCTGCATTTTACACACAGTTTTCTGCTTTCTAAAAAAAAACGTCCACAAAATCACTTCTGTTCCGTTTCTGTGGTCAACGAAAAGAAATTATTTACAACTTCAAACTCTGGAATAATTTATGAGCACGGAATGACAGCGTCAATGTTTAATTTGCTCTTCATTTTTTTTTCCCCATAACACGAGTTTGGATCTTTGCAGAAAACACGTTCAGAGTCACATTCAAACCTTGTGGGACATTGAGATTTGACCGTACAGACCTCGTTTAAAAATTCTGAGCTCAACATGAGGATTTGACCTTTTTGTATTTCTCTGTAAAGTCATGAGTACAGGATGACTCCTCGAGGCATAGATCAGTTCTGGAAACACGTTTAAAAGTTTTAGAATACACATGAAGATCGTTAAAGTGGCAAATAAACGATTGTTAAAGGGACACTATGTAATTTCTTCCCCCATCAAGAGGTGCAATTTTATTTTGCAAAGTCGAATGAATTTGCTCTCTAGCGCCTCACGTTTTCAAATGTGCGTTGCAACTTCTTGAACTACGGCAGGCGGTATGTGTCAAGATTCAAGAAGCTATAGCTTCAGACTCAAGGTCCATACAAACAAAAAGACATCAAGACACACAGTACAAAGGATTACACAACACACATACAACAACACTATAAATACAGGTGACAGATAACATGTCAGATAACTTAAGTTGACATTGCCTTTGGTGTGCAAGCAATGCAATTAGTCATATTCCGGGAGTTACCGGAAGTGATGTCGACGCAGCGTTAGCAGCACTGTTGCTGTCTGGAAAGTGTTCTTTTAAATAAACTCCCGGTAAACTTACAAACTTTCTAATGCCTCGTTTTGCGAGTTAAGGGCCTATGTGTACTACGGCAGAAGTTTGGTAACACACACACACACACACACACACACACACAGGTCTCATTCCCAGCTCACTCACCCGGTTCTAATAGAAAACACAAAGAAAAAAGAAAGAAAACAGCTCAGGATAGTTGATGTGTAGATGCAAGAAGTAGAAGAGGATAAGAAAGTGAAAAAGGACATCATCCCAGGCCATCAATCCAATAATCTGTCAATAAAAGATGACCACGAGTTATTATTCTTGCTCTGAGCACCGTGCATACTGGCCACAGATTTCTCAAGTTTGGCCAGATCTATGACTATATTAATCCATTGTTGTTGTGACAAAGCATGGGGAGTTTTCCATCTTTGTGCGATTATTTTTTTAGCGGCAGTTAGGGCTACCAAACACCAGCGTTGATGCATCAAGGAAAGGGCTAGTTCAGTAAAATCGTTCAGTAGCAAAATCCTTGGAGAGCAAGGGATGGTACTGTCAAGAATAGAGGAGATCTTTTTAGAAACCATTTCCCAAAATGTTTTTACCCCAGGGCAGTCCTAGCCTGGCGACGCCATCCTACGTACTTCCGCCCAAAGATTTTGGCTCCGCACATAGTCTGGCCAAATCCCCCTACCTCGGTTCGCTCAGTGTTTTGCCAATCAGCAAACAGTTGCGAGTGGTGACACAGAACTCACGCGCGGAGTCCATTGTAGTCCATATAATTGTAGTTCAACCGCAGCGGAAATAAACATGGCGACGGAAGAACGCTAGAAGCTATCCATGAAGTTGTCTCAACTCTGGAGAGCATTACACAATTAAAACGAGAGCAAGAGGAATGCCTCTTCAATATTGTTAGTGGCAAGGATGTCGTAGCTCTCCTTCCAACTGGCTTTGGGAAAAGTTTGATTTATCAAATGGTACCGGTATAATGAAAGCGGATGTGGGAAGCGTGATTCGCGAGCTAGAGCCTCGCGAGAGTAAGCATGAACCTCGGCGCATAATCAACGTCATTTCTAAACATTATGATTGGTTAAGGGAACTCCGTTACTCCAATGAATTTAAGTTGCTGTGTAATGTCCCGCCCTCCATGGAAACGGATTCCTCTTGGGTTTTCCCAGACTGTTTGACAGAGTCAACAGTCGGCTTTCGCCCAGGCTAGGGCAGTCCCAGACCATATGTAGAAATGTTCCTGTAGCTCCTAAGGAGCACAGCTCGCATGTCGGTGATGATTTTCTTTTCATGTAAAATATTTTAAGAGGAGTAGTATAAAGTCTGTGAATAAAGTTATAATGAATCATCTGATGGTTAGGGTTACGTGATGATAAAACTATCTTTGGCCATACTGTTGTCCAGTTGATTGTGGAAGGTGTAATTGAAAGATCATGGCTCCAAAGCGTATCAACGTGTATAGGCTTTTCCACACATTTGGCAATGTGAGTATAGAGATTGGAAACCAAACCTTTGGTGGATAAACAAATCTTTTGTATTGGGTGACACTCCAGTTTTTCTCCCCATGGGAGAAAAACCGTATGCACGAAGAGCACTACGGATTTGTAGGTAAAAGAAAAAAGAAGTACCAGGTAAATTGTAGTGGGATTTTAAGTCTTGAAAAGATCTTAATGTATTATTGGATGTAATGTCGGAGAGGGTATTAATCCCTTTATCACTCAACTGAGGAAAAGAAATTGGGTGTTTCCCCAAACAGAGATCAAAGTTATTGAATAAAGGGAGGTGAGAGTGATATTTCAGGTGGAGCTTGCCCGCTCTATGTAGATACAGACAAGTTATTCTTTACTCAGGAGGATAATTGAGATTTTTGACAGAGATCATTTTACACCAATGACTAATTTATGAATGAATATGTTGATTTGAGCTAATAAATGACTTAATATATTACATAGTGTCCCTTTAAAGGGATAATTAGTTTTCTAAAGGGGAAATAGTATGAATGGCTTATCCAGATTTAATGTGTTACCAACAGTTGATCAAATTTGCCAGACAACCTTGACAGAAATAGCAATTTTATCACCCAGGACACAAGACTTCTGGTCTCAATATTGGTGTCTCAAAGTATTAGTTTGGATACAAGACTGGTTATGGTTAATGATCGTGCTTTTAAAAAAAAAATAAAAAAAATTCCACATGATAATTAGAACCAACTCGACACAAACCGCCATTGGAAGCTTTCATGTCTTGTGGATGAAATGAGGTTGTTTTGAGACTAAATACGACTTTCCAGTTGTTTTCTCTTCGCTTTGAATAGTCGGTTTTCATTCTATTTTTAGTCTCCAACTTTTAGCCCAGACCTAATACGGGAGGCGAGTTCCTGTTTGTATACTCTCGCATATTCATCAGGCTGTTTTTCTCATTTTAAAATGTGTTTGTGCATAAAAGAAAAACATCTTTCTTTACTCCTCCGCTGCGAAATTGTTTGCACGTACTAGATGGGGTGACTCGAAGAGTGACTTGAGGGCCGTCGTTTCTGCTGCGAACAGTCTGTAATGTTATCAGAAGGTTCAGCTTTTTCTTGCGCTGCGTTTCATTTGATTTCCACGCCTCGGTCTGTACTCTCCCATCTACCACAAATCGCTTCCTTTCTAAATGTCCCTGCATTTTTTTTTCCCCCCTGTGCGGCCCCTCGTGTCTTCATCCAGGGATCAATACCGCCACACGCGGCAGCCCTTTACTCACACTCCAGCCTGGCAGCAGGAAGGGATCGCAGCGGGTCAATGGCTGGGCCTCACTGGGCTGATGGCCGTTCGTTAACGAGCGGTTGACGTGGCGGAGCTCGGTGTTAACGGTGTCAGGCCTGATACTCCCAGTGGGCCGCACTATCCTAATGACCACCCAGTCGATAGTCTAGTCTGCCCTCGGTACCGACCAATCAGATTGACATTTCTTGTTGACACATCGAAGCGATGAGGAAGTTTCAGCCGTGCTGTAAGTCATCTGTGAATGCTGCATTGGTGGAAGTACATGGCAGTGTTGCAGCCGTGGTGATGCATTGACATATCATTGACTAACTTGTAACCAAAAAAGAAAAAAGAAAGAAAAGACATCTGCGGTGCGGGGTCGAATGGAAAAGGAAGAGTTGGTCACACTGATTTGTAAAGAGAGGTGCTTTTTTTGGATCATTACACGTTTTATAACTTGCTCTGTTTCTGCAGGGGGGGGGGGAGGCATTATTTTGCTTCCGTGACAAATTTACTTGTATATCTGCTGCTGAACTGCTGTTTTTTTGTTGTTTTTCTTTTGCTTTGTTTTGGGCTTTTTTCTCCACTCTCCTGTTTTTGGGGTGAGATATTTTTATCAGCTCCATGGGGTTTCTTTTTGTGTTCCTACCTCTGTCTCGCTGCTCTCGTCAGGCTTTTTTTGGCATTTGCCTTTGCAAAATAAACCAAACCCAAGAATATTTCCAGGAGCTGTTCGACAGTCAGCTTTGGGGAAGCTTTGCTCCCCTGTTGAAAATGACCATCCTTTCCTTAAGTCCACCCATCAGTCTGTCGCTTCATCATGGTTTTTGTGCAGGAAGTGGACGGGTTGCTGAAATAAATACAAAAGGGGGGGGGGGGGGGGCACAGGCCGCAGGCCACGTGGTGCTGGCCACACAGGAGCCTCAGTCCTCTCTGTGACTGTCGCTGAGTTCCCCCTGTCCCTCCATCTGTCTGCGCAGGCCTCAAAGACGCGTTTGTCCCAGCCACAAGGGTCATTTAGAACACACATTTACAGAGATGCAGAGACAAGGACGCGCGCGCTCTTCTGAGTGGACAAATGGACACTCGGGGACTGAGTGAGGCACTTCAGGGGCGCTTTAATCGTTTCATAGAATGAAAGAGGAGGACTTTGTTTTTTAATCTAAAGAGCGGCCGGAGGACAAAACAGACAGAAAGCTCAGCTTCTGGTGGTTTGTTTTTATTCGTTTAAAGAAGTCGGTTCAAGCAAAACGCACAGTGCATGTTCAGATTTATCCTTTAAAACAGAACAAAGCCATTTCTTTGCCTGCGGACAATGTAAGGAGAACTCATCAGTGCAATATTATGAAAATCGCGTATCTCCAAAGCATCTGCATTTTTTTTTTTTTCTTTCCAAATCCAGTGGGTTTAAATGGCTAAATTTGCCCCAGATTTAAGGACATGTGCTTTCCACTGGTCAGTGAAAAGAACTAGTGCATTGAATTAAACATTTGCAGCACTCCTTATCACATTATTTAATTTGGTGTAAACCCCCTTCAGCCCCACAGACACAGGAAAAAAAAGAACAGTGAAATAGATTTTCTATGCAATTAAAGCTCAACAAATTCCTTCGTGTCCAGCAAACGTGACTATTAGATAATCCTTTACCTGATCTCAATCATATCAACACCTTATGAGCATTTGCATCACTGATCACTTTTCACTTGTTCCACAAGATAGAATAAGGGCGAATTATGGACCATTTCTGGTTACATAAACCGGTTTCAGCTCTGCTTTGAAAAAAGAAGAAAAAAAAAAAAAGAGCATTACATCCAAGAGGAGCCTGAGTATTTTCAGTGAAAGATGTGACAATGTGACATCATGCTTAGGGGAAACGAGCAGAAGCAGAGATATATATATTTTTTAAATAATCTACAGCTTCTATCCCTGAGCTTTACTGACAAAAATGTCTTTAGGTGGTGAGGATTATGGATTAATCTATAATAACTAGTGAAGGAAAAGAGAAAGAGAGGGAAAAAACAGCCTCCAGAGCCCTCAAGTCTGCCATACCAGCACAAGAAGCACTGCCTCATCATCTAATGTTCCCACTAATATTCCCAAATTATATCATTTAGACCTGTATCAGCGCTGGAGAATTAATCATCATTTCTCTGACACTGCCCATCCCCAGAGTTCATTGAATAAACTATTTCTCCCGCTCTAATTTCTACAACTTGTCGGCATTTCTCTGTGGTCCCTTCACCCGGCCCGGCCCCGCCTTTTCTTGATAATCTGTTTATCCGTAAGTGTCACATTACATTTGCAAAGCAGCTGGGGGGGGGACCACTGCCATCTTGTATGGAAGGGCTTCAACGCGATTACCCGGCCTCGTATTTGGCGCGCTCTCCGACTCGTCAAATCCTTTGATCTGAACTGTCTTCATAATCACTTCAGAAAGTCTTCCTGAGAGCGTGAGGGCTTTACAAATGGGCTTCACTCTGTTAACCCTCGGCTGCACCTCTGTATGTGTCTCGCGTTGATTTCAGTGTACTTTTTGTATGCTTGTATGATTGTGTCTCCCTGGGTTCATGTCCACTACTTCTTTTTTTTTCTTCTCAGAAATAAGTGCGGCAGAAAAGGGAAAGTCCTAGAAAATCACCACATCTCGTCTGTACTCATATCTTGTGCTCAGCTCTGATTGAAGGCGTACTTCCAGGCTAATTGCACTGACATAGTCATGTGACAGTCTCCATTCATACAGTTAGATGTGAGTAAAACAGAGGAAAAATCTTTTTTTCCCACATGACAAGTACATTTTGTTTGGATTAACGGAAAATACTGTTATTTTCACATCATTTAAACCATACTTTTAACTGAAAATAGTAAAAAGACAACATGATTTTTTTTTTTTTTCAAATAAACATCGACAACATAGACATCTTTAAACTTATTAGATCATTTTGCAAGAGCTCGTGACATCATTGGGATTAAAAAGATCGTCAAAACGAGTCTTTCAGAGGTAAAGATGAGAGGGATCCATCATAAACAATTTGAAAACAACATTTAACAAATGTGCTTGTGTAAAATGACTAAATAAAGAGGAGATTCTGTCTTCTTTGGTTCATGATATCATTAAAGAATTTTTGAAAAATCTAGTGTTCTGTCGTAAGGAAATCGCTGCTTAAAGGAGAACTGCGGTATTTTCAACATTAAGCCTCATTTATGAGTCGTCTGCAATGTTTTAGAACCCCCCTCACCGCTTTTTTGATGTTTACTGCTGTCTCCGGTATTTGCCTAATTTTGATTCATCTCAACCTGCTTCAGAATGGCAAGTCATGTGCATGTCCTAAAAGGTCCGTAAAAACACCATAAACGTCCGTTTTCAAAATCATCAACTCACCGGAGTGGTTACTGGTGTGCACTGGTAATCCATATCAAATTTCGTTGCGAAAAGTTGCTTCTGTCGTGTTTTATTTGACATTTTGTACTGGATGTTCGTTGATATTACTCCGCCACCGCGAAGAAAATAGTGCGAGCATGAACGAGCTGCCAAATAAAACATGACAGAAGCAACGTTTCACAACGAAATTTGATATGGATTACCAGTGCACACCAGTAACCACTCCGGTGAGTTGATGATTTTGAAAACGGACGTTTATTGTGCTTTTACGGACCTTTTTGGACATGCACATGACTTGCCGTTCTGAAGCAGGTTGAGAAGAATCAAAATTAGGCAAATACCGGAGACAGCAGTAAACATCAAAAAAGCGGTGAGGGGGGTTCTAAAACATTGCAGACGACTCAGAAAAGAGGCTTAATGTTGAAAATACCGCAGTTTTCCTTTAATAACACTTCTGCAAACGATTGTCAGTGAACACAGTTTATCACTGCGCGCCACAAATGAAAAATGAAAATTCCAAAGTGAAAGGAAAAGGCATATAAACAAGATCCAGAAATGCTACTTCGTTATTTGGGCCCGAGGTCGTTACATATGGGCCGAGGGGAAGTGGAAAACTGTCCTGCGGTCGGACGACGCAGCCCTTTCTCACCAGAAATTGTGCAGTAATTATGTTTGTCCTCATCCCCCGAAACGTAGCTGTGTCGCAATCCGCGGTTGTAAATTGTCGGATGGCCATGGATCCCGTGGCTGTTCGCGATCAATGAATAGTAATTCTGTCAGTCGTAACCTTGTATTTTGTATTATCTCAACCCAAACATTTTACGCATGAGTGCACAAGGCCATGGATATGCTCCTGCCACTATCCCTTCCTTCAGTCTTACGAGAAGCCGGGTCTCTACTCACCAACGAAGGAAGTCGAAAAACAAGTTGTAAAGCCACAAAAGAGAAATGTGAATCAGACACGTTGGCGTTTACTTGTTTGAAGTGGATAAACTACATTGTCTCGCATCACCAGAGGGCGAAGGTAGAGGCTACATAGTTAGTAGGTGTTGTTCTCTGCCGAAGTAGTAGTTTTTCGAATTATAAACAAACATTGAGGAGGGAACAACAACTTCTGCGGTGGACATCCGCAAGAGGGAAATGGAATTAGTATCTGGGATATTACATCACATCTGGGAGGATGCCAGTCAGTCACGTAGGTTTCTCGTTTACCAGCTCACAAAGTGACACCGGCAGTAAGTCAAAATCATTTTAATCTTTGCCACGCAAGACATGATTTGTAAAACTTTCTTTCGATTGCCCTTAATGTGTTTCAAGTCTTCTTTGACACAGGCATAAACAGCCTAAGGCTAGTATCACAACTTTTTTGGCCAATTGGTGCACGCTTTATCAATTTCCTCCATTTCCAATCACCTTTTCTCTCGTCCATCTTCTCAACGTGAATCAAAAAACGGCTGTTAAAAAGGTCGCTAGTGTTTGTGGCCGAATAATAAAAAGTGCAGAACATTGGGGCGGTCTGTGGTGTAGTGGGTATAGCAGACGCCCCATGTACAGAGGCTATAGTCCTCGCTGTAGCTGGCCCCAGTTTGAATCCCGCATCGGACGGCCCTTTGCTGTGTGTTATTCCCCCTCTCTCTACGCCCTGCTTCCTGTCTCTCTACACTGTCCTATATAATAAAGGCATAAAAATCCCCCCAAAAATTATATAAAAATAAAAAATAAAAAGTGCAGAACATTGGGAACCGGACGACATATGGAGAGGTAAGCCGCGTCTTTGTCGTCAACCAATTCAAGAATTGTACACTTTTGGAGCAGCTTTTTGCAGCGTGGACCAACATAGTTATTGCACTTGGGTCGTGACACTGGGTTGGATGAAAAGATAATACAGAGGTTCATTAGTGCTTCAAGCATCATTGGTTTTCATATCCGTAAAAGCAACACATCCGGCCATCCAAAAGAACATCTTTTTCAGGGAGGATCTTGCTGACTTCAGCTAAACAAAACACATTTTATGCATTACAGCGTTATGATACTGTTGTAAAAGTATCTTGTCCAGACATGTCACCAGCTGAAAACATTTGGAGCACTATGAAAGAAATATTTAATTCAAATGGATCTATATGCATCCTTTATCAAGCAAATCTACAGAAAATTGCAGGCTTGCATTGCTGGCATCGATGTGAAATTAACCGCATCATTTTCTATGTATGCAGCATCCATTTTTTAACAACAGAGCTATCCATGCTAGCCATGCAAACTGTTTGCTATAAACAAATTGTCATGGCACTGTTCGTGCAGTTAATGCCATCAGCAGAGGGCCACTCCAGTGAAATGTTGAACTCAAGCAGGCATGTTGTGGGCATACGACCTTCCTCAGAGAGCAAACTGAGGTTTGCCGCTGAACATGACATAATGAAGCACAGAAATGTAATTCTACCTTGAGCAGAGCACCTGTGTGGGTGTGCGTGGCCTTGTAATTACACCACGGTTTACAGCTGTCTCTCTCGTTCTCTTGTCTGTTCAATTCCACTTAGTTTTACCGCATGACTATTACTTACAGAGCTGTATGGATTCTGTTTAGTCATGTGCATATACAAGTCATGGCAGAAAGAAAATGCACTCTCTGTCCGTTCAAAGGTTTTATCTATCAGGGCATGAGAAAATACCACCTGGTCTTCACCGGGTCCTAAAATAAGGTACGTAGAATATTCATGTGAGCAACAACAAATGGCACATTACACCGTGTTTTATTCAACCAAACCAAAATGAAGAAGCAGCGTCTGAAAAATGAAGCGCACCCAATGATTCAGCAGCTTGTAGAGCCACATTTAGCTAATGGCACCGATATGAACATGCCAATCCAATCCAATCCAATTTTATTTATAAAGCACTATACCACAACTTCAGTTGACCAAAGTGCTGTACAGAAAATTAAAAAAACAAAGAAATTAAAAGAATAAAATACAAGAATAAATAAATAAATAAATAAAAAAAAGCCAGCTGAAGCCTGTAGAGTCTGTGATGTTGCCTTTGGGTTTTTTGTTTATCTCTGAGCACTGCACGGTCTGACCTTGGGATGCAAATACTGGGACATTCGCTGCTGGGTAGATGGGCAACAGTCATGCTCTTGTGACTAATCTTTCTCTCAGCGGAATGATGGCCTCCAAATTGCTTAGAAACAGCCGTGTAACCTTTCCCAGATTGACGCCCGGCGGCAACAGTTTCTTCTCTAAGATCATTGCTGATGTCTTTCCTCCTTGGCATCGTGTGAACACACACCTGAACGCTACGGACCAGCAAACTGACAAAACGTCTTTATTTTGTGCAGGTGCTCAGAAGCACGAGCTAACCACAGAAGCCGTTAGCTTCAGGAGCGCTGGGGCAAGATGGAGTCGGAAACTGGACTAATGCGGGAGCTAGCAGAGCAAACCCTCGGCGCGTTGTACGAGTAAGGTCAAGCAAGAAGCCGTGGTGCTCTTCAAGCCCCGGGAGCTGGGATAAATCAGAGCTGCTGACCAGCCCACCGCTCCCAGAGGTAGTCCAGTTTCTCGAGATTCACAGCACACAGGTAAGCAAGGCCATGTGAGAAGCTGCAGCCCTCTGTGGGGTGGGGGCTTTATTTATTCTGGAGCTTTATGGAGCATGCAGTCATAACACACTGGATAAATAAATGATGAGAGATGTGCCATAAATGAGATATACCATTATTAGGACTACTTTTTGCTCAGCAGACACGGGTGAGGCACCGGAGCACGAGCTTGTGACTCTTCCAGGCAAAATTTCAAAACGTATCATTTTGAGGCCCACAGATGACTTTTTAGACCGCAAGAACAGAAGTTCCATTTTTCAAAGACTGCTTCTTGGTTTTTGCCTTATTTATTTAATTATTTGTGTTGTGTTGTTCATCTGAGATGTATATATTTTGAGAGATATTTGAAGGATTATTCTAAGACGTGGTATCTATCAGGTTTTTTTTTGTGTTTTTTTTGTTTCTTTGTGTTGTTTTTTAACGTTCCGATCCATAAATTCATTAGAACTGCAGAAATGAGGTATGGCGCACTCATGATGAAGTCTTCTTCCTCACTCTTTCTCCTTTTTGGAGGATTTGTGCTGTAGCTGCGTGCCTTCATCTCTCTCTCTCTCTCTGCCTGTCTGTGTTAGTATATCTGTCTTTCTTCCACTGGATCCGGAAAAAAAGGGCTTCAGCTGACACAGACGGCTGAAACTGGCCTTTCAGTATGTTTTAATATCCTGCCCCCGCTGCCCCCGAGAGCTCCATCTTTCTCTAACTGGCTGCATTTGTGCTCTCGCTCTCTGTGCAAGCTGGATGGATGGATAGAGGGAGGTGGAGGCAATGTCGGTGGCAGCGGCTAAGGGAGTTGCAGAGGTGCGAGAGGAGCACCCCCCCCCCCCCCCCTTCACTCTGCGCTTCAACAATAGCATTTGCATATTTTTATACTCTGTCTTCCTCTGCCTCTCTCTCAAAGAAAACAGCCTGAAGCGTGAATACTCCAGCAGCAGGCGTGCAGAGGAAAACGGAAGCTGGGGAGACGGTGCGTCCGCTGTTGCTGGTGGAGAAATATGGTGCCAGCACACACGCAGTTCACACTTACACACAAGGCGGGGGCCCTTACCTCCAGAGGTTCTGCGTGGAGGGAGGGGGAGGATTGGGGGGGGGGGGGGGGGGGGGGGGGGGGGGCAAAGTTTAATGTGTGTGTTTCTGCGTGCGCACAAGGGGGACTCTGGCTCTCCTGAAAGAGGAAGAGACAAAGAAAAAGGCAGATATGACAATCAGGAGTGTACACTGTCAAAATGAAAACCAGAATAGTCAAACAACTACACTCAAAAATATCAAAACTAATACTAATAATAACTAGTACTCTGGCCTGCTACTTTTCAAGTCTACCTCGCTCCTTTTTTAGAGGAAAATTTAGTTCTTTTGATTGACATGGATCATAGAATAACCCCCAGAAACCTTGATCCATTGACTCCACCCACAACCATCAAGTGCTGCGTATACTTTCAAATGACCTGCTTGCGCTGAGTAGTTTACTTTCAAAATCTTTTTACGGTCCAATTTTTTACTATTCCTTTTTTTTTTTTACGGAACATTTTTCAACTCTGAACCGACTGAGAGATCTGAACTCATCGTTTTCTTGACCACATTTCAAAAGGAACTGACGCGCACCAATTTGTCTGCCAGCTATAGTTAAGTTTCACATAAAGATTTTACAACAAAACATATAAATCACACATTTTTCTCGACTAAAACCGCTTTCCTTTGCTTTAACTGTGCATTTTCATCCCATTAAAAAAGGCCATAAATGTGGCTTCTCAACATGCAAGCATGAATCAGCTGCTGCTCTCCTGTGATTGGTCCATTCTGGGAGGCCGCCTGAATGTTTATCAGGCAGATTTCAAACACCTGAGAGGTGAGCGTGCTTGTGTGTATGCTGTATAAAATTTCCTGCAGCACGCAGGCAGCTGTTACTGTCATTTACTGTTATTTGTAAAAAAAAAAAACGTGCGTTGTGTTAACAGTATATTGCTGCTTATGCCAGCAGGATAACTGTCCTGAAGCTCAAAGTGAAACTGCAGTCTCTTGGAAACAAACTCAAGGAATTAAGCATAAAATCTTGTGGGTAATTTTTGACTCGGATCTCAGTTTTGATCAAATCTGTTCCAAAAAGAGCATCTTATCAGCTTGTTTATCTTTAGCAAATACTGTACAACTAAAGTTACATTAATTGGTGGAGCAGGGGGAAAAAAAAACGTACATGGAAAGAACAGTCAGAGTTGTTACTTTTGCATTACATTTTTTTCAGAATAATCCACAGAAATTAAATAAAAATGTTAAAAATAGAGATTTTGGGACAAATGCTTTCATAGTCAAACATTTCCATAACGCCACCTCTTTGTGCCGGTACAAATATCCTAATCAATCTCACGCTTCAATTAACAGTTAGAATTATAGAAAATCAATGTACCCCCCCCCCCCCCCCCCCCCCCCCCCAAACTAGAATCAGGTTCGCGATCAATCAATGTACAACTAGAGGATGCTGTCGTAGATCAACAGTAAATATAATACAACTCATTGCATAGAGGACTTATTTTTGCTTTGTGGCGCCCGCACAACCAGGCCTGACGCAGGTCCTCCTTTTCATCAACAAATTTTTAATTGTATTTTGGAGAACAGTCAATATCTTTTCTGCTGGTTTGTGTGTGTTCAATTAGTGCTTTTGCGCCGTAATCTGTTAAAAAAAAAAAAAAAAGGTCCCATTCTCTCCGAGAACTCGCACACCAATAATAAAACAATAACTTGACTTAGTAGATAAACTATTTTTTTTAATAGTTTTTTTCATTTGTTTATTTCAGAAACTCTTTTTTTTTAATTTCAATTTGTTATATTTGACTCAAAGTCTCCCGTGTAATAACTGTTTTTATGCTACTCATAATTAAAACAATTTAACACGCTAAAACTTCACACTCTTGTGACTGTAGGTTCACTCCTACTTCTCTATAACTTTTTTTTTTAAAAAGGGCATATATCCGCCGTGATTCATTTTGGGTTAGTGAAATGAAAAGAATGCACACTGTTTAACCTGAAACTGGACTTTTAAGAGATTAAATTTGTATATGTGACAGTACATTTTCTGTTGCAGATCACTGAAATGTATAATATTCATAGCAAAAAGCATTTCTGATCAGAAATGGGCTATCCTGTCACTTTTTCTTGGCCTCAAGCCATAACCTGTGGCATTTCTATGACCTTTGGACGGCCCCCATTCAAGTCACTTTGCAGTTTGACTCTCAATAAACTCCTCATAGCTTTTAAATGTGTCGCTCTGAACACAGTTCACGTCCACCAACTCTTTCCTGTGAGCGTGTTTTCCAATTTAAAGGAGAAGAGCCGTTAACACAAGCAACATGTGGCCCTCCTCGCTGAGCCGTAGCTGCGTACAGCTGAGAAATGTCAACAACAGAGAATGTGCTGTAGGAAAAAGAACAAAAAAGGCACCACCCACACGGTCTGATTGGCAGGTTTGTTTGTGAAAGGTGCAGTGCAGGGATACAGTACAGCAGCAGCAACCCGTGGATGAGGATGAAATTAATATTCTTTTCCCCTGTTCTTGCCAGAGCGGCTTTATTTTCAGTGCTAATGAATCTGAAGTTGGATTGTCATTTTCTTGATTCAAGTCTAATTGGCTTGTTCTGGCTGTGTAAAGTAGATATAGGATGTCGAGATGTAGAAGAATGGCTGCTGCCTAATGAGATCTGCCACCGAATTCTGCCGAAAACAGACATTTAAAGATCTGAGTATGGATCACAGGTCTGACAAACTCCTGTGGGTGCAGTTTTATCAGCAGAGAAGTCTCAAAGACACACAGCGAGATTACTGTGGAGACGCCGGCGTTACATAACAGTGTCATTCAGAGTTTTAGCTGGAGGAGAACGCACAGTGTGGGCTCGGCTCGAGTTTCTGTGGCAGATGCCGACACTGCAACGAGACGTGTGTTCGCTATTGTTGGGAGGATTGTGTTTGTGGAATAATCCCCAAAAAAAAAAAAAAAAGGAAAAAGAAGCCCTGCAAAACGCGGAGGTCGGAATTTAAAACCTGTCGCCACCACAGGCGTCACCGCAGAGGATGCTTTGATGAGCTTTCGTCTCACACCTACCCTGTGAAGGTTACAGTCGGTGGATAACAAGATGCACTGTACAGTGCACAGGAGAGTTGCGTGTAATTTCATTTTACACGACATCCCGCATTATCTAAAGTTCAGGCAGACAAAGGAGGCGTCCCCGTGGAAGACCTTGATTTGGCAGTTTCTGGGACAGAGTGCAAGCTTTCAGTCTCTAAACCTGCTCCAACAGTCAGCAGTGATATAGTTTTAGGCGGTATGTATAAATACCAGCATGGGTGGTGGCATATGTCGCGATGAAAAGTTGTGTTTTGTCCCTATCTGATGACACATAACGTGTTGAATGTGACACTACCTTTCACACAGAGTAAGAAATACTTGGAGGGATGTGAAAACTATCTATAGCAAGACAGAAAACCTGCTCAAACTCTCAGAAGAGCACGTTTAAATGTGATCGTTCCGGAGGAGATGCGCACCTAGATGTGCCGTTTAGCAGTGGTACATATTCAGTACGCATGTTCACGAGCTACAAGACCTGACGACCAAAGGCAGAGAGGGATATTTGACTTTACAGTGCATGTTGAGGCAATTTTCCAACGTGGTCAAACAACAAAGTTCAGTTGTACTCCATTCTGTGCATCATTGTTTTATTATTCTCTAACAATTCCTCATTTATCGAAGCTAAAGATCCCCTTAGCATAAAAGATACACCAAAGAGGTTTGTAGAGTAACCCCCCTCTTCAGTTCAGTGGCATACAGTGATTCCTAGCTTGGTTTGCAGGGCGAGCTAACGCCTTCTGGTGAGTAATGTGCGGTGGGTGTGAGCTCAGAGGGGTCGGCCAGCATGCAATCTCCTGAAAGCCGCTTTTGTGATGCTGCTGGCTTGAACGCTCACGCCAGGCCTGGACAAAGAAGGCAGGAGGAGATGGGAGGGAGAGGGGCAAAGGGAAAGGGGCTAGCAGCAGCGCTGTGAAGCAGGGAAGAGAGAGTGTTTATCACAGTGTAGTCGGTCATACTTCTATGCAGGCTTTGCAGTTGTCACGCTTCCCGGAATCACGTCTGGTGTCTCCCCTCAAGACTGTCAGATGAAGGAGTTAAGCGTGGGGAAGACATTTGTGACTTCTATCAAATTATGTGAGCATGAGGAAGTTGCAACGGTGAAAAAAACGGAATCAACTTAATTCGAAAGATAGTGAATTTGAAGAGGTCGTGCAAGATAAAAGAAAACTTGTGCAAAATACCTTGCGGTCCACGTAAGCTAACACTGCTACAGTAGCTAGCACTGGCCACTTTCAGTTTCATTGTCTTTAGCTCCTGCCTAAACCCAACTAAACAGCGACTGAAAACATGAAATCTTAAATCTTAAGTGGAGACATGAACCCCAGTCTCCTGCGTGAAAGTCCAGATGTTGTTACTAGCACTCCTCCTGCTTTATACAGTTTGTGGTGTTATTTTCTTGTTATCAAAGAGGTTATGGAGGAGCCAGTTGGGTAAAAGGTCTTTCAAGAGGCCTAAAACATCTGCCATTCAAATCTGATCTCCAAAAGAGCACATTACAGCTACAATGGTCCATGATATACCAGTTTCCCAATAAGGGTTCACAGATTGTACACTGACTATGTTTTCCTAAACCACTTCCATACTCAGCTTTTGTGTTGCTACTTGGTGACATCATGGTAAGTACCTGACTGATACATACCTGACTGATTTAAAACCAGTCTTTTAGAATGCATATAAACATGTTAGTCGGACTGAAATCCCAGTTGGATAGACACCTAAGTAATGAGTTGGAGAGTCAAATTACTCTTGCATGTATACTTTTAATGGTGCAAAGACTGGCATAGGATTTTGTGCATACTTCACAGTTCCTGTCTTGGGCTTTGACTCAGAAGTAAAACAAGAAGCCAGTGCACAGAAGACGAGAAAAAACGGGAAACAACCAAGATTAACCACAAGGGAAGGCATGCATCTCATTTGTTAAAAACAGTAAAGCATGCAGCCTCTAGAGATGTCTAATTTATCGCTTAACATGCTACCGTTTAGCTCAAATGTTACGTCAACTGCAAAAAAGCCAACAACTAATAAGCTGAAAGGGGACATGTCGCCACCTACTGCAGTGGAGTCAGACATACAGCAATCATTTACCATTTACTATTCTACTTCTTTCCCACTCATAGTTCTTTACCTTCCAGCTTCATTCTAATCTGGCCAATAGTAAAAAGTAAAAGTACATGGTCAGGGTTACTCATTGGTTATGAATGGGGTCCAGTGGCAAACTATACATTTCCTAATGCATGTTAATTAAAACATGTTAGAGCACTCATGATGGCTAAATTCAGAATCTCTCCAAACCAAACAATCAGTATGTTAACGGAGAAAATAATTAGTTGCTGTTTAAATAGCTTAATGTGAGTTTAAACACAACCGACCATACAAATATTAATTAAATTAATGCATGAAAAGTCTTCATCCAAACATATGACAACAGTACATTTCTGAACATCGTCAGTGCATATTTTGTACCCGCATTAGAGTACATTTAAAGAGTGGTATTGGTACTTTTACTCCGTACACCACCCAGGATCACCTGGGGAACTCGAGACCTGCCGCAGGACTTTGGGTCGAGTACTGAAGGAAAATGTTGAAGGCGTTTGTTTAGATTACTGCTAAATCCTGACTGGTACAGAACAGTAAGGGGATGTAGACTTTTCACAACCAAGCCCCAGCCAAGTCAAAGTTGTCTGATTTTATTTTTATTTTTTTGCTCATATTGGATTATCAAATCATAGTTACTTGCAGCAAAAATAGCTTTTTGATGCAACTGTCAGATTTGTCGGATAATCCAAGGCAGAGTGCAGTATATGCGAACCTATGCAATTATGTAAGCGCGCAGCTGCCATTCAGTTAGGACTGCAACTTTAAGAGCTTCTGGATGGCTGCAGTATAGGTCTGATTATGTGAAGCAGTGTAAACACCAAGAAATGACAGTTGCATCTGCTATAATCACTGAAAATAACTGAATACTGCAAACAAAAGCATAATCCGCTGCTACTAACCACAGCACCCCAGTTAAATGCCTCCAACATGGCCACCAGAGGTAAATTGCATCACCTAAATGCCCTCTGTTCCACTTCATATGATAGTTTCTACTCTATCCAGCCCCTTGTGTGTGTTTGGTGTGTGTGTTTGTGTGCAGGAGCTGTAAACTGAGGGAAGGGAGGAAGGAGACCCATGGAGAATAAGATGTATGCAAACCCATTTCCAGACAAATGGGCCTGACTGCACGGCAACGCAGAGAGGTGCAATAAGCGTCCGGCGTGCATAATATCCACATGAATCAAGGCTTCCCGGCTGCTGAATGTGACCACACAAGCTCGCGCACAAACAGCACATGTCACCCATGTCATCAACAACCGTCGCCAACCCCGACGGTGAAGTTGAGGGTGATCATTGCTGCAGACGCTTTGAAGCTGGAGCTGGCCAGCAACCCTCATTCGGTCGGGCACGTTTACACCTCACACGTGATGGAGATGCAGTAGAAAATTATGCTAGGTGTAACAAAGTGCACCCCCAGGACATAAAGGGGTGCATTTGGCTTTCAAAGATCCACGATAGTGTTTTTTCACTCATGTTTCAGTTGTTGTTTTTTTAAATATGTACCTCACAGTTTAAGTTTTACATTTTTCATCATCGCAGCCATTGATCTCTATCTATTTGTGTGTGTATATATATATATATATATATAAATATATAAAACCGGCAGTAAATACTTCACACTAACTTGCTTGCAAATCTTGTAACTGAGTTTTGGAGTAGGGTTAAGGTGACATCAACAGAAGCAGAGTTTCCTTTCAGTTTTTTGTCATTGTGGGAAATAACCAAAAGGGCCGCATTCAAGCATGTTTAAATGCTAAATAGAAGTCAATGCAAAGGAAGAAAATATTCTAAATTGTCTACAAAAGTTGGGGAAAAGAATTTATTTTTTTAATAAAATAAAGGAAGTTCATAAATGCTATGAAACACTCACACTGAAGCAAAGTGTTTTGGAGTACATCGGGTGAAAATAACTCCTAAATATCTGATGTGATCCTACGTATTGGTTCGACAAAATGTATCTAAATCCCTCAAAAAGCACAGCAGACTGATAATTCTAAAAAAAAATGCCCTGTACAAACTGATCTCAAAGTTTCCAGCATTCAACATAAACCTCCTTTATGTTCCACTCCCTCCAACCAGCATGGTCCCACCAGAGCTGTAGGGTTTCTGCTAACTTGCTAGGCATCGTGGGCATTCAGACGTCTGCTGGGAGGTGCTGGCAAACAGTCGGGCCCTCTATCTTTCCACCTCGATTCGCAACTTTATTGTGCAAAATACACGCAGACTGGGCAGGTTTTGGGGCAGACGTAGGGATTCTGTGTGCAGCTTTCACTCTACAAGTGGAGTATTCCTCCACACATAGACACAAGTAGCCCATGTGTTGTGCAGCATGCAGGCAGGCGGGCTTCGCCCCGAGAGGCCTGGCTCCGAGTCAGGGCTCCCGCCGGCGACTCTGGCTGCCCCCCGTACACCCCCTAGCATGCATGACAGCAACACTGTATGTGTCTACAAACAAACAAATGTGCATTTGAGAGAGTGCACGATGGCTGGGCTGTGATGCAACAGGGCCATCATTTACCCCTGATTGGGACTGTATTTGTGCTACAGTCTGGCGCCCATAAAAGCCGGAGAGGCGACATTTCCTCCCCATTTCTCTCATGAATATCAAAGTCGAGGCGCCGCCACCGCCACAACAACACATGGGGAAAAATTACAGCCCCATTATTTTATTTGCATTACCTGTAATAGGCAGCATATTGGTTGTTGTATTTATTGCCTGTATTTACAGCGTGGCTGTAAACATCTGCTGATTTATTAGCCGTCCGGGCTTTGCCCAAACATCACACATAATTACTGAGCAAATAGTGTAAAGACGGTATCGGGGATTCTTGTTGCTTTTGTGGGTTTTGCTGGGATTGACCAGACTTAGCAGAGAGGAAGCAGGCAGCTTTGGTGTTGGAGGTTGAATGCATCCATCGCAGATGGAGGATCTTAGAGTCCGGTGTTTGTTCTTGCTTTTGGCTCCAATCCAAACGCGCCTATAGCCTTGACAGGGAATCAGAGAATAGCTGTTTATTTGTACAGCTCTATATCCAGTCACTCCTGTCGGGGATGTAGTTAGTGTTGTTGTTTTTTTCTCTACCTGAGCGCCCCGCTTCCGTCCAATTATGCTGTTTGTCTTCTCGAAACCCCCCCCCCTCCTCACTATCCGCCCAGCTCGTCCGCAAAGTTAGATAGAACTGGATCTATTAAGTTGGCGAAATGAGCAAAATAAAAGAGGGAAGAAGTGCGTGGGGGGGTTACCCTAGGTGTGCCCGTTCTTCTGTTATCCAATTTTACTGGGATTTGGAGTGATTTGCGCCCGGCTCCCCGAGGGAAATAAATACTTTGATTAATGTAATCCTGGGCAGGGAGGTGCCTCAACCCCCCCCCCACACACACACACACACCCACCCTTTTCTCCCTGTCCTCGGGGACCGCTACTGTTTAACAAACAAAAACAAAAAGCAGGGCCTATGGAGAGGCATGCACAGAACGCCACAAACCAGCCCGCTGAAGCAACTCGAGATTTGATTTCCAGCAGATTTGCTTTATTTATTAATTACTCAGCTTAATACACAGTATCATTCTTGATTAGCATGTGTAATACAGTCTAATAGGACAGAAAAACACCAGCCGTGTCCGTTCGCTGATTAGCATAAACAATAAGAGTGTGGATTATTTGGATGGGGTGGGGGGGTGCAAGCGTGTGTGTCCATGCTGTTTTACGTCTGCATGTGAGCGAGAGAAAGAAAGAGGGATGTGGCAAAGACGGAGCCTGCGATGAGGGATGGGTGGAGGGGATGGGACACACAAAGTCTCACCCAGGCACACACACCTTTCTCCTCTACCTCCTCTGACTCAGAAAGCTGCACTTCTGTCTATCTTTGCCGATCTGTCGCCTGTCACTCACCTCCTCACCAGCCGGCACCAGTGGCTTTTACTGCTGTTGGCGTGTGTGTGTGTGTGTGTGTTGTACAAACATCTGCCTCCTTCGCATCATTTTATCCCCACGCAGTCTCACCTCACTTTCACTTTAAGTTATAGAGTGCTGCGTCAAAGTCTTAAGGCAACTTCTCATTTCTTTATATTTTTGCTTCCAAGGACCCAGACTTTTCTTGTAATCCTTTAAAGTGGCCTTGGGCAACAGTTCTCCAGGCTTTCTGAAAGTCTTTCAAAGTTTTTCTTAGGAAATTGGCGGATTTTTCACCTGAACATTTTGAAAGCCTTTTAAGCTACTTAACACTGACGTATGAATCATTCGAACATAAAAGAACCAATTAATAAAAGCAGCCGATAATATCTTCATGCACTTTGTTTCATAACAGCGTGTTTCAAAGACACATCACTTGTTCCCATGTATTTAGTGGCATAGCCGAAAAACACCAAAAATAACCCAGTTTGACATAAAAAATGGTATTTTTGTACCATCAAAGTTATTCCCAAAGAGGTATTAGCCAAAAAACTTGGCATATCTCAGCATGGTGTGTATTTTAACCTTAAATTGATATAAACTGGTGACACTACAATAAATAGGGGGGAGCTGAGAGATGCTCCTGGACCTTCCGCTGATCCACTGAAGCTCACTGAAGCCTCATCAGAAATGGTCTCCATGGAAGGGTGGCAGTCAAGAAGCCATTCTTAAGGAAGGGAAACAGGGAGAAAAGGCTGAGCTGTGCCAAATGACACAAGAAGTGGACTGAAAATCAGCAGCAACGGGTCTGATGGAGGGATGAATCCTCCCCAGAGCCCAGCAGCCGACATCCAAAGAAGAGCTTTGGGACGTCCTTCAAGAAGCCTGGAGAGCTATTCCTGAAGACTACTTAAAGAAACGACAAGGAAGAATAAATCTGTTCATCCCAAATATTGACCTTCAAGCTCATTCGAATTGTACAAACTCAGTTTTTGTCATATATACTGTATTTTCATTCATGTTTGCACATTTATCCCTTCAACTTTTCCTATAGTCCTGGCAATATATAAAGAAATGAGGGGTGGATTAAGCATGAAGTGTTTTGATTTAAATTTGTCAATCAAAATCAAAGTACTTTTTTTGCAGAGGTGGGGACTTGGACTCGAGACTTGAGACTTGACTTGGACTCGAGTCCCGATTTTGATGACTTGAGACTTGCTTGACCAAATCAAAAAAAGACTTGAGACTCTACTTGGACTTGCAACATAGGGACTTTCTCCCACCTCTGCTTTCTTTGTGATAAAATATTTAACTTAATCATAAGAAATGGGGGGGGGGGGGGGGGGGGGGGGGGTGCTCTTTGACTCCCAAACTAGCTGCTGCAGTTTTATGGCCTCCCTGTTGATTTCCCATTCAAAATCAATACCTGCTGTGCTGGTACGTGCCATCACAGCAGAGAGCTGAGCTCCACTGGAGGCTGCTGTGATAATGCCAAACATCCTGATCTTCACCTGCATGTCTGAGCATCTACAAGCCTGATACAAGGCAATTACAAAGTATAGTGGAACGAGAGGTGTGTTTAACGCTGTCTTGAAGGATATTAATAAGGAGCCTCTGCCTCGTTTGAATGGGCTGGGGGTGGGGGTTGGAATCCCATTCATATGTGATATTGAAGCCACGTTTAAAGCTTCCACCGATATTCAGTGTTGCCCATTTAATTAACGGTATACATTATCATTTAAGTGCTCCAAGTTGGATTTAAATCAACGTTTGGCCTGACACGCTCAACGTATGTCGGATTAGCGGCTGGGCCGAGGGAGAGAAGCAAATAAATTACGTTGCCCACAGGCAACTTTAAGCAGGCCATAATTTAAAAAAAAAAAAGAAAAAAGAGAAGAAGGGAGGGAGGGGGTTGCAGGAATTGCATCAATTTAATCTGAATATGGCGGCAGCGAACAGCGCACCTTCATGAAGCTGACATGGCTGCGCATGTCAAGTGACGGCAGGAGAAAATCAGCCTTGGTGTGTGCGCGCGTGTGTTGGGTGGGGGGGTATCACTCACTTGAACCTAACATGTGATGCGTTCTGCTGCCGGGTGACTCTGCGCCCTGCATAAATGAATAAAAAGGTATCACCGGAGGTGGTGATGACGATGATGAAGAGCAACCGCCGCGCGCTCATTCCCGGGATGATGAGTACAATTCCTAAAGTCTCCGCTCGGTCATATGTTTCCACAAAAGGACACTGCTGGCTCCCACTTTTGGCTTCTGGCTTCTGGGCTGCTGCAGATGGCGACGGGCTTGAAACGGGGCCTGTGCCCCACAGAGCATTTACATACCAACAAGGCGGCTGTGACAGGCACGCGCGCATCAATACGAGCACGTTGTGGTATGTGCAAAAAACATATTCATGAGCTTTTGGAAAGAAAAAAAATGTTTTCACATTTGAATTACCTTGGTGGCTTAATGTAGCTAACCATTTTCTCTTGTTCTTTTATTCTTGGTTCCACAGTTCCTGTCTGTCTGTCTGTGCAGGTGATGTCTAAACTCAAGTCTTGGCATCCCGCCACCAGCCTACACATGAAGCAGCGGCCGTAAAACACTACAAGGACCTGCACTGCAAGCGTGTCCATGCCATGTCATCATTCCACTTTTCTTTTTTTTTTAAAAAAAGAAAAGGAAAAAAGTTAAAGCTCGGGACGACAAAATGATCTGCCGGAAGAAAAAGAAACAACAAAGATTTGGATTTTGGTTTGTAAAAGCCACGGGTCGACGGATAAATTATGACGACGATGAGATGGGGTTTTTTGCAGTGTAAGCGCGAGCTGCATTTGCATCACGAGTGAGCGCGACACCTGGCGGCGCGTTTAAAGGCACCTCGGGGCTGTCTGAAAACACAGCTTTCCGTGCAACTCAGACAGGAGTGAAATGAACTGGATTCAAGGTGTGAAACGGCAACTCAGGGCCACTCATAATAGCGGGTTGGGTCATTTCCCGTGTTTCGTTTGGATTGTAATTAAAAATCGCGATAAGTTGGCATGTTTTTTTTTTTTGGAATGGGTGAATGGTGCAGAAAACGAACCCAAACGTGGGCGCGTGCAGGTCAGATATAGCCTACATGTAGGCCTATGTAGTTTGTGCTTCTCCGTGCAGAGCCGCGGCGTCACCGCTCCGGTGCTTTTCATCTCGACTCCAGTGCACAAACATACAGCTTAATGCGGCCAGTGTTCCCCTCCTTTTATTGGGCTCACCATGGCTACCGGCCGCCGGGTTCAGAAATGCAACTCCCCATCAGCGAAGGAGAACCCGTGAGAAAAAGAAAAAAAAGGAAAAAAAGGTAAAGAGGAGGCTTGGGCTGGGGGTTGTGGTGGGGGACCCACAGCAAAGCAACTTGGGATCAGCTTTTGGAAAATAAAAGCAGCAGAAAGTTGCCACAGGCTTTGAGATAATTTTCTAGATCTGGGATAATAATGTCACCAGAAAGTGCCCCCTCCCCCCCCTCCCCCAGTTTTATTTGGAAGAGCTCTTAAAAGACCCTTCTAAAAAAAAAAAAAAAAAAAAAAACACTTTAAAATATGAGCATCATAAACTTTAAGCAAACTTTGCAGCGGCGAGATCGATTTTTATTAAACGATTTGCTGTTACCAACGCGAGTCCTCTGGAGGATTCAGCCGAGGGGGCTTTCTCCCTCTCTCTCTCTTTCACTCACTCTCTCTCTCTCTCTCTCTCTCTCTCTCATCCCCCTTCTCTTCCCGTCTTTTCTCTCCCTGCTTAAAATGTGATTGATTGCACTTTTCTCCGGTGGACATTCACTACAAAACGGCGCAGCTTATCCATCTGCCCGCTATTTATTTGGAGAAAAAAAAGCTGGAGGATGAAGAAAAAAAAAAGAAAGAAAAAAGGGAAGTGGCGCAAAAGAGAGAGAGAGAGAGAGAGATAACAAACGCGAAGAAAAGACGCGCGTGTCTATGTGGACCTCCGGGAGAAATGTATGCCGCGATTCGGTTGAAAAATGAAAAAAAAAAAAAAAAAAAGTAGGAGAGCATCCGAAAACGGCGCGAAGAAGTGGCGCAGGGATGTCGTCTCGACGGGCGGAGAGAAGCGCAGAGAATGCGCGAGCATAAAAAAAAAAAAATTCGATGACAGACACTCGACAGAAAGCCGCAGATGTGATGTGGCGACCTTACCTTGTGTCCAGGCAAAAAGGCTGAAAAATCGCTCCACTCGGTGCGCCTGGAAACGGTTATCTCCCCTTTTCCCCGACGATTCGCTGCTCCCTAAGATTTTCTTCCCTCTGCCACGACTGAGCAGGAGCCCTCCTCGGCTGCCGCTATTATTTTCACTAAAATATATGAAAATTTATGCAAATGAAAATCAGCACTAACTGTTCGTCTCTTGTTATACTTGGGGATGATTTTTTTCCCTCTCCCCCCTTTTCTTTCTGTCTTTTTTTCCCCTTCTTTGCATGCAGAATAAATGAACTACCCCCCCCCCCCCCCCCCCCCCCAGCAGGGAACTTGGGGACCTTCTTTCACACACACACACACACACACACACATATATATATTTATATTTAAGCATAAATAGTAAACACATGATATATCAGAGAGGAGTGTTTGCATCACCGCGTGGTGATTTCGGGCAGCATCCCTCAGCTGGTCAATGGCTTCTTTCATGTTGTACTTTTTTTTTCTTTTTTCGACATATTTTTTATATTCTCCTCTGCGTGTGTGTCACGTTTCCGCTGGCCGCCTGAGACGCCGTTTCAAAGCCCTCACTGTGGATTGAACAGCAGTAATTTAGACAGAAATCCTCACTGTATATTAATGAATAAAGAGGAGGGGGGGGTGGGGTGGCGTGTTTGGGGGTGGGGGGGGATATGGCTCTGGCCCCTAGCCTGCCCATTCAGGGTAAACAAATCCACGAGGCTCGCTTGGTTTTGAGCCCGGTCCAAATGAAATCTGCTGGGACGGGAAGGAGAAGGGGAAGAAGGAGACGAATGAGGGGCTGGTTGTCGGTGGCGCGTTGCTTGTATTTTTTTTTATTTGCCTTCAAAATCCCGTTTGTGAGCGAGTCCCCGCGTCATCTTTTTGGGTCTGCGGAGCTCACGAGGTAATGTTTGGGGTTTGAGGCGTGACACGACGTTCTCACCTTGCGCAGCAGAAGAGTTAATCCGCCAGCGGAACCACCTGACACAGGGGGGGGCCCCCCCTCTGTTTCAGCAGGTGGACCCTGCCAACGCAATGGGAGCCGCTCTGATGGCAATACACCAACAAAAGGTCTCATTCATCTCTGGGGTTATGTGGTCATCTTGAAGGGATGGTGATACATCTCTGGATATGTGTTTTTTTCCCCCTTTTCTATTAAACAGACGTTTCCAACACCACCAGACCTCCCCTCCATCCCTCCCTCCCTCCAGGGACTGCTCAATTTGCCCTTGTTTTGGTTGCCACTTTCTTTCTCTGTCACCGTGCCTCGGTGAGGTTGCGTTTCCGCATGGGAGCGTCACCCCCCCCCCCCCCCCCCCTATTTTTTTTTCTATTCTAACTCCTGAGGAGCGGAGGGTGCTCTGAGGTGCAGTAAACTGACTTTTACTGGCGTCCTGGGCGCAGGAGGACGGGTTGTGTAAAATAAGAAAATAAAAAAATGTAACCAAAAAAAAAAAAAGAAAATCCCAATTACTTGAACACACAGTGCACCCTATCTCGCCTGGTAGAGCACCAGATAAAGCATGTAGCATTTAGTGGAGGGTTTCATATCTATCACATGGACGTCCCGAAGGGAATTAAAGCCCTCAACTGTGGCTGCAGTGTTACACAATCAGGTCAGGCTGTAGTTAATTGTCATTGTTACAATAAGCTTTTATAATTTATTCTTATGGTTTTTTTTTAGTTTTGATGTTGATATGAATAGAAATCCATTTTATTATGTTCAGTGTACAAACACAAACAAAACAGGTGTACTTTCATTTGTTTTGGGGGGGGCTTTTTTTTTTATATAAATGCTCATCTTTACAGCGGATTGAGCCCATGACGTCACAGCCTAACAGCCTCCGTTATTTACCCCCTTCACCCCTGTTTGTGTGCTACTACCTCAGTACTATTTACTAGCAAGTTGTACTCCCCGTTTTGTTTGGACTGCAATTAAAAATCAACCAATCGGAACAGCCGGAAGGAGGGCTCGTGCGCTCCGGAGAACAGGCTGGCGAGACCTGCCAATCTCGCCCTGGGTAGCCAATCAATGCGCACGCACGGCGGGTAAACACCGCGTCTCCCCTTGGCTTGTGGGTGAGGCTGGTTTAGTGGGGTGAGGGGGGTGAGCGGGGAGGGGGGCGGGGCCACGCGGCTCAGTCAGGGAGAGGGGGGGGTGATATAGAGAGAGAGAGAGGTGGAGAGAGAGAGAGCCAGCGAATGAGAGAAGAGGCTCGCGAGCAGCGCCGCGCACTGTCCCTGCCGGATTGTACTTGAACGGGAGTTTGCGGTTTGGCAGGTTTATACACATCAAAACAGAACAAAGAGACAGTGCTATAAAAGAGGCGAGGGGAGGAAAAAGAATAAAGCGAGGGAGAAATTTTCTGCGACTGAATTACAAAAGAAGTGAGGACCCTCCGCTCATGTTTTTTTCCCATCCACGCGGGACATACACCGGGACTCTGGACATTGCGGAGACATTTTCGGGAGGCTTTTTGTTTTTCCGCGAGCGCCAGAAGTTTGTTTGGGACGCCGCTTCTCCCCCCCCTGCGCGTTTGAAAATCTCAATGTCCACATTCCCGTTGCGAAACTTTCCAAACGGACTGCGCATGGTTTCAAAGGGCTTTTGAAAGAGAGAGAAAAAAAAAAACTGGGATTTTATCCGCCGATGTCCGCGCAGATGTGTCTCAGCGAGAATGTTGTAAATACGCTCGGATTTTATTCAGCTTTCTGACGCTGTTTTTGAAGCTTTTTTTTCTTTTCTTTTTTTCTTTTCTTTTTTTTCCTTTGCATCTTCACGCATGGTATTTGCCAAAGAAAAAAAAACCCGACAACCTACCCATACTTTTAAAGTTTGAATAATTCATGAGATACAATTTGCCTGCTCGAAAGAAGTGACTGTAAAAAGGGAGGGGGGTTATCCACAAACATATTCATAAGGGTTGACGGAATGGCCACCGCCGCTTCCAATCCTTATCTACCCAGCAATAGCATCTTATCGTCCGGCTCCATCGTGCACTCTGACTCCGGGGGTGGCGGCATGCAGCCGGGCAGCGCTGCGGTTACCTCCGGGTCTGGGGGCTACAGGGGAGACCCCTCAGTCAAGATGGTACAGAGTGACTTTATGCAAGGCGCAATGGCAGCGAGCAACGGAGGACACATGCTGAGCCATGCCCACCAGTGGGTGACATCCCTCCCGCACGCCGCAGCGGCCGCAGCAGCAGCCGCTGTGGCCGCAGCCGAAGCCGGCTCGCCCTGGTCGTCGAGTCCCGTTGGGATGACGGGCAGCCCGCAGCAGCAGGACGTCAAAAACTCAGCCAGAGACGATCTGCACACGGGCACCGCGCTGCATCACAGACCCCCTCACTTAGCACCCCATCAGACTCACGCCGGGGCTTGGGGGAGCACGACTGCGGCTCACATCAACTCCATATCCGGGGGGCAGCAGCAGCAGCAGTCGCTGATCTACTCCCAGCCGGGAGGCTTCACTGTGAACGGGATGCTGAGTCCCGGGAGCCAGAACCTGGTGCACCCCGGGCTGGTGAGAGGAGACACCCCAGATCTGGACCACGGCAGCCACCACCACCACCATCACCACCAGCATCCGCATCACCAGCACCACGGCGGAGTCAACAGCCACGACCAGCACTCGGACGACGACACGCCGACTTCGGACGACCTGGAACAGTTCGCCAAGCAGTTCAAACAGCGGAGGATCAAACTGGGCTTCACGCAGGCGGACGTCGGCTTGGCTCTGGGCACCCTGTACGGGAACGTTTTCTCTCAGACAACCATCTGCAGATTCGAGGCTCTGCAGCTCAGCTTCAAAAACATGTGCAAGCTCAAGCCTTTGTTAAACAAGTGGCTTGAGGAGGCCGATTCGTCCACGGGGAGCCCCACCAGCATCGACAAGATCGCGGCGCAGGGGAGGAAGCGAAAGAAGCGCACGTCCATCGAGGTGAGCGTCAAGGGGGCTTTGGAGAGCCACTTCCTAAAATGCCCCAAACCCTCTGCGCAGGAGATCAGCAGCCTGGCGGACAACTTGCAGCTGGAGAAAGAGGTGGTTAGAGTGTGGTTTTGCAATAGGAGACAGAAGGAAAAACGGATGACGCCCCCGGGAGTGGCGCAGACGCCGGAGGATGTGTACTCTCAGGTCGGCAATGTGAGTGCAGAAACACCGCCCCCCTCCATGGACTGCAAAAGAATGTTCAGTGAAACATAGAACAGCACACAAGAGTATTTTATATCAAATTAAACTGCTTAAAAACAAACAAAAACAAACCAGACTATCGCCATGATAGCCAAATTTTTTGATACTGTGATTGTGAGAATGAGACTGCAAATGTGTTTTATCTATTTTTCAGCAGAGAAAGCAAACAAACAGACAGCAACCTTTTCCCCCCTTCTTCCTCCCAAACTCCCCCCTCCTTCAGACAAAAAAAAACAAAAACAAAACAAAAAAAAACGCACCTTCTTCCAGGCCCTGAAATGTCTTAACCTAAAAGGTTCCTTCTGCTTTTTTCTTTCAGGGGCATTTTTTAGTAGATTACTTAAAAGATGCAAGTGAAGCGAGCGACCAGAGGGTGACAACCACAAGTTCATTCCACCAGGTAATTTTGGCGCATTGAGACACACCAGGAGGAAACCAAGCATTTGGTTTGATTTAGAATTTTTTTTTTTTTTTGTTCTCTTCCACCCTGTCTAAGACAACAACAACAAAACAAAAAGAAAGAAAGAACGAAAGAAAGAAAATGTCCCCCCCTCTCACCTCACACTACTACTACTTCATTATCCTGTGTTTGATTGAAGAAACAAAGGAGAAGACATTTTGTGTATTTAAAAAATGGGACTGAACCGCCCCCCCCCCCCCCCCCCCCACAATCCATTCACCAAAACCCGGGTTGTTGTTTTTTTCTTCTTCTTCTTCTTTTTTTCCTCCAACAATAACAAAGGGAGAAAAAACTGCAACTGTGTGAGGAAATGGTGACATCAACGAAGCTTCCATCAAAAATGTTTTTGGTCTTTTTTGTCTTTTCCTGAGATCTCTGGCACCAAGGCGCGCACACACACACACACACATGACACACACACTCGTGTACAAATGGAGGATTAGGGGATTTTTCTCCCCAACCCAAACCCGCCCACCCACCTCATCTTGAGGCCAACGTGAGCCCAGAAAGAAAAGACACGCAGGACCTGGACTGTCTGAACCCCTCCACCCTCCCACCCGCCTGATCTCAAAGATCACATCTTTCACCTGCTTTTCTCTCCTTCTCTCTCTCTCTCTCTCTCCCTTTTTTTTTTCTTAAATTCTTAGAAAAATATTTTTATCACTCTGACTATTATTTAATGGACTCTGACGCCGCGAGTGGATTTTTTTTCTCCCCCGCCTCCCTGTGATTATTATCATCATTATTTCCCCCCCCCCCCCCCCCCCAACCGCATCAAATAGAGACAGAAAAAAGACATTTGAAGAGACTCGAAGCTGCACTTATTTGAGAGAAAGGAAAAAAAAGGACAAAAAACGGACAAAAAAAATAATAATCTGTTGCCAAGTGTGACTGAGTGAGTGCTGTGGATACACTATTGACGCTGCCACTTTGTACGCAGCGTCCTTTGGTAGGTTTTAATAAGCAAAACAGACAAACTTGGAGAAAAATGAAAAAACAACAAAAAAAACGACAAAAAAAAACTCTGTAAAGCCGGCAATAGAGATCACTAGATCAGACGCTGATCTGATTTATTTACTTTATATTTTTCATCAAAATGACTTGTTTTGATATTTTATTCGGAATGAATTATTCCAAACGGTAATTTATTTCCCCCCCTCTGAGGAACTTGTGTAAGAAGCTTAACCCTCTCTCTTGCTTTGGTTCAATTTGTTTCTTCCGTTTATTTTTTATTTTTTTTGTGTGTTTCATTTTTCTTTTTATTTCTGTTGCTGCCCTTTGCCTTGTTTCATTTTATTTTTTTTTGTATTGTTAAAGGAGCACAAATCACCATAAGCTGACCGTTGTTAGGTAATAAGGGTATATTTTGATGTGATCATTTTTGATTGTAATTTAATTTTCAGTAGTGGTTCCGTGCGAGCTGATTGAGACACAATAAATTTGTTAGAATGAACTGCGGGTCATCCTGTGTTTATGAAATGTATCCTCTCATCGTGCACGTGGCTGTGTTTTTATTTGTGTGTGTGTGTGTGTGTGTGTGTGTGTGTGTGTGTGTGTGTGTGTGTGTTGGTGGGGTAGAGGTTGCACGTTTCTTGCATGCACAGCTGCTGAATCTAACGGAGGAAAATGGTGGACTGTGTCGCCCCGAACTTATGACGTCCGCGAGAGCGTGTAAAGCATAGGGAGGGTTTGTCCAGTTTGGACCTCTTAACATCTTTTTTTTTAAACGAGAAAAATCCGGCGCTCTGATTTTCTTGCGACCGAGTGAAATGAGTAGATTTTGAATGATAAACGCGTCGCGGGTCAGCCGAACAGGCCTCGTTTGTTTACATCTGCTGCCTCCTCGGGGCCGCCTCCTCCAGCAGCCCCGAGGGTGCAGATCAGCCTCGGCTGAGTTAAGATTCCACTAAGGGAAAGAAAGAAAAAAACAAACAAGCGTCCATGTTGGATAGGCTACTCCATATCCAGATCGCTTAATTCCGATAAAAGACGCATTTAATCTGCAAACTAATTGAATAGGAGCCTCGCGAAGGCTGGTGGGGCTTGCAGTGGCTTCTGACAGGGGAAACGCGACCGTGCTCTGGTGCAGGTGTTGTGGCTATATTCCTGTGCGGAGGGGCTTCTAACTGGGCAGAGCTGACATGTTGTTTTAGGGCCCATAGGGCCCACCGGGTCAGAGCGCTTATCGATTCTGTCTGCGCGTCCACGAGCGCAGCGAAAGGACTGCAAACCGGTGGAGCTCAGAGCGGAAAGACATGCAAAAAGGAATAAACCGGTGTGCGTGTTTGTAAACGCGCGGCAGCTATAGAAGCGATTTTACCTCAAACCAGGACTATTTTCCCGTCACGGGTGCAGGTGTTGGGAGGGTGGGTGGTTGGTTTTTTTTTCTTCTCTCCTTTCTTTTCTTTCGCTCCTTCTTTCTTCACTTGTCCTCACTCGCCTATTCAGCAAAACTCACTAAACGTGTCCTCTCGCTGCAGGATTTGAATTTCGCGGATGATTTCCCATACTAGTTGCTTAGCAACTGAATTCAATGATATAGAGAAGTGGGCATCATTTTTCTTTGTCTCCATCAGTAAAAGTGGCAGCAGTTTGCACGCGCGCGCGCGCGCGCAAGCACTCGCACGCACGGACGCACGGACGCACGCACAGCCTCCCGTCCAAAACTTCTTATTCCTGTCATAACTCTCTCTTGTTATTGTTATTTCTTCTTGTATTTACAGTAGGCTATATATGTTTTTTTTTTCTTTCGAAATGCCATTTTTATTTTTGGTTTGAACGCGTTTCAGTGATAAACTTTCATTTAGATTGAGAGAAGCATAGGGCTGAAGGATTTTGCGGTGTGACTCCCATTCGACGTTAGCTACCTGTGCACGTGCTCATATTGAACGCAGTTCTCGAGCTCATGTAGCCTATCTGTGAATATGTATTTATATATATATATATATATAAGCCTATATATATATTTATATATAGCCTATATATAAATATATATATATATACATATATATATATTTATATAAAGAAAGAATAAATCCTATGCAAAGTCACATGACTACCTGAGACCTTCAACCAGAAGAACACTTCAGAGGAACGCTGCTATCCCACAACAAACCTCCCCATCACACACACACACACGCGCGCGCGAACATCTCGCGCGCACATGGATGCAACAACAACAGCAACAACAAAAAAAATGTATCAGAGAGGCTCGCGCGAGAAAAATCCCAATGCGGGGAGAGATTTCACAAAAGGGAGTTTCAAAACTCATAATGGGTTTTGATCCGCCTATTCCACGACAGCTTTGGCTTCTTTTTTTTTCCACGGGGCCCCGCGTTGGCAAACGGCAGCAGGTCCGCGCGCGCGCGTGCGTTTAGCTTTCCCTGCTCTGAGTCAGGTGATCCAACAGGCTCGTCTCGCACACATTCCCGGCGATGACGAGATTCTAGAACTTTTCCGCCGTTGTTGTTTGGACTTCACGTGGCTTTAAAAAAGGCCTTCAATCAGCCGTGACACCCGCGTGAAGCCGAGGCTGTGACAGTTTCAATCTGCTCAGTTTATCACGGTTTTTACATCTCTCATCAAATAACTTTACGGGCATCTACTTGTTTGAAAACGTCTGTTTTTTTTTTATTTTATTTTCATTATATTTGACTTTGTGGGCTGCTTGCAAAAAGGATTTTTTTTAAGTCCAAACCTTAAAGACTCAAACTTCAGGTCACTTTTTAAATTGTAATAAACCGTTAAAATTGTTTTAATCGTTATTCTGTGTAAATTGCTCCATTGTTTGCTTCTTTTTTTCATTGTTGACGTTTTTTCTTTTCTTTTAGAGGTTTAAACCAATTTAGGAGAGTGTTGTTGCCTTTTCTGCGGCGGACTGATACACCCAGGCGCAACTTGGTGACAGTCAGGTTCATAAATGGCCCCCAAAACGCTTCCACCCCGTCGTGTTTACTCCACGTGTCGAGCGCATGAATATGGATTATTGGGAGCTGCTTGTCTGCAGGGGAGCCTCTCTCCCTCCTGCACACGGGATTTATCTGCGCTGCGGAGGAGACGTGCGGAAAATGCGCCCCTGTCTGCACCCTTTTCATGGTCGTTATCGCTGAGGGTTTTCTTTCTCTTCCTAGAAGTGCGGAAGGGTTATTTCTTGCAGGTGTAAGAGGGCTTCCTTCCAGGTAAAACCACGAGCGAAAAGTTTATTAAACCCACCCTTTTAAAAAAAAAATTAGAATATAAAATATTTATAATTCCTATTTTTAATCAAGGGTCTTCTGACTGTTTGTGCGCATTGTTCTGTTGTTTGAAATACAGCAAAAACCTGGGCTGAAAATGTCATGTTTCAGTCATTTCAGTCATTTTGTTTACAGATTACATATTTGTTATCTCCCAAATTAATTAGCTTAATACAGGTTATGCACAACAGGTCCATTATAATAATGATAATAATAATTATAATAATACTTATAATAATACTGATAATTTTGTGCCATTGTTTTTTGTTAAATTTAGACAATTTCAGGACCCCCCTCCTTTTTTTCCCCCCCAAAATCAGAATATATATCAGAGTCAAACAGCAGCGGTGGGTCATAAGAGGCCTCCGTGTAAATAGAGCTTATCAGGTCTCCATTGTGGCTGCAGGAAGAAGAAGGAGAAGAAGAAGAAGAAGAAGAAGAAAAGAGGAGAGACGACAGAAAGCAAAGGAGGGCGTCTTTAAAATATGTGACGTGACTCTCGGGGATTTCCTCTATAAATTGTGAAGGTCATGGTTTTGTGAGCATGTCTCGATGGATGGATGGATGGGTAGAGGAGGGGTGAATGAAGTCTGAGGGCAGCCACGCAGAGGTACTGTAATGTGCTTCAGCGTCTCATCTGCCTGTCTGCATTTCAAAAGCACATAAAGCCCACACTTATATATGAATATATATGTGTGTGTGCCTGTGCATGTGTGATATTTTTTCTTTCCTCAACTTCCTTCTTGCGAAATGCGGATATGATTCAGCAGCAAGAATATTTTTACGTTTTTTAAGCTTTAGTAAACCACGGGAAAGGATTTGATCAATTCAACCTCATTTTATCACGATCCCGCGGTTTATGGGTGGATTATTATTATTATTATTATTATTTTTATTTTTATTTTTATTTTTATTTTTATTTTTATTTTTATTTTTATTTTTATTTTTTCAAATAAAGGGACCGTGAACTCTCTTATGTATCAGGCCAAAAAAAAAGGCTTGAAAGCTATATGGATTCCCAGAATATTTCCAGGGGCGTTTTGTTGTTTCTAAAACTGAATTATAATCCTGATCTAACCCCTGCAATGTTCCTGAAATGCTCACAATATTCTTGCTGTGTCCCCTGAAAGTGCCTTCTGGGATTTTAATTTCTGATCTAAATTGTAACACTGAAATTCTCCATAAACTTCTTCTAATTCCTGAGTGAAACTTCCTGAGCTTCCATGCAGCTAACTGCAGGTAGTAAGTTGTGTTTTCTAAGTGTATTTTTTTTTTTTTTTTTGGCTTAGAAAATAGGCCCGCTTTGGTCCTGATCTGTAGATGAGTCCTCATTGAGGTGCACACACACACACACACACCTCAGACCCATTACAAAGTAGAAAATACAATCAAATAAATCACTTGCGTGTTTATTTCTGTGTGCAAATGTAGTCAGCTGCCTTAGTGGTTAGGGATCCTCCCTGAAGAGACAGAAAGAAGAATAAAAGTTGCAGCAGTGAGGAAGAGGCCCACACCTTCTATGAGCCGCTCAAGTGCCAGTTTGTATGTTTTAATAAAGACATAAACTCATCCAAAGCTGCTCCCAGGTCATCTTCCGGCATATACGCCAACAAGAAGCTGATTTAAACAACAGTCTTTGATGATTTTATGAACAGTCACCCCCAATAAAACTAGTGTTTTAAGCTCCCCGTTTCAGCTCCCCCCCCCCCCCCCCCCCCCCCCCTTCAAACAGAGCTCGTGCTCTGAAGCTTCTCCGACCTTACAGCGCCACCAAGTGGCAGCGGGAGCCGACTTCAGATCCTCGATCCTCCAGCCGCCCCATGTCAGCATCTCCACAAGAATCAACAGCGAACTAATCAGAGTTCATCGGTGCATCTGACATCTTGGCGCAGTTTGGAGAGGGAAGACTTGGGATATTTTTTTGTTTTGTTTGTTTTTTAGGCAGTTTAGTGTCGTTTAGAAGACTTGAAGCTAAAAAAATGAGGCTTGTGGATGCAGGACGTGTCTTAAAGGGAGTTTTTTTGTTTTGTTTAGTTTTTTGGGGGGTGGGGGGGTTGAAATATCTTGTATTCAAAGTGACATTGTTGCGCTGTAGTTCACTGCGGAGCATTTAAGGCTACGTTGCGGCCACTTTTAAGTGAGTTTACGCGAGAGGCTTTTTGTCGGGCCTTTCTTTCATCCTCATGGCGAGAGACAATCCTGTCAGGTTTTAAATCATTGAAATAAACACATAATGAGACATTTGGTCTCTCAGTTGATTTCACTTGTTTCACTTTCCCCTCAAAAGCCTTTGAAAAAGAAAATCGTTCGGGTTTTACTTCATGAAGCTCCTCTCCTGGTTCAGCGTATAAAGCACAGCAGACGCTCCTGAAAGCAGGAATTTCTTTGTCGCTCCGTAAAAAAATCAGGAATCGGTTCTTTCACACCTCTCCCAGTGCATCTGAAGTTGTATCCTCCCCTTGATTGCTTTCCTGCAGGAATCCGTGGTGCAGTTTTGTTTTTTGTTTTTTTGTGGAAACTCACCCTGATTGTTTTCCATTCACGCTCGCCGCGTCTCGCCGCAGCCAATCCACGAGGGCTAAACGCGAGCTCCGCCCGCCTCGACGATCCCCCATCACAAGACGGCTGGCACTGCTTTATTGGTTGCCATGGGAACCAGGAAGCTAGTTAGTGATCTTTCACTTCATCTCCGTGTTGTTTGTTCTCGGGACACTGGAGGCGGCTTTTCAGGCGGTGCACGTGTGTTTGGAAAGCGCTGCTGATGATGTCCACTGCCACTTTTTTTGCGGCTTTTTTTTTTTTTAATCGTCTGACATGCTGTAGTTCAACCGTCGAGAGAGAGAAAGAGAGTGGATTTGAAGTAGGTGCAGTTACAGGATTGTCAGCATGTAATTGCTGTCGTGAATCAGTCTGATTGATTTGAACAATCAGATCCTGCGGGATGCCTCTTTTTAAGGTGCCGGAGTGTCACTTCAGAGCATAAAGAAGGTGCTTAGAATGAAATCATATTAGGACCTTGTGGCACAAGTGACATCTGTCCATGAAGTTCTCTTTGCCAAGATAGATTGCCTATAGAGTTGTTAAAAATAAAAAAGAAATAAAAAAGAGCCGCCTGCAATACTACCCAGAACTCGAACCCATCTCAGCCCCGCTTCCGATCGGACCCACGTCCCGTAGCGCGAGAGTTCAGCTGCTTCCAAAGCTGCAGGCCTCAGTTGTGTCAAGTCTTTGCCATCAACTGTTTGTATTGTAACAACCGTAAGGAGAGAAGGATTCAATTGTATATTAGAGAAAAGATGAGGCATTTCCCCCAAAGAGGTGCCCCGTCTCCCTGCTTCTGAGTAGAAAATGGCACTTTTTTCTTCAACTAAAGTAGACGTCGTCCGATCTTGACGTCACCTGAACTGGAGCAGTGATGCCAGAATCTGTTCGAGTTTTTTTTTTTAGGACAGTTGATCGAGTCACCTCCAGCTCCTGTTTGCCTACATGCAAGCATGTGGACATAAATGTGTGTTCCTGCACACTCGATGTCTCCTCCCCCGTGTGTTTTGTGTGCGAGTGCGCGCGTGTGTGCATGCGTCCTGTCCTATGGCGGCGAGTCCCGGGCCGTGACGGATCTCCACAGCAGACGGATCGATGGTCGAGGACAGAGACAGGGGTCGGTCGGCCCTCAGGGGTCCGCCAGTGACATCTCCTGCTGCAGCTCGCCGGCCGGACGCCAGCCGTCCCAGCAGGCCTTTCACTCTGGCAGCAGTTGCCAAGGTGACAGCATGTCAGTGCGGCCCCGCAGCCTCACTGAGGGTGGTGGGGGGGTGGGGGGGTTGGTGGGGGGGGGGGGGGGGGGGGGTTGAGGTGAGGAGGATGAGTGTGAGGAGGGAGCCCGATGCATCACCAGCTCTGATGGGTTTGTCAATACTGCTTACATCCAGGGGGAGCCGGGCCCGCTGTGACACACACTGAGCCCCATCAGAGAGCTAAAACACACACACTTATACACACAAAGTCATACATTTATATATGAGGTCTGCATTTCTATACACTGTACTGACTTGAGTTCATTTCCAAAGCAAAACACCTACATGCCTGACTCTAAAACATAAATGCACAAACTCACATGAGCATAAGCCATGGGGTACATAAAAAAAAAAACATCACAACATGCATATCTACACGTTTCAACATGGTCCAATTGTGGTACAAATCTGCTGGATATTTTATGTTGGCAGCATTTTAAACCAAAAGTGGAGGCTGGGATCAACAGCATATTCATGCATCTTGTTCATGTTTGAAGTAAATGTGCTCAGCTCTTGGATTTAGTCTTGATGTGTCTGTATTTTGTGTGTATGCGACCGTTGTGACAGGTGCGGCGAACAATGATGATGAACAATGAAGACAGTGAAGATGGTCACATTCAGTAGACTTTCAGTAGAGTGTTTGCTTACTGAAAAATGCAAAACTCTGCGTCCCGTCTGCGCACACGCATGTTCAAGCGAGGTTAATATCTGTAACCAAATGAACATCAAACCTGTCCATGATATTAGCCATTGGCTCTCATTATCACAGGGTGCTGGAAGTGAAGCTTTTATTCAGTTTTATTTGATAAAAAATGTCTTTTGCACACTTTTTAGAATAGAATTAAAAACCCATTTGATCTGTGTTCCTGCCCCGTTTGCATTTGGAAAGTTCCAGAGGACACCATTGAAATTTAGCTTTTGTTTGATCATACAACACAGTCTTCGCGGCTGGACACAGCTCTCTGAGTTTTGTGCGCACATGGACACAAAAACTGATTAGAGACTTCTTTATAGAGCTACAGTCAAACTGAATCTCACGACGCTGTCATAGAATAAATAGTTTACCAGTTTTAGCAGGTGAAAAATGAGATTGGGAAGTACCCCTATTGATGTTCTAGCATGCAGAAGTTGTTGTTAGGGGGTTCCTATCCCCAGCCAGGTAGTTTTTAATGCCTCTGCCCACCAAGGTGATTTTTGTGCATTAGCCCAACCAAACAGTGAATGAAAGTGCAATAAAAAAAGTTGAATAGTGACTGAAAAGCAAAGTAAAGTTAAAAACAAAAGCAGACGATATTAGCAATATCATTTATTAAAGTTGGCTGGGGCTTAAAAAATAAAGCGTCTTGCTTCTCAAAACAATATGCGTTCAAAAGAGTAATACATTTGCATCACAAAATCGTTCACCCAGAAAAAGTCAGACCTCACATCGCTTGGCGCTATTTTCTCTCCCTTCGTATCACTGCGTGCAGCCACCTGCCGATGGCCGCACCTGTTACTGTGTTTCCTGCTCGAAAGCAGGGGACTGCTCGGTCTGCACTTCGGTCTGCACAGTCTCAGCACGGTTTATATAGCCCGTAGTGATACGAAGGTAGAGAAAATAGAGCCAAGCAATTGTGAGGTCTGACTTTTTCTGGGTGAACGATTTTGTGATGCAAATGTATTACTCTTTTGAACGCATATTGTTTTGAGAAGCAAGACGCTTTATTTTTTAAGCCCCAGCAAACTAGCCGGACTACCTTCATCAACACCAAAACGAGGCTGGAACTCGCTGGCTCACAGGACGCAGCAGGAGGTAAGAAAATGTTCATAAATGATATTGCTACTATGGGATGTCATACAGCTTCATGTCAAAAGAGGCGAACTATCCCTTTAACGCAGACTTTTTCACCTTTTAGCCCCTGTTGTGAGACTTAGGTTACTCCTATGTGCAGATATTTGCATGTCCACGTACACGAGAAAAAGGAAAAGCCACCTTTGAGGACACGAGTTCATGGATTGGGTTTTGTGACAATTTTAACAACCACCGAGACTCTGTTGTCCTCGGAGTTTTGAAGTAAGGCTAGAGAATTTTGGCCATTTGTTTGCTCTTTGGCTCCCCCCGCAGTTGTGGGATGTAACACCACTGTCATACAGCCCTGCACAGCCTGGGCAGCCATGCAAACTAACTTGGAGGCCACAACACCGCCCTCAAAAGACCACAAAAATTGTCGAGCGACCATAAAGCAGGATGGTGTGCTGCCAACCCAGTCTCACAGACAAACGTGTAAAAGCTACGTTGGTCCACAAGGGAAAACGTGGTATTGTCACAATTTGGCCCTCAAAATTGTGACAATACCACGTTTTATTTGGCCTATCATTTACATTGCTTCGCAACCAGGTCACGGGACTATCAAGTTTCCCTCAGCTAAAAAAGGAAAATGGCCGACTGTCAACCTTTTTTCTGTGAAAAACATGACATTTTAAGAAAGTGCATTTGTATGCATTTCGATGGCATTTCTAGCGAGAACTGTGCATAATATTTTCAGAATCTTCATTCAGAGAATGTAGACGATCTTTATTAGTTTCTTTATACGTTTATTAGTTTTGCCAAAGATTTTGGTATCTCCTTGAAAAAACGTAAGAATAACACGTTTTGTACCGTTGTTAAGGTGGTTGCTATGGACGCTGCTATCTCTTCGTCACCGACCTGCGCCGACATTGGTGCTGCGGGGCCCGGACACCAATGTTGTCGTGAACTGCTGTATCTTAGCCCTCAGGAACTCCCGAGGCAGTTTCAGATCCTGACCCTCACCCAGATGCACGTTCACAACAAAGGTCAGCCTACTTCGAAGTAAGTCAGAAGCACATCGTTTTAAGATTCACAAACATCTCTAAGGTTGCTTTAAAGTCTGCTCATTAGATGAACGCTCCCCAAATATTTTTGATCAAATTACCACCAAGCATTTGCAGATAAGCAGAGGAGTCCAGGCAGAGTATATACTGAGGGACTAACAGGGTCGGTTTTTGCTATGGGCAATGTGGGTGACCGCCCTGGGCGCACGAGGGGGGGGGGGTTCGAGGGATAGACTGATCCCAGGCCACACAACACAAACTGCTTCCAATCCAAATAAACTGTAATTCAGTCCTAAAATGAAAAAATAAAATCTGTGCAGTCATCTACGTGAATTTGTTTACGTCACGTGACTCCGGTTGATTGACGGGTGAACGGACGGTGTTAATGGGAAAAGCAAAGGTAAAAATGTGCAGTCATCATGGATCATCATCATGGTAAAAGACCAAAGAAGCCATCAGGTGCCCAGTTTAGAAAGAGAAGAAAAGAAGAAGAGGAGAAACGGGCAAAAGATAAAGGGATGCAGTTCTGAGTGACGTGGTTGAATTGTCGTCACAGGATTATCTCGAAAAAAGGGAGATTTTTGTGCGATTTGTAGGTCTGTTTTATGGCAAGCCATGGTGTTTTTCCTCATCCTCACTGAGAGGTTTTAAGTCTAACTGACAGCAGCTGTTGGCACACATCAACAGAGGCTGACAACAAAAGGGACGATTGATTCAATCGTTAGGGACTGAATTTGCATGTACTTGTTGATGGTCATTTGTGCAACCGCTAAACTCCTTCACCTTACAAATATGGAGGTTGGAACGCTTTAATGGTTACTATCTGGAGTTTCATGCTACAAGAGCATTTCCCTGTATGAAACTCAAATACAAACCAACTTAGCCCCCAGGAACTTCCGAGGCAGTTTCAGACCCTGACCCTCACCCAGATGCACGTTCATAACAAAGGTCAGTGTACTTCGAAGCAAGTTAAGATTCACAAACATCTCTAAGGTTGCTTTAAAGTCTGCTCATTAGATGAACGCTCCCCAAATATTTTTTTTAAATTAATTTACCACCAAGCATTTTGCGTCTCGTGCAGATAGGGTTGAGTTGCAGGATGGTCTCGAATAAAAGAAGATTTTATTTGTGTTTTATTTAGAAGGTCTGTTGTATGGCAAGTCATGGTGTTTTTCCTCATCCTCACTGAGAAGTTTTTAATGTCTAAGCCTAACTGACAGCAGCTGTTGGTACACATCAACAGAGGCTGACAACAAAAGTGAAGATTGATTCAGTCGTTAGGTGCAGCTTTGGAACAGCCTTCCAGAAGATGTGAGACAGGCCTCAACTCTGACAGTTTAAATCCAGGCTGAAAACAGTTCTATTTACCTGTGCATATGACACCTGAAAGTATTTTATCTGCACTCTTCACTTTTAAATTAATTAATTAATGATCATTTTTAATGGGTTTTTTATTTTTATATTTTTAATGATTTTATTGCCTTGATTTTAAGCACTTTGAATTACCTTGCGTACGAATTGTGCTCTATAAATAAAATTGCCTTGCCTTGCCTAGATACTGAATTTGCATGTACTTGTTGATGGTCATTTGTGCAACCGCTAAACTCCTTCACCTTACAAATATGGAGGTTGGAACGGTTAAATGGTTACTTTCTGGAGTTCCATGCTACAAGAGCATTTTCGTGTATGAAGCTCAAACACAAACAAACAAAAAGAATCGTTGTCCCAGGACACAAATCAACAGATTACCTTCCACAGAGAACCTCTGTGAGAGCAGAAATCCAGAGAGTTTCCCCAGTTCCATACTACTTAGTAATCTGTGGAGATTTTTCAGCGGGCATCGTGTTTGCGCTGAAAATGTAGGGAGGAAAAACAAAAGATACACGTGCTGTTCACGTGAACTGCTGCCGCTTAAAGCCATGCACAGAAAGGAAATGGAGGTTTCACCGAAAGCTGAAAAAAAACAACAATTTTTTTTTTAATGAACTGCAGATGGTGAAGGAGCATTTCCAGAAAGACTCACTGACTCAAATGTATTATATCGTGTATCCAACCATTGGGACACAGCTAATGTTTCAACCCTGAAACTGAATGATTGACCAACGTAGTGACTCGTGTTTCAGCTCCAGGAATTCTGTCCCCGCAACATGATTTACACACCTCGAAATACAGCGCTAAGAAAGATGTCTTCACCTATAATGCACTGTGGAGTGCAGCCCGCATTTTGTAGTTACATGTCAACAATGAGCCATTGAAAGACGAAAGTTTTCTTTGGGGGCCGTGGACACGAAACTCCCGACACACGGCCGTGGATTGAAGGATGGATGGATGGATGGTCAAATAAAGAGAAATGACCAGGACAGAAGAAACAAGAGAGCTGAGGAGGAGAAGGAAGAGAAAGCACGCTCGGGCCATCTGACTCTGTATCTCATTTACCAAAAAGGAGACACACGCGGGGGTTTGGAAAAGTAGCATCAGCCATTTATGGCTCGAAGAGGCTTGGAGTGTAACCATTTCTAGGCTTTGGATTTAATACATCACCAATGTTGGGCCACAAGCCTTTCCAAGTTAGACATTAGAGGCAGATGCCCAAAATGGAATCATTTGCTAATCCCCAACATTTTCACCTCTCCGGAAGCCCAGGGTGTTTTGACCCAGCAGTGTTAAGTTGTGTGACTGTATTCAGAGAGAGGGGGGGTGGCGGTGTTACAGCTAATCTCGTGCTCCTATCTTGGTGTGCTGAGGTTTCGTAAGTAGAGAGGGAGAAGGTGCGAGGATATACAGAGCGAGCGTGATTCCTCGCACATCCAATCTGACCAATCCTCTTAGCAAGAGAGAGTTGAGCTCTGCCCTCCCCTGAGAAAGTCTCTTTTTCATCCAACCTATTATGTCAATGTTTAATACCTGAGGAGGGAGGAAGGGAGGGAGAGAGAGAAAGGTAAAATATGATGACTGGAGCCGTGGCGGAGCTTGTTTGCAGCTGATACCGGAGGCGCGTGCTGCTGCTGCTGTCAGTTCCTCGCGGTTGCTTTTTTTGCGCCCACGTCGGCGTGCGCTGCTAATGTCCCCCTGCTTTTGCGGGCACATGTTAGCTTTACACGGCAACATATTACCAGTTTTGCACGCGCGCCTCCTCAATGCTCATCTCTGCCGCACGAGACGGAGCTCGACTTGCGCATTAGCAAACACAGAGGTTGCTTGCTCTCAAACACCATTTGTGAATGGCTTCCTCGCGCCGTTTAAAAGCTTTGCTCGCTGAAATAAAAGTAATTAATTGGTGTTATACACCAAGGACATAATTATCTTTTCCAGTAACTGGCACATATTTAATTACCAGTAATTGTTCCCCGAGCCTTGTTCAAAAGTGTTGCGCACCAGACAGTTCTGATATATTATACACTAATCCTGCACTTGATACTCAGTCAATTAGGAAATGTGTGTCAAAGAGCAATCATGTAAACAGCATTGTGGAACACACACACACACGCGCGCGTCTTTAAGAGACGTGAGGCCTATTTGGGCCTTCATCTGTGTCCTCTCTCACACACACAGACGCACAGTCACACACATCTGTCTCACTGCTCTGCACTTTGTTTTCCTCCTCAGGGCACAAATCCCCACCTATCCCTTCCCTTCCCGAGGTGTTAATGCCTGCCAGATTGGAGGGGAAAGTAATTTGAGATCATTTTTGCTACAAAGGCCGCCGATACTGATTAACACGGGGGGCTACTTTTCTCGCCAAGTGGCACGGTCCCCATTTTAAAAGAGCTAAATTTACTCCTCTGTGCCTGTGGGGTGTGTGTGGGGCCAGAGGCTGCAGAGGGGCCCTTGAACATGAGAACAGGGTTTAATAAGTAAACAGGAGAAGAAGAGAACAGTGCTTCTGATCAGGGCTTATTTGCCCAGCCGAGCCCCTGGTACGCGCTACTAGCTGATTAGCCCTGCCGATTGTACCTTGTAATTGCAGTGCCTTGACCCCCTCCAGGCAAATATTAGATTTTAGTGGTTTAACCTTTCCAGTCGTCAGAGCGGGGTAAATTGCCCAACCAGATGTTAAGGAGCCCAGCGGTAGTCCGCAGCCCTTCTGATCAGCGGGGGAAGAAAAAAAAAGCTCACAGATTGAACCTTTTCTTTTTAATATTGTCTCAATTTCCTCTGGCCTTTCAAGCTGATTTCTCGCAGCGGTTTCCTTACCCGAGAAAATGATCATGCTCCGATCCTTATCCAGCCCGTCTGATGTCAGGTTACAAGCGAGACGTATTATTTAAAATCAGTCCAGTCACAGTCATTAGCGGGGAACAAATGATCAATGAAGAGATCAATGGCAGATATTAACCTAGCAATCAGTCCCTCAGTTCAGTCCCTCCAGCAATTTGTCAGCTGGTGAGATGTGACACATCCTACTTTGGCAAGTCTTCCCCAGAATGCTTACAGATCATGGAGGGGGATGTTGCTTAAACACACGAGGAGTCTGGTTAATACAGCACCAAGTGCACCAAATGTTTTTGAAGGAGCTGTTTCTTCTATTTTGAATACTAAGTTTTCTTTTGAAATCATTCCATTCCAACCCAAAATAGTTGGCAACCAACTAGCCAAAACTGATTGCAGCATAGAGCAACAAGGGGTCCAGATCTCGGGGAAAAACCATCTCTTTCTCTGTATGAAGAGAAAGATCGATCTGTGAATGGTTGCTCCAGGCCTCCATCCAGATGAGACGGAAACCAAGCTGTCTGAGATGGATTGGAATTTGCCCTGACGTTTTAAATCCGCCCCGGCATTTAAAAAATCCCCCAAATATGTAAATCTGCCTCCGCCGCAAGCCCAACAGCTGGGCCTGGTTTGGATCAGCCTCCCCAAACATGTAGGTGTTGGTGCAGCCCAAACAGAAAATTTGAGGCTGACATGAGAGAAATCAAAAACAACAAATCAAACCCGTTCTGTGGTTGACAGCGTAACCCTTAATTTAGGATCTTATACGTGGTGCAACCTCGGAGCTTGATTAGAGCAGGGAAAGTGTGTATGGCGCCTTTGTGCCTGTTCCCACACTCTCAGAAAATAAAGTACAGGATTGTACCTTTAGGGGTACGATGGCTTGTCACTGGGGCAGTACCCTCAGAAGGTATAGTTTTGTACCCTTGTGGTTTGTACCTTACGAGACCAATCTTGTACCTCTGGTGGCAATTTTGTACCCTTATACAGAAGTAGCCTAACACAGACTGTCTATTGTACCCCAGCATGTAGAAAAAAAGGTACATATATGTACATTTTACCACTTGAGCACATACATGTACCTTTTGGACCCTCAAAAAGGTACATATATGTACCTTTAGGTCCAATAATTAACCCTAGGGGGTACATTAGTATAGATTGTACCTCAGGGGACAAAAAAGGAATCGTACTTTACCCCTATTTCTGAGCATGCATGGGCGGTTAATGCATCACTAATACACCATGTTTATCTTTAGAGAAGCACTGAGAAAGTTTTGAGAAACTCTTTGGGACACGACGGGCTGGGTTGAACATTTTAGAGGGGGGCGGCGGAAGTTATTTTTTTTGGGGGGGTTGGTCATTCTCAGCCGTTTCCAGAGATCTCATGTTTCTCCCTGTCTAGTCTTGAATCTAGATCCCTTTCCTCTCCAACAGCAGCTGCGTCTCCGAGCCCCGGTTCACCCCTAGCGTAATAGTTTCCTTCCTCCCTGAGCCGCTCACCTGATAAAAGAGTCGCATTGGAAAAAAAAGGGGGGGAATAGTCATCTTTTCATCCTTGCAATGGACTGAACTAACCCTTCAGTCTGAGAAGAAACCCAATACTGCCTCCTGCTCGCTGTCTGAGAGGACAGAAAGGAAGGGGGGTGGGGGGCAAATGGGTTCCATGTGAGGGATGTTTGAAAAGTCTGGGAAAGACAGGGATCGACACCTTGAAGACTTCCACCTCATTGACTCTAACCACCTTACACAGTCCTCTGTTGGCCTGAAACGAGCTGATTAGCACCTTTCTGCAGCTCTGTAGACACCCCCCGCCCCCGGAAAACGTGCAATCCACGAAGCAGTAATGTTTCAATCCATGGTTATAGATTATGAGATGGTAACATATCCACATGCTGATGTTTTTCTGTCGGATAGCATTCATACCATGGGAAACACGATGCAGGAATATGAAAAAATGGGAAAGTCTTAACCATAAAACCCCCCTTTTTTTTTAGCTGTCAAACCATATATTTTCTGACATGTAGAACCTGTAATTCTCACCCGAACCATTTTAATCAGAACCAAGCCTTCTAAATCATACATTCTGTGGCGATCAACCTTTTAGTAACTATGGACACAAACTCGATTAAGTTGTCTGTCCTGTAAAGATCTACTCAAGAGGGTGTGTGGTCAATATCTCCTGAACAACAACTGAAACTTTGTTTTGTTTTGTTTTTTTGTTTTAAACTGTGGTTTGCAAGTCTATAAAAAAAACGTATAAGTTTCTTTTTCTGTGACGAAGTCACTAAAAAGATGGAAACGAACAAGCTGAAATTTGAGCATGAACATCTGGGAATTTCACTAAACTACTGTATGGACCTTGTGTTGATGTTGCCAGCACTTACATGCTGTTCTTTCACTTTGCCAAGTCTGATTTGTATTTGTTGTAAAGAATGTGAATGCATATACCTTGCACATGCAACCCCAACTCCAGACATGTTTAAACGCTGTGTAAAATGCAAATGGGAAGAGAATGCAGTGATTCTGCGACTCCCATAAACCACTTTATACTCACAATAGGTAGGACATTGAGCAAAACATATAGAATCCCGAAAGCGAGACATTTTACTGTTTCAAGACTAAATTTAGCTCATCTTGAATTGGATGGCAGGAACACGTCTCAGAACTCGAATCAACAACAGCTTGTAAACATCTGGGAGACCAGCTGCTGGACCTGTGGAAGAGGAACGTTGTCCCATTCTTGTCTGATGCAGGATTTGAACAGCTCAGCACTACTGGGTCGTCTTTGTTGGATTTTGCGTTTCGTGTTGGGTTTCATGAACCTTTCCTGAACTAGGATTGTGATTCGTATTACATCCCAAAGTTTCTTTCATCCCATCGTAATCTATTTTTGCATTTTTTTTTTTCAGTTGTTTATTCGATTTGCATGGTTTAATTTTCTCCAATCTGTTTTATTCTGCTCAATTTACTCCTGGCTCGAGCTGTTCTGCCCAGCTGTTAGTTCTGGACTTCAAACCTTTATTGCACAACTTTCATTTTCTGCACGAGAGTGTACTATTTTTTCTTTACATCCTCTACTATTGTCCTATTCTTTTCTGTACTGTTCTTCTTTATTTTGCAATCATCACATTTGATCTATTTTCTTTATCAACGTCTCGTTCATTTCTGTCTTTCTGCAAAAGATCTTTTCATCTCTGCTGTTGTATTCTGCCCTTCTCTTATTCAAGAACATGCTTTTTCCTATAGGAATCCGTCACAGTCAGCTCCGTTCTATTTCATCCGACTGTTGTCTGTTTTGATGCGAAACCCTCTCAGACTGCCTCCTGAACCTGCTGGTGGTCCGGTCTGTTCAGGTAGCTTTCTGCCCCTGCGGAGCCACTCTAAGGAGGAGGCCTAATATCTGCAGACATCTATGGCCGCCGCCCAATCTGTTGCACACTCCATTCATTTCACGCACTGCCAGGAGTGCTTTGTAATTATCCTGATATTGATGAAGGCTGATTCCAGCAGGTAATCGCTGGCTGTTCAGCTGTTTTTACGCATCTCAGCAAAATGTCTCTATCCATTACCAGTGGCAAATTAATTTCCACTCAATGACCGCACTTGTTGACAATCAACAAATTTGTATGCCGGTATGTGTGTAAGAAGGGGGAAGAGTTATCCCTGAAAGAGCTCTGAACTGCAGCATATAACTTGGTCTACCTCACACTAGGTGTTGGCCTGACACTAACACACAGTGTGCACCGCTGTATATGCTTTACAGGGGTGCCAGCATATAACAGCACTTATGATAGAGGTACGGCGACACTATTAAAGCAATATGAAATGAATGATAACACACAAGTTAAATGGTGGCAAATTCAAATGCCATATTCTAATGCTGTATTCGTTATAATGGATGTCTATGGGAGCTGTTTCTGTAATCTGCCATTGCAGAAAAACTAAAAAGCTGTGAAAACTGATGTTGTAGCTCATCAATGACATATCCCAGACCTAATAATCCCCCATAGAATATTTCAATTTGCATTGCATACATTGAAAATACAGCAGTTTTTGTGTGTGTGTTTTAACAGAAATTGGTGTTTACCTTATATACACTGGTATTTAAAGAGTTAATTTTTTGAAAATAATTGAAAACTTGGTAGTTATGATCAGAACCAAAGTGGAATAAAAGACTTATGAAAAAAAAAGTGGAAACAAATATTAATATATGATGTTTTTAGGTCGTTTTAAAAGGGGACAAAAATGTCCCTTTTCAGAAATTAAGAAGTTTTTTTCTACACCATGAAAAATTGCATTGTATACAATGTGTGTTTGAAATTTGAAGAAATAGTCAAAAATGCACAAGTGGACCAAACATGATGAGTATCACTATTTCCAGTGTGAAATTAGAGGAGAAAGTACACCCCAAGTGGCCAAAAATGTCCCCTATCAGGGATTAGGGTTGAAGAACGTATAGTTAACAGCAGCACACATGCACAAAACATAAAAGAAATGGAACGAACGAAGAGGAAACAGGGGCGATAATGGGAATGGGAAGTGAAAGAGACAACGAGGAAAATAGGGAATTGGAAAATGGAAACTAAAACCTCGAGAGATAATGGTGAAAAGTGGAACAGATCTTAGAAGGAAGGCATAAAAAGGCAGGAGAATAAGGATAAACGAGAAACAAAAGAGTCAAGGCTTGAAATGTAAACAGATGAGACGCCGGAAAATTGATACGGATGGTCATTTAGGACGAGAGAGATAGAGCAGAAGTATAAAAGGAACATGCACGAGGAAGGGAATGTGACTGGATAAAAACAAAAATGGTGAATTAGTGAATAAAAGTTCTGTCGCTATTAGTGAGAAGAGAAATGTGGAACAGAAAACTACACAGGTAAAAAAAAGGATTGAAACTTCCCTTAAATGGAGCTGGGAAGGGAAATGGGAATAAAACGACAGCACAAGGCCCAGCTAACTGTGATGAACATCTACATCATCACATGCTGCAGTGAGACGTCGAACGTCTACGTCGTCAAGAAGAATTCTGACGTCTTGAAGCTGGACAAAAGCTGCAGGAAAAGATATCATCGTCATGGTTCGCCATTTTCTTTTCCCATCAGAAAATGGAATGACATTGCCAACAGGAAGAAGCATCCCCTAAACCTGACAGAGGCAGGACAACATTTAGATAGTCCTGTTTTATTTGTTGTATCATGTACTGTTGAGGATTTTTTTTTTGCAGCACAAGATCAACACGTGCATCATAATGTGATGCGGCTAAGCACATTAAATGTATGATTCATGGCGTAAATTGACCACTTAGACTTAAATCTAGCCTCCTGTGGTGTGTTGTGGCGTATTAGAGATCGCCTCCACCGCAGCACTAACAGTAAATAAGAACATTTAAAGGAGCAAATGAGCTTGAGCAAAGTGGCCTTTTGAGTCCCCATGTTTGTGGAGCAACCATAATGGATTCTTTAGAGCCGTGAACGGTTTATAGGCATGACAGCCATGTTTCGGCGCGATGGGCTTATCCCTACGCAAGGCGCTAAGGATATTAGGGAATCAGCGTAAAGCAGCATGGAAATGATGACTGGAGCAAAGCCTCAGCTCGCTGGTATTATAAGCTTTCAATTCTCCAGCACTCCATCCTTGGGAAAGAGGAGACTTGGCAAAGCTCCACAGTGCGATATCCTCCCTTATTTCTCGCTCTATCGCTGTTTTAGCCAAGCAAGTAAAGGGATGTCTCTCAATCGAGTGCCGGGCAAATTGAGTGGAGGTCAGTGTCACCTGTTGTTGTGTCTCTTTTTTTTTTTTTAAGAGAGAGTTGGAATCCCTGTTGGAGCAGCTATGCGATCCATCTTTGAGTTGCAGCCTCACATGAAGCATCAACGGCACTCCCAAATAAGAAAACACACCCATAAGGTCCCTTGAATGAAATGAGCCAAATTAATAGATGCAGTAGTTGCAGGGTTTACCTAAGTCCACCGTGGGCTCACTAAGCAAACGCCTCCACCCAATCCACCCACGGTGGCTCTCTTGTCAGGGACGGGGCCACAGCAGAAGGATGATTAATGTCCCACCTCTCACCCCCCACTGTGAATTAGAGACCACGGGTCGAAACTATTTTTCTTGGAGAGCAGGAGTACGCTTGTGGCGAAAAAATGGGGCAAACACTGTTTATCATCTGCCTGACGACAGCCCTCCTCGGGGCAAATTAACCACGCGGCCGTATCGACTGGCACGGGCCGGGAGTCAGTGCCCCTTCACTTTGATTAATCTCCCCGTGTTCCTATTCCAACTCTATCAAAGTAATCTAAGTGAAGACACACAGCATTGATCTGTAAACACAGCATACTACTGTATAAAAAAGCACACTAAAAGACAGAGTGAAAAAGGAAGCACAGTTACTGGATTTTCTACAAAATGCTTTGCTGTCCATGTCTAGAGAAAATCTCCACTTTGTGAACTGTATGAACCAAGAGACAGAAATGTCATGCTTTGTCGTTTCTTTTTTGTAGGAAAAAGACACTATATCATATATCTGTGAGTGACAAATGCATGGGAAACTTTGCTTTGGAGTCCGGTGTGGCTAGCAATAGCTTAGCTGTTAGAACCGGGTGATGAAAGGCGGAAATCATGTGTGAATATCAGTAAAAAAAACATATTTGTGGCGAAGTAAAATGGCACAAACAACCGAGATTTTTCGAGGACCTCAGAAAAAGGCTGTGTTCGAAACCGCATACTACATACTACATACTACATACTACATACTTGCAAACTGCATACTTCCATACTGCATATTGCATACTCATCGATCAGACAGTATGCAGAGCGTTTACCCACAATGCATTTCGCTCCTGGCCGAGCCGAAATCAGCCAGCCTGAAGCTGATTTCGCTTAAGCTCTAAACTCTGTAAACTTTAGCAACATTTGAAACATATTCAGGCGAGAAAGTAGTCGTTTAGATCCCCAACGTGTTGAAAATCTGACAAAATACCGGCTATTTACAATTCGGCGCTACTAAAGCTAGCCGTAGTGAGCAACGCACTTCCGGTTATTTTCACAAAATAAAATACCTGTTGCCTTCTATCATAGGGAAAGCCATTACGATACAATTGGTGCTTTTGTTTTGAAAACAGGAAGTGAACCTACCCTCGTTGTAGCTAGCACAGCCCTTTTACAGACAGCCGTTCCACTTCCTATTCGCCCCATTATAAAAAATTTGGTTGCAGTTCAGTTGATTTTGTCTGGGGGCGCTGGCGAGCGAGTGCAGAATGACCATTTTCCATAGGGCTGGCGCTAATAACTCAAAAAATGTCCCCGCTAGCGGCTGAAACCTGAAAATATTACTGTGATTTCTGACAGAGGGATGTGGATTTATATCGAAAGTACAATAACCTGGGAGTTATAGCTTTCTGTTTTCTTACAGGTCTGGCATTTGCGAGTCAGTATCCGCTAGCATCTAGCTAACGGAATCTGAATAACGCACGGCTGATTACGACCGGCTGCTTTACGGCACTCGTCCACTGTGCCAGAGTGCTAACCTGGTGCCACTAACAACAACCAAAGCTAAACCAGAGGCTAGTCAGAGAGTATGTAAAAGGGCTGTGCTGAAATCTGTAACTATTTGAGCTAATCCCTCTCTGCTAGCTCAGCGCTAGGACTGACCATGCCGTAAAGTGATGCCACATGCGTGACGTCACTCGGGATGCAATACTGACAATAAATGTGTATTTTAAACAAATCTAGTGAGTCTAAAAAATCAAACCAAGTGCCGTTTGAAACGATAATTTATCCTGCCTTTAGGAAAATTAAAATGAAAAAATATAAAAAATTCTATCAAAAGCAATGGCTGCATCTAAGGTGGATTTCATAGTACCACCATAGAGTTCGGCGTGCTCTGCACTGCTTCGTTGGCGCCCCTAGAGTGCAGTACCACCCGGAAATAGCCGCCAGTTTTCCCTCTCCTCATGATAGAGACTCTCTGGTAGCTAGCTTGAAACTGCCGTTTTGACAGGAAATGACGATCTGCGACGTTACGTTGCATCTTGGGTAGTTTCAGTATGAGTAATAACCTCATGATGCATGCTCAACATTTCGAATCTAGTATGCATCCGGGAACTTCTCGCATACTCAAACTCGCTTACTAACTAAAAAAGTTAGTAGGAGTAGTAGGAGAAGTATGCGGTTTCTAACACAGCCAAAGAGTTGTCGACACTTATCAGGCTGAAAAAAGGTGACGAAACCACCTCACAAGAGTTTAAACTCCAACAATCTGATCAGACTTATTAGGGGTAGTGTCGTGGTTTTGGCCTGTTTCTCTGCTTATTGACCATCAAATGATTGAATTCTTAACATCTGTCCTTAAACTTAATCTAAAGAAAAAGTGAGTCGTGTTGCAAAAACGACCTGACCCTGTAATGCAGTTGAAAAGACGTCTGAACAGAGCAGTTTATGTGAGGAAACCTACAATCCACAGTTGAAGCCTGATTAACAGTCACTTAAAACATGTATTGCTGCACAGCAATGACGACAGATATAAAAGTGACTCACAAGAGTGTAATAATAGACCATTTTTCTTGATAAATGCCCAAGTGCGCTGATTTTTTTAATGAAACCTTGATGATATTCTGGGTATATGAGTCAAATAAAGACCCCAAAATATAATTCAGACAGAAAAAAAACCCAAAATGTTGCAAAGTACTATTCTACAGGGAAATCGACTGCAGAGCTCCTGAGGAAAAGTTCTTTGTTTTCATCCCTGTCTGCAGAGTTAGTCTGAGGTGGCAGCTTGTGCTCTTGTACTCAAGGAGTCCACACAAAATGTTGTGTTAATCCATCTCTGCACCGACTGCAGCACATATGCAAAGCAGTCTGTTTATTTTTAGCCTCGCCAATGTGTTTGGCAGACACTGACTGAGCGTTGTTATTGTGTTATTTCTGATAAGTCGTGCGGATCTGCTGCTTTTAAATCCTTTGGCGTGACACTTACAGTACATGGAAGGCAGATGGGGCCTGCATGGAGCCTCTATTACGGAGGACAAACTATCAGTACAGCATTGTATTTTCTGCAGAGTCGTGGTATAATTCAGGGAATGTTCCTATTAAAAAAGTATTAGATGTTTTTGTTTTTTCCATTATTGGCATACTGTTGTTCCGGTTCATCTCAGACTGCAAAGTCTTACAATTTTGTTTGGTCTACAGCATTTACATGTTTTGGTTACCAGTGACGATACAAGCATCATTAGAGATGGTTTTAGTGAGCTGGATTATTCCATATTTTACATTGAACTGCACCAGGGGGCCTACATGTTTCCGTTCCCATAATTACTCAAAACAACTCGAGTTTTTGATGAGCTATGACATGATGTGGACTGTTACTGCTGAAAATGAAACAAGTGAAATAACCAAAACCCCTTCTGGGAGCAACTGCACTGTTCTTGCTGGATATGTGCATTTTTTTTATTTGCTTTATCTGTTTTTTGGGGCAGATTTGTGGTATGCTTTCATGTGGCTTAGATCACGCAGTTGATACTCTGATATAATTTCTTTTTCACTATGTTATATAAACTTTTCTTTTCTCGGTAAAAGAGATTGATTTGATTTACTATCAAATGTAGTAAATGATAGTTTCATCATTTACCACTTTTATATCATCCACCTGTTTGTTAAATTGAACCATAGAGATGGTGGTGGATAAAATGTGCTCAAAGGTAGTTAGTAATGACAGCGATTTTAATTTCATTAGATACTGTAAACTAGAACAATAAAATGATAAGCTTTACCATTTGAAAATGAAAAAGTTCCCTTTTTGTCAATCGTAAAATTGTGAAAACACGTACATTAGAATGTAACTTAAAATATCAAATTTTGTTTAAGTATTTCAATGTGTTTTTTTTTTCATATATTCAAAACTTAAAATAAAGTCTTATATTTAAATAAATAAAAATAAAAAATAAAATCGTATGTGACGTAGGCTTACTTCCGCCGTGGACGTAACTGCTATTAGCAAAAATGGCGGCGCCCCGTGTTCGAGCTGTGGCATTGTTTATGGGGAAATGTGGGAATTCCATCATAAACACAGTCTCGTCACAATTAAGTCGACAGGTAAACATTGAGTAAATGTTTAGTGTAAGGCTCTATCTCCCGCTTTGGACATCTAGAAATTGATTGAAATGACAAAACACTGACGTCCTTGAGTTAGCATGTTGTTAGCCGAAACTGCCTTCATGGATATGTCAAATAAGAGCTGTTCAACCTCCCAAATGATTTGAACTTGCTGTGAAACTGTTGTGATTACTTTTTTTTAATTTCTGGAATCCCTAACTGCAGTTCGGCTATGCTTATGTGCTGCTCCGGATATTTTAAAAGCTATAACGGGTCATGTTACATGCGTGACAATAACACTACTTTTCCCCTTTGCCAGGTTATTAGAAGGCAGATATGCGTGAGCTCTGCCCTCTGCAGAAAGAATCTGGCAGCCGCTGGACCGGAGAAATTCACCGTGGAGTTCATTCAAAAGCAGATAGAAGAGTTTGAAATTGGGAAACGGCATCTGGCCAACATGATGGGAGAAGACCCCGAGAACTTCACCCAGGAGGACATAGATGTGAGATAAAACACACAATAAGGCGTTTACACTTGTGCATGCGTATTTAGTTGTTTGAGTGTGTCATGTGGCCATACCTGCTCTTTGACATAGTTTTGCACCTCTAATTTTATAATTTGATGTTTAAGTGGCTTGTAAATACTGTTGAATACCCTCAAAAATCAGTGGGGTTGATAAATAACTTTGTTAAACCCTGGCGTTTCAAACAGTGTCAGTGTCTTTTCCCTTCACTTTATGGGACAGTTCTTACCCAGGTTGCTTCATAAATCATATTAGCAAGAAACTTTCTGCTCACCTGACAGCAGGTCAGCAGCTTGTAATTGTGAACAGTGAAGCAAGCAGTACTGATTCAGGACTGTATTGGCATTAGCAGAGCGGTAAAGCTTGGATCTCGTATTTTGTGCGCTCCGGTCCGTAGCTGAGAGGTAGATATAGTTCAAGTGGAGGAAAATGTTTTCCAAAATGAGTATTAATCCACCAATTAATTGTTGGCCCTAATGATCTGATGGTCAGGACATTAACTGTACGTTTTTAAGAGCACTTAACCTGAAGGCAGTGATGACAATGCTCTGCACTACGTACTGTTAACTTAATATGTTGAGAAAATCTGATTTTATTCAAGTGTGATTCATTTTCTACCTCGAGAAAAAAAATAAAAAATTTCTTTAGCACAATGGTGCTCCCATTCAGCAGCTCTGGCAGGACTTGGCTTCATGTTTATTATCTGGACAGATGATCATCATTAGCATTTGTGGCCCCCACTGGCAGCTGGCAGGTGCAGCCACCTAATCCACTGCATCATTGATATTAGAAACGCCCTCAAACACACAACCATCGTATTTGTATTGCCTTGTATTGTAATTTTTGGGATTTTTGGCAAATCTTCAACCCACGCTGCTCCGACCATTTAGATGATTTCCCACTCGTCCTTTGCCCGAGTCCCCAGTGCCGCTCACGGGTAATGAAGAGAGCTGTCAGCGCCGGGCTGTGAAAGCCAAAGCGACGGCTAGCGGCCCGAACCTGGATGTGTGGAGGGAAAGAGGAAAATCCGGGTGGACTGAAGCGATGCAGCGTGGCGCTCCTGACAAACTCTTCAGGTGTGACGGTGATAAAGACTCCAAAAAATCAAAAAGATGTCTACAGCCAGCAGGAATCAACACAGTGCATGGACACCCCCCCCCCCCCCTCCCCCAATCAAATCGAATCAAATCAAATTTATTTGTATTGCACATTTCATGTACAAAACAATTCAAAGTGCTTCACATAACATAAAAGCATTAACAGAAGCATTAAAAATATACAGAACAATATAAAGAGACACAATTAAAATCATTTAAATGAATTTAAAAACGAGTCCAGATAAATTTAAAGATAGCGTGCAGATTTCATGCATAGACACATGAGAAAAGAAATGTTTTTAACCTGGATTTAAAAATGTCTACATTTGGTGAAAGTTTAATCTCCACTGGCAGTTTGTTCCACTTGAAGAAAACAGAGCGGTTTACTTGTTAAGTTTAAAGATGCATCTGAAAGTGCCTTCCTGTTTGACTCACTGCTGTCAGATAGATGTTGGATCTCTTTTTATGGGGAATATGAAGTCATATATGCGCGTTGGATTTGGCAACGTGTCAATAACTCACCTCTGACTGTGTTCAACTGAATTTTGTAGGTCATGCCATCCGGATTTTTTGGCACTGATTGCTGTCAAATCAGATTCTGTTTGACTCAGAGGTGCATGTAATCTGACTTTGACATTTGTTTTTTTTAGTCGTGACAGACAGATTTAGTATCGCCGATTGGCAGCGATTCGTAAAGCTAGCAGGCTGTTGTATGATATCGACGTCAAGCTGCTTTTGTGGAGGTTTTTCTTTGCATTGGACGGATACAATAACTCATTGGATTTTGTGTTAGATTGATGAGACGGTCGATTGATTAGGTGATGGAGAAAACTGTTTGTCGGCACTTTAAATCATTCATTTCTGAGCTGAACGTGAGCTGCTGTCGGACTGGTAAACGCTTTTTTTCTTGCTTGGCTTTGTGTAATTGCATTTTCAAATGGCTTGTTTTCCATTTTTCGATACTTGTTTGGACAAAGCTGACAGTTTCAAGTGGTTTCCTACTGTTGAAAGGAAGCACGTGAGGCAGTTACTGACATCTAGTGGCCGAGTCGGAGATAGTCTCGGCTGCCATCCACCTGCTGCTGAGCCACAAATTACATTTACATCTGTCAGATAAATGACCCGTGGAGGAGAAAACGATCAACGTCTGCATCACTGTGGACGTCATAAATCTTCATAGATTTATAACTGATCTTAGGAAGGTATAAATTTGTAACTGCTTATATAGTCTTCACTGTGTTGTTTTTCTGTCTGCTGCTTGCGTTCTTGACCTTGGGAAACTTTGGAGCTTGTTGTGTAATATTTTGATACCTCTGTTAATTATTCAACCTCAACAAGCTCAGAGAAAACTGTTTCTTTGCGGTTTAAGCTTTGACGTCTGGCCAAACATCTCGATCCGCTCCTCATCTCTTCGTGTTTTGCTTCAAAGCAGAGCAGACTGTCGTTTGATCTCTTAAAGTGGTTTCAATCAGGAGTTCAAGTGGAGGACCGAAGAAGAAGAAAAACAACAAGAAAACTATCTCAAATAGTTCTGAGACGTGGCTCAGCAGGACAGTTGTGCGAAACAAACTTCACAAAACAGAAGCTGGAACTTGAAAATATTCCCCCTGCCTTATTTTTTTTTTGCACTGTTGCAGCTTTTTACCCCACCTCATATAACCACAAACGCTTTCCTGTGCGGCTGCGATTTGCTCTCAGCTCCTCTTTCTTCCTCTGTCACTCCATCTTTGCCCCTCGGGGATCTCCTCCATATTGAGTCGACTCTCTGGAGGCGCACAGGTGTGTCTTCATCTGTTTCTCTCTGCCTGTCCCCCCCCCTTAACTTCTCCTGACTTGCCTTCCTCTTCCTCCCTCTCACACCCACACACACATTCCCCTCTACCGGCTCCCTTTTTTCTTCCTGCTTTCCGTCGTTTTGACAACCTTTAAGGCAGCAACCTGCTCCCCGCGAGCAGCACCTGCTGCCTCTCTAATTGAGCCGACAGAGAGAGGAGGAATAAAAACGAAGAGGAAGAGGAGCCGTGAGATGGTGGGATGGAGGAAGAGAGAGATGAACAGGCTGTGGTGATGAGTGTGGCAGGGCCAACACACTTCTTGTCTGCCATCTGTAGCCCTGCTAATAACACACACAAGCACACACACACCGATCAGAGGATGAACTCGGAGTGAACTGGTGGCTGTCCACAGTGTCCTCTGCTCGCTGTCAACAAAGCCAAAAACTTGTGGCTTTTTCTGCTTTTTTTTCTCCTCTAACTCCTCTTTAACACACAGTAACACACACACACACGCACGCAATCACACAATTCCCGCTCGCCTTTCCTTGAACCTGCAAGCAGCTTGGATCTCTTCTTCTGTTTCGGACCCGTCAGCGCTGTCACGGTCAGCCTTCCTCTCTCAAACTGTTGTCCGTCTTAGTTTATTAATTTTTTTTCTCTCTCTCTCTCTCTGTGTCCCCCCCACAGAGGACCATCGCCTACCTCTTCCCCTCCGGCCTGTTTGACAAGAACGCTCGGCCCCTCATGAAGGTGAGTTTCGTTTGTCCTTTCTTATGAACTGCTCGACACGGTTTATCGTGAAGTTCTAGACCACCACCACCACCACCCCACCCCCCCGACAAACGCTTTTTAAACTTTAAAAAAAAAAAATGTATTGTCGGGCAGCTTGTTCAGTTTAGAACTGTACAACAACACGTGCCCTCGCATCTCAAAAGACAAACCGTCTTGGGCGGTCTGTGGCGTAGTGGGTACAGCAGACGCCCCATGTACAGAGGCTACAGTCCTCGTGCAGCTGGTCCCGGTTCGAATCCCGCATCGGACTGCCCTTTGCTGCGTGTTATTCCCCCTCTCTCTGCCCCATGCTTCCTGTCTCTCTTCACTGTCCTATATAATAGGCATAAAAAGCCCCAAAAAAAAAAAAGACAAACCATCTCTGTCAAGAATATCAGCGGAACACTCGTTGAGTTACAACACGTGACAGTAGGTCGGTTATCTTGGTCTCAGTGGAGTTAAAGGTAGGGTAGGAGATCCTGGATTTTGAGTCCAGCGAAGCTGCATTTTGAAAATACACCGGTAAAAAGTCCCAACCCTTTTCTTCACTTTCCCCCGAAGGCACGCCTCTAGAGTACATGAACGCGCACGAAGGTGCACGAGCGCTGTTCTGACAGCAAGCATCGATCGTTGCCGTATTTAGTATTTAGTATTTAGTTTATGCTAACTATACGTTTAATAATGCTAGGTGCTAGCCAAGCTGGCTCTAGTTTAGCTTCCTGCCAAGCTTCTGGACGTGTAATTCGTTCACGGAGCAGGGTACGCGCACAGGGGGAAGGAGGTGGAGGAGGAGCAGATTGCAGTTTGATAGACGGCATCAGAATCCAATCATTGTGAACGGTCCGTTCACAATGATTGGATCGTGTTTTTCCTAGATTGTACGTTCTAGAGGCCACTAAAACTTTTCATATTTGTGTCAAAACCTTTAATTAATTGGTTGCAATGAGGATGTGAAGAGTATTTCAAGCAATATGTAAAAGAATGTTCCAGAAAAAGATCCCCTACCCCGCCTTTAATACTTAAAGCGATACTCCGGAGTAGATTCAACCTGGGGTCATTTGAACCGTGACATCCAGCCAAGTAGCCCACCCGCAGTTTTTTCGATATTGGCTGAACATCAGCTGAGTTACTGAGTTATCCCGAATAGCTTCGTACAAGGGTTAATGGATCCTGGTCTGTATCTCCAAAATTACCACACTAAAATCACATGCTATGACACCAAACTTCTACAGTAGTACAAATATGGTCTGTACTCACAAAACGATGCATTTGGAAGTTTGAAAATAGTCCAGGAGTTTATTATTATCAACGCGAGCCTGATAGCTTCTCTGCAGCTAAAGCTGCGTCGACGTCACTTCTGAGAGCTGGGAGCTTCAAAATAAGATGAGGGTTGATCTACTACTGTAGACAACAAAGCAAGGCTGCTCAATTTCTCCATTGATAAAATAATTTCACAACTCTACAACATAAAAAATCATAAAAAAACATGTAGAATATAGCATATACTTTGTTGTCTGTAGATTCAATCTACTCCGGAGTATCGCTTTAAGCCCCTTTTTGTATCTCTGTGCTCGAAACTGCCCACAACGTCACTCTGAGGCCGTAAACACATTTTTTTTGTGTGCGTGTCATTTCTGCACACAGAGGTTTACACATTAACAGAATAGAAAGTGTAAAAATAGAAATCCAAGCAGGGTTACTAATTTATTTATTTATTCAGGTTGATCAAACCAAGAAAAAAAAAAAAAACTTTTACTGTAGAATTTGTGGTTTCTTGTGAAAATAGATGTTGTCGACCACATACCTATACACACTCATTCACAATCCTGTTTCCATGTTTTAACTCATTTCAATTTTTTTTTTGCCCGTTCTCCAGCATCCAGACGAAATCTTTCCGAAGCAGAGAGGTACGTGGTGTGTACACCTGCTCAGGCTGTTGTTTCCTG